>NW_022589766.1:7145309-7570414 GCF_004348235.1 Phoca vitulina | reverse complement strand
TGTTTTTACTGTGGCCGGATGGTCCTGGGGGGTCGCCTCTCCCCTAACATGTTTGATTTTCTCTTCCCCCTTCGCATAGAGAGTTTGCCCCCATCCCCCCCCCCCCCCCCAGCCCCAGTCCCTACAGGCTGGCAATTTGACAAGCACGCTACAGGGTACTCTGCTGTTTACTTTCTATTCTGCCAAAGAACTTCCACCTGCAACAGAGATAACCACTCCCTGGCCACCAATTTTATCTTTACGGAAGCTCTTTATGCCAGGTCTCTGGATATCAATTGGACTCTTTTGATCTGGGTCATGTCTTGAAAATAGTTTACTCTTCCATTAAATGGGGATAGTGCCACTTCCTGTGCTTGTATTCTGGATGAGAAGGCCCCCACTCTGTAGAACAATGGTGGAGTTTCCCAATGCTCTGGGATATTGTAGCTGAATGCACAGCCTGAAGATGGTGGGCGATCAGTTTTTGAGGTTTCTCTGACACTGAAAGCTGTGTAGTGTAGCAACACCCACATATTCCAGGATTCCCGAGACCCAGGTGAGCGTTCCAGCCCCACGGCTTATAGGCTGTGCGACCTTGAGCAGGTTGCTCGGTCCCACCCCTTGGTCTGCTCAGTGTTCACGCTCAGGACTGCTGCATCCTTCCTGAACTCACCATCCTTGGAGAAGGTCCCCTGGGGAGCTAAGCCAGCTCTCAGGCTAGGGGAAGCAGGAGCAGGAAGAGGCAGAGGCAAAACAGGGATCCCAGCCCTACCCTCACCTGCTGGTGAGGCCCCGCCACCTCAGCCCCAGGGATGCCTTCACCCACTGCTCCTCCCTCCTGGATTTTGTCCCACTGAGTCTGGAACTCTTTGTTAAAAGTCTTGGGACATAATCACGCCTAATTCTGGGAACCAAGGATTTTACTTTCCCAGCTTTTGCTTTTTGTTTGTTGTAATCTAGTACAAAGAAAAGGGATTCATATTTAATGGTGAAATTTGGGACCCATCCCTACATGCTAAAGGTACTATATATTTTTTGGTATGTAGCAGTGGGGGGATATATCTTCCTGATTCAATTCTAATCATACAACATAGGTTGTTAGCTGTATTACTTTCTTCCAAGAGGCCAGCCTAAGTGAATGCTAGGTTCCTATTTCCCAGGTTAGAGAGCAGAACCACTAGCCCGGAGGATATTGGAGAGGTTGATACATCCTATGGGCACAGAAGCCCCAAAATATACCAAAATAAATTCTGGATTTTAGCTAAATGTAGCTAAATTTAAAAGATCAAAACATTTTTGGAAACTTTAAAGAAAATATATGTGGATAGTTATTTCTTCCTCAAATGTAGATAAGAATTAAAATAAATTGAACAGATCTGTTGAGATGATTAGATAATTAAAATCCTACAATCAAAAATTATAAACACAATGAGAACACAAACATATGCTCCAAAAATTCATAGGAAAACAGTTGATCTATTTTATACACATAAAAACCTCATATAAATAAAAAAGAAAAGCATTAATACCCCCAGAAGAAAAATGGGCAACTGATACAAAGCAATAATTCAAAGAAAAATACATGAAAAAGATCAATAAAGAGAAGAAAAATGATTTAGATTCTAATCATCTAAAATGCAAGTTAAATTTGCAACAGTGTATGGCGGTGGATGTTAAAAAAATGCAAATTAAAAAATAAATTGATTTCAACTACAAAATTAGCAAAGTTTCTAAATGATAATATAAGGCAATCATGCCGGTGAAGTCACTGTGCTGCTGACAGGGATGGAGACTGATCTAGTGGTTTTGGACAATAGTTGTACAGTGTCTATCAAGAGCATTAAAAGTGTTTGTATCCTTCAAACTACTGATTCTCTTAGGAATCTATCCTAAAATAACAACTAAAAACTGGAACAAAAAGGATTTTAATGCAGCATTATTTATAACATAAAAAAAAAACCTTGAAAATACACTGAAAGCCCTCAAAGAAGAAAGTGTTCAATACAGAGAATATTTAAGGTAACAGAAAAATGCTTAGGATGTAATTAAGTGGAAAAAGCAAGATACAAACTTGTATAGGTTGTATGATTCTAATTTTCTATGAGCAGTCTATAACTTTCTCTAGGTGTTGTCATTACACGTAAATTTCACTTTCTTCTGTGCATCAGCACTTAAAATGAGCATTTAAAAATTTTTAATTATGCATTCATACCTTGCCTAATTCCAAAAAGAACTTCAGGTTTAAAAATAGGAATAAGTAAACCAAATAAAAAACACTAAAAATAATTAAGAAATTACGGTGAAGGAGAAGATGCGGTAAGAAAGTTACTATGGATCTCAGAATGTCCCTAGTACAAAACACCACACAATGTATTATACTGATAGAGAAAACCACAGATTTGGCTGTAGGCTTCCTAGAGGTCCTCAGGAAGCATGAAATGCTTTTCAGTTACAAGATTCACAGTGTGTCTAAAGTGAAATGAAATCTTTAATTGCTTAGTAAAAATATTTGTGGTCTGAAACTGACCAGAGAGAAATGTTTTGTACGGGTTCTTTTTTTCTTTAAAGATTTTGATTTATTTACTTTAGAGAGTGAGAGCACAAGTGGGAGGGGTAGAGGGAGAAGGAGAGAGAATCTCCAGTGGACTCTGCGCTGAGCCCAACAGGGGGCTCGACTTGGGGCTTGATCCCAAAACCCTGAGATCACGACCCAAGGCAAAACCAAGAGTTGGATGCTTAACCAACTGGGCCACCCAGGTACCCCATCATATGGATTCTTAAAGAGAGACCAATATTCAACATCATCTGAATAATAATCACAGCAATGCATTTTATGCAGCATTGCTTACAATGACCTTTAAATATGAGCTGATTCACCATACCAAGATGTAAATCAAAAAAGCAGTTCTGATCCTTTGGCCGTATCCAGTAGACTCTAGGACTGAGTTCTGCACATCTATGATCGCTGAGTTTCTCCATGAGAAAAGGACACATTTCTCTGGTCCTAGGGGTGTGAGGACGCCTGTGTACTCCATGGGCCATGTGGTGGTACATGATCACCAAATTAAATGTATTTAATTATTCCGGGTTGCCCAAATTTATTTGACTTATTTTATTTTATTTTATTTTTGCATAATTCCTGTTAAGATCCAGATGAACCAGCCATGGGTCTTTCTCAGATTTGACTTTGGGAAAAATTCCCAAGGAACATGTATTGCTTTTAAAGGAAGAGGAACATCAACTTAACAAATAATAAAAAAGGAAGCTCCCTGTATCATGAAGTGACTGCATGTGGTTTCTTATGGATTCACTACATCCTTGCCCTTGCATGAAATCCTACTAGGTTTGACTCCACGGTGGTTCCTGGGACTCTTGCTCATAGGAACCCCACTCAGATTTGGTGATTCTTTGAAGTTTTTTGTTTTGTTTGGCAAGTGGGGGAGGGGTGCTCAGTCCCTTGAATGCCAACCCCTCACACCCTACCTCATCTTGGTTTTGCCCTTAGAACTCTGCTCCCTGCTACTGTAGGGCCAAGATCCAAACACGAGGGTTAACTTTTATTGCCATACACCCTGGCTGGAGCGGCGGGGATGCAGAGCTGGAGAAGGTGGTGAGACCTTGATAGACATGGAGTAAATAAATCAGGACTCTAATTAGATTTACATGATAAATAAATAGGTTGTCTCATTTATTTAGTAAACAAATTTAGGCAGATAATGAGATTGCTACTGGAGGCCATACAATGCCCCAGAGGCATATGGCAGCTCTCAGCCAGTTAACATTCCACGTTTTCTGTCAAAGGGTTTATCCGGTGCATCAGGTGGTTGTGTCTGCAAGAGAAGGGGGCAGGACAAATGCCAAACAGCAAGGAAGAGACGTCCCTGGCACACACAGGGGCTCAGCCACAGAAGAAATCAGAGAAGAGCGCCCAAGAAAGGGCTTTTAGGGAAGAAGGAAGCAGATTTCTCATGGTAATTGGAACAGGAAAAGGAAGAGGACAGATGGAGTATTTTCATCTTGACGTTAGAAATCAGGAAACGGAGGTCATGAGGGCTCGGAATTAGAATGAAGTGTCTGACTCATGCTCTCCGCTCAGGGCTCTGCTGTGACTGGAGGTCTAGCAGAGAGCAGGACGTTGGGTTGCAGGGGGGAAGCTTTCTTGAATTAACAGAGAGGCAGGCTGTGGGGATCCCCACTGGCCAGTGGCATAGCCTTAAGCAAATCGTCCCGTGTCCGGTCACTTAATTTCTTCATCTCTAAAGAGAGACTAAGAATGGAGAGAGAATCACCAAGCAATCTTAAGACTCACAACGCTTTGCAAATTTGGAAGCATGATGCAAATGTTTAGTTTTATTATAATATTATGTAAATAACAGCAGGAAGCAACGTGTCGTGGAAAAGAACAATTTCTCTGAATTAAGAAGGGAGCTGGGCTTGAATTCTGACTTTTCATTCTTTTCCCTGTGTGAAGATGACGTTGGAAGAAATCCTGTCTCTCTCTGATTCAGTCTGTGCCCCTGTCTTGTACTCTGTCTCCCTCTGTTTCTGTCTGTGAAATCAACTTGACCACTCCTTGGAAGGGAATATGGATGCCAGACTTTGGAGAATCCCGTTCCCCCAAATTACAGTGAGATTCTTTAGATCATCGGCACAGAAGCGAACAAGATGAGATCCCATCACGGTGTCCCTTTAATTTGCCAGCCATGTAGCCCCGCCACAGCCTGGCAGATACAGGACAGGTGAGAATATGCAGGACAGGGTTTCTGAACAATCTGACACCCACCCAAACTCAAGGCCCCAGTTTTAGGTCATAGTTATCAGACTGGTCCCATGAGCTCCTGCCTCAAACTCCCTCTCCAGGTCTTGTTATTAAAATACAGGACAAAACCCAGGGTGCATGGGTGGCTCAGCCGGTTAAACGTCGGGCTCTTGGTTTCAGCTCAGGTGGTGATCTCATGGGTGGTGAGATCGAGCCCCATGTTGGGCTCTGCGCTCAGCAGGGAGTCTGCCTGAGATTCTTTCCCTCTGGCCCTGCCCCCATTCACTCTCTCTTTCTCTCTCCCAAATAAATAAATAAATAAATCTTAAAAAAAAAATACAGGGCAAAATCCATTTTGCATTTAGGGAAGAAAAAAAAATCCCACATAGAAGGAAAGCAAGATTCCCATTCTTCCAGGATTTGGGATGGAGTTTCTAGGGTCTACTCCAACCTCTCCTTCCCCCAGGAGTCTTCAGGATTGCCTCAGCAAGAAGGCCACACTTGTCTGCTGTCCCTGTGGGCTGCTTTGTTTCCGACACTCTTAGGCACTCATCCCACCCTCTCCTCCAGATACGGTTCTGTCTGTGCGGATCTTCTGGTCTCTGAAAAGTGCAAACAACATGAGGTCAGGGACTGCCTGTGTGCAGACAACACAAGGTCAGAGCTGTGCCTTTGCCACACTGGCCCAGTGCCTTCCAAAGAGACAGGGCCTGATCGATGCTTGTTGAGTGAATGTTCGACCTGAGACTGCACTCTGGATGGGGGAGGCATAGAACGGCACAATGCCCGTCACCCTGCAGCCCGCTCTGCAGAGGCACCCCTGCTCACCCGCGCCCACACTCCCTATCTCCTGGCCTTCCACACCCTTCTGTCTGCCTGAGAGACAGGAAACGAAGCAGAAGAGGCACTTCAGCTCTCGGGGGCAAAAGCTTGGCAGACCCTAATGCTAGTCTTCTCAGAAATTACTCTAATTTGGAAAGAAAGAAGTATAAAGAGAGGAGAAAGAGACTCTTGATATGGAAGTCCAGGGACGGGGGTCCCTGCCTGTCCTTCACTGCTCTGGTCATCTATGATGGTCATCATTTCCTGCAGCTCTGGCTCTTGGTCCAAATGACTCCCACCTCCAGCCTTGGCCAGGAACCTTTAGTCCTCGAGGGGCCCCCAGGCTGCAGTTCCCCTTGCCTGTCTCTCTGTCTTCCTCTAGGGCTTTGACAGCAGAAAATGGTGAGCAGAGCCTGCTGGGAGGCCGGCACAGGAATGCAGTCTTTGCCGGTGTTCCCTTGGCTCTGGAGCTACGGATGAATCCCACCAAGTAAGACCCTTCCCCTGAGCTGTTGCTGAGCACAGGCTCTGCTCCGTGTGGTTCCTCCAGGAACCGCACCGTAAGGCCTTAGAGCTGCATGGAAGAACTTGACCTTGGGGAAAGAGGCACCATATGTTCAGCAAGACTGACTCCTCTCTTAGTCCTGGCCTTGACACTTCCTTCTCAGCATTTATGCTGTCTCTGAGCAGAACGCGACGAATCCACCACTGCTGAGCCCAGTGGCGCGAGCCTGCTGCTCATCCTCTTGGACCTGCCGCCACCGGGCCGCAGGGCGGCAGAAATAGCCCCAAACCACGTCAGGGCCTGTCTTTATTCAAGCTGAACCCAACTGTCATGCGGATGGCAACGTTCCCCTCCACATCTGTTTAGCCTAATTTGAAAATCACAGCCCTTGCACCTCCGCGACCGGCTCCACATGTTGTTCATCTTCCTTATTATCCCAAATTAAAGTGTTGCCTGGTGTCTGGATTTTCTGCAGAGACCGTAATAATGGAGCTCTAATCGGACTCCCAATCAAACTTTGGGAGAAAGCGTGCTGAATCAGAGGGGGATTATGTAAACCTGATCTCCACGTGGCCCCAGCAAAGGCGGCCTCTGCTGTGGCTGGGCCTGAAGTCCCAGGCTCCGGTGATAATGACGACGTTCAGATGCTAGCGCTGGCCTTGGTTTGGCTCCTGTGCGTGACAGAGAGAGGCAGAGCGAGGGAGGACACTGAAGCGAGTGCATCTGGGCTTCATTAGTTGCAATGTAATTTACAAAAGGCAGCTTTACAGATGTTGGGATAATCAGCAGGCTGTTATCGAGGTAGCGCACGGTAATCACGGGTTGACATGAGCAATCCATGCTCAGTGAGATAAATGGGTTTGACTGGCAGGGTAGCGGTTGGACTTTAATAAAAAACAAATTGAATTTTTTTTTTTCCGGTGGCTTAATATGAGAATCATCTGGACATATGCATAAAACCCACACAGTAGCAAAAAACCCCTGGCAGAAAGAAAATGCCACAGCGCTGGGTCTCCGAGCCAATTTCTGTGTGATAAGTTCTGTGGCTATTTGGGCAGTGGTTGGAATGGAGGGGTGGGTGGGGTGAGGAGGAGAAAGCAATGCAGGGACCTCCAGCCCAATCCCGGCATAAATCACATGGTAATGGACAAGTAATTTAATACCGTTCTGAAGCCTCACATTGTTTTTTCCTACAATGAGTCTGGGTGGGTGGGTGAAGAACTTGAAACTGTTGACTCCTAGAATTATGCCCTCTTTGGGGGCAATATATCCACGTGCGTAGCTTAGCCAAGACTGAAGACTCTGCTGAGGGGTCTGTTAACCTTTCCTCTCCATAGCCAGTATCCAAAGCACAAGGAACTGCCTTCGGCCTGCCATACGTCCTGTCTCCACACCCCTGAAGAGCTCCGTGGGGGCTTACCCATCCCTCAGAGCAGCTGTTTCTTAGTCTGACTAGTTGGCTATATGCATAGTTTTCCAAGTCGGGCACATAGCAGGTGCTCTTGGACAAACCTCGGGATAGCTCATGTATGCAGAGTTAGGTTGCCGGGCATAGAGGAAAAGAGCAAAATACCAGCTAAGAGCACAGAGGACATTGCCAAGGCTGCGGGGCCTGGGGGGGGGGGGGGGGGGTGTAGGCTTCTCTTGCACATCATCAAAGCTGGGCTGAACATTTTCAATCATGTCGCCCCCACATGGACCAGAAGGTCACCTTTTTGAAGGTCAGATTCAATAAGGGAATATTTAAGGCAACCACCTGAAGCTTGTGAGGATAGAAAGGAGGAGCAGAGACCTATTTTTTATAGCAAGTTGATTGCAAACACAAACACTGGTGCCAGGTTGAGGTCGTCGTTAAAGATGAGAGCCTAGAATTCTCAAGCTAGAAGGGTCTTGGAAATAATCTTTCCGTAGAGGAGGAGACGCAAAGACATAATTACTCCCCCGGAGTCACATGGCAAATTGGCTGCAGAGACAGGGCAGGACCCCTGGGCTCCGGGCTCTCTGGTGCTGCCTCATGTCCTGTGGAGCCCCAGACCCATTCGGCGGGGCCACCTACAGATGTGAGGAACTCCTCCAACATCTCACTGCCCCTGACCGCTGCTTGCCCGAGACTGCGGGGAACGTTGCCTCCAGCTGCCGAGTTCAGCTGGCCGGGACTGCTCTTCCTGGCACGGCAGCCCGGAGAGCACAGAGGGCGCCCGAAGACCACCTGAGGGGCAGGCCAGGGTCGGGGAGGGAAGAAGAGCTCAACTAACCAGCGGGGGTGACCTTGGGCAAGTCTCCTCAATTCTCTGGACATGAATGTGGACATGGAATAAACCACCTCTGGGGCTTTTGTGGCTGGTTTCGTTTGGCTGCGATGAAACCCTGGTTTTCCAGGTGAAGCCTTCATTGGCCACACGCCCCAGCGTTAGGAAAGAAATGGAGAGAGGAGTGGTTCTGGCCAAAGGCAGGGGAGAACAGGGGCCTTCTCGGTCTCCTCCGCACCCCCTGGCAGGCCCCGAGGCCCTTCACAAGCTGAGGGCTCTGTACAGCGTGCTCGGAGGAGCCCTGGCCTGAGCTGTCTCGGAGGCCCGTCCAGCTTCGGCGGCTTATGATTCTATTAATAAACTGGACTCAGGTGTCTGAACGGAGAGCATATTAATCCAGGGCACTATTCCCTGTGACCCCTCCCTGAGCTGTTGCAGATCAAGATCTTCTCTTGCTCTTCTTTGCCCAGGGGAAAGAGCCCCAGCAGCCCGGGGGTGTCGTCCTGGCCTCACGTCCGTGCTACCCAGCACCTCCTCTCAGTTTTTCCCTGATCCAGGAAGGCAGCATGGCTTCAAGAACAGAAGACCCTGTCCTGCAAAGAGAGAGGTCTTGGCTGTCTTGAGAATTAGGTTAGACTGTTTGTTTACATTGCCGGAAAATATTCATCACCTGCCAATTCACGTGAGAATTGGGGCAGAGAATCACCAAGCACATGATTTGCTCTCAGATGAGTGTTTTAGGCCATCTGGGAAACAAGGAGGTTGGGAAGAGCTCCTGTATTTGCAGAGCTGGGGTGGGGGGTGGCTAGAAAGACAGGCCTGTGATGGGCAGCAATGCACGAAGCTGCAGCATCCCCCCCAGACTGGACCCTTGACGCCTTTCTCTGCCTTTGCTAATCCTTCACCATCTCAGCCCCAGATCTGCTCTGTGTGAACTTACCAACCCTCCCTTGCACCCGTGTATTCTTATCTATGTTACGTAAGGCAATTTGACACACTCCCGACCCTGGACTGCTCACCGGATCCCTTCTTGCCTTTTTTCACACCTTGGGAAAGGAAGCGTGATTTATTCAGTGAGCACTGGGTGCCAGCACAGGGCATGTGGGGACTGCTACAAATGTCATCTGCTTTAAGCTCCCCTAAAAGGGATATCTTTATTTCTTTCCACATGAGGAACCTGAGGCTCAGAGGGGTAAAAGGGCTCAAAGAGAATAAAGGGCGGGCCCGAGATTGAACCCAAACACCCCACAGTTTATTTTACGAACTTCCAATGCCATTTGGTACAAGAACACAGATACGGTCTTGGACTCCTGAGGGGTGCGAGGGGGCTGACAGGCAGCCAAGAAGTCCTCCTAAGGACTCCAAGTAGGGGCTGTAGGGGCACCCACAATCAGCAGGTAGCTGCCTCGAGGACACCGGGCAGGCAAAGGAGGGATCTGAACCAGGATGGAACATGGGCTGGGTCCATTTCCCAGGCAAATGTTGACAGAGCACCTGCCGAGGACACGTGTCCCTCCCTCACCACGTTAGTATACAGTTGAGAGGGGGACTGCCAACTAGCCTGTAGTCAAAGGGTACTTCAGGGTGTTAAGAAGGAAGCTGAGGGAGGAAAATAAAGAACATTACCCAGACTGGAGCCTGCAGCCCTGGCCCTAGAGGAGGTGGCAAAGGGGGACTTGGAGTTTTTGCTCCTGTTCTGAGACTTTAAAGGGCAGGTGAGTTTGAGGCAAAGCATACTTGTAAACTGGGCCATTTCCAAATGTACTATGACTATTTGGGGATATATAAGCTGCCTCTTCTTTTTTTCAGCACATCATATTTCTCTGTTTCAGTTGTTTCAGAGTCTCTAAAATGTAATTCTGTTTTGAGCAGCAAATTGGTCGCTCAGGTCCTGACCCTACACCCCTAGCCATCTACCATCGAATAGAAAAGGGCATTATGTCATAATTAAGGGGCCTGTCCATCAAGAAGATCTAACAATTGTAAATATTTATGCCCCCAACTTGGGAGCACCCAGATATATAAATCAATTAATAATAAATATAAGGGAAACTCATTGATAATAATACAATAAGAGTAGGGGACCTAAACACCCCACTTACGGTGATGGACAGATCATCGAAGCAGATCAACAAGGAAACAATGGCTTTGAATGACACACTGGACCAGATGGACCTCACAGATATATTCAGAACATTCCATCCTAAAGCAGCAGAATACACATTCCTTTTGAGTGCACATGGAACGTTCTCCAGAATAGATCACATCCTGGGTCACAAATCGGCCCTCAACAAGTACAAAAAGATCGAGATCATATCATGCAGCTTTTCAGACCACAATGCTATGAAACTTTGGAAAGACCACAAATCCATGGGAGTTAAAGAACATCCTCCTAAAGAGTGAATGGGTTAACCAGGAAATTAAAGAAGAAATTAAAAAAAAAAATACATGAATGCCAATGAAAATGAGAACACGACAGTCGTTGCAGATGGTCCAAAGAGGGAAGGATACTGTGCTACCGAACAGGGGGTCACAGGAGAGCCCCCTGCTACCGGCTCTCGCCTGGAGAGCCTGTCTGTCTGTTCTTCCATCTCCAGCAGTGAGACAGGGAGCCTAGGGGCAGACTTGAATGCGGAGGCTGGAAAGGTGCACAGCGTGTTCTCAGGTGTGACACTGGAGCTGTCAGGGTGTGCCTTTCAGAAGAACATCAGCCGCGTCCCTGACGCGAGGCCCCCTGGACCCCGCCAGCTGTGTGTTTGGGGAGCCTGGCGCTAGGCAGACGTGGCCAACAGAAACACCACTCTGGGGCCACAGTGCTGCAGAAGAGCAATCTCCTGCCCAGAAACTTTCCAGAAGGCTGGGAACTCACTTATCTGCCGGCAAAATTGCCAACTTGGGGATTCAGCGCTGCTTCTCTGCAAAAACAGGCGTCGAATTACCCTGCACTTAACAAATGGTTGCCCTGTTCTCCTGAAGCTGCCAACACAAATTGAATTGCAGTTCTTCATTGGTGTATATGGTGGGTGTGCTCTCGAGCCAGCACTAATTTCCCCCAAGCAAGATAAATGCCCAGACCTGAGCCTTCCTGCTTACATTCTGTCTCATTCTAGCAAATTAAAATGTCACAGAGCTACAGCCATCCTTGAGGAGACCCGGTCACGTGGGGGTGGTGCGGCGGGGGTGGGGAGGCCATCATTTGATTTCACACCTCAGCTGCCACTTAGGTAACTAAGGAGAATGAAAACTGATGACAACCTGGTTGAGACACTCACCACTTGCCATAAAATAAGAGTGCAGAAGGCGATGTTGGTGGAATCCTGCAAAGGAGCAAAAAGCTATTATTTGGCAGTTTCCTTAAGAGTGATTTTTACATTACGGGGATCCTCTCATGGATTTTCACTCTTATAAACCAACCACAGTCAATTTGATTTCATTGAGTTCTATGAAAATTTTCGCCTCGAGTGGCCATCCTGCGAATCAGAGTTCATCAGCGAACAAAGGTCGTGTGACCAGAAACGGCGTTGGATTTCCAGAGGCTCTCGGAGGAGCCTTGCGTCAGGAAACCGCATTGTTTGTGGCTGGACTGCCTCCGGTCATGGTCACGCCCACCCGGATTCACTAAAGTGGCCGAAGAGCAGATGTTAATAATGTGAACAGGGCATTGCAACAAGCTCACTTTTGTCCCAAAGGTGTCGTTTTCAGAAAGGGGGTGGTGGAGGTCCGTGCCCGTCCCACTTTCCAGAGCAGAAAACCCAGGTGCCTGGGAAGCTCCTGAGGACCTCGGTGGTGGCTGAGAGAGGAATCTAGGGCCAGCCCCTCTCCTCACCAGTGAAACAGTAGAAGCCTTGACCCTCGGGAAGCCTTGGCCTCAAAGCCGTTCTGGAGAACTTGTACCTTTTCCTGCCCACGTGCCCTGAGGTCAGGCTTTTCTCACCACATCTTTATTCACAAGGGTCTGCAAGGAGGCACTTCATGTGAGAAGCAGTCAGGAGATGTAGTTTGGAGGCTGAAATACGAGACTTTCTGGGACATTTCAGTGGTTTATAGGGCCAGCAGGAACCCCCTATGAAATCAGAGCTGTCCCGGAGAATTCAAGATGAATGGTAGCCAGTCCATGGGGGCCTACAGTCAACAGGAGAAAACACCCACAAAGGCAGGCAGGGAGGAGCCCATCGTAGTGATGCTTACCCCCCTCATGCACATTGCAGTTCAGAAAGAGCCTGTGTGTTCACGATCTCACTGAACAAGCCAAGGTGGGCTGGGAAGAGATGTCCCGCCCTGCTTCAGCGGTAAGGAGTGGCCAGCACAAGGCTCAGTGCAGCTGGGTCCCATCGAGCTCTCCCAACGCTGTAGCCGTGCCCCAGCCCCGACACCACACTCCCTCTCCAGATGCGGCCAGAGACAGTGCAGCTTGCGAGTCTGTCTCTTCCAGCAGCAATCAGTGCTGCCAGGAACATTTTCAAATGGAAGGTTCTGGCTGAGGACCTTCCTCCCTTGAGGTCTCTGCACTTGGTACTCCCAAGTGCCTGCACATCTCTCCCCCATACATCCAGGTCTCGTCCTGCTCTCTGCTCGAATGCCCATCCATCGGTGAGGTCTCTTCTTGCCACCTGCTCACGCCCCTCACATTGATCCTCCGTCTTCTTTTAAATTTTTCTCTGTAGCATTTCTCACTTTTTGTCAGTGGCCTATCTCCTTCCTCTGAGTCCAGCTGTGAGACTTTGCTGGGCTTGTTGCTCCATTCCAGCATCTAGATTAGGAGTTGACTGCTCCTGGAAAGGGCAGATCACGAATAGTTTAGGCTTTGGGGGCCATACATTCTCTGTTGCAGCCGCTCAGGTCTCCACTGTAGTGTGAAAGCAGCCATAGACAACACGTGTGTGAGTGGGCTTGGCTGTGTTCCAATACAGTTTTATTTATGGACCCGGAAGTTTGAATTTTATATGATTTTTATGTCTTGAAAAATCCCCATTTAAGAAGGTAAAAAACATTCTTACTTGTGGGCCATACAGATCAGGTGTTAGGCTGTTTTTGGCCTTCAGGCCATAGTTTGCTGACCTCTGGTCTAGATCAGTGGCTGGTCCAGAGGAAGTATGCAGGAAGTCATTGTTGGAGGGACGAACGAACCAATATGTAACTTGGCTATGTCCCACGGTGGCATCAAGTAGCAGTCATCGGCCATCAGGTGTTTATGAAGCAGTTGAGGTGCGTTGGAAGTCAGGCATGGGCCTATACGCAGACAGCCCCCAGTCCTGTTTTACATGGAAGGGGAGGGAGGGCATGGAGGCAGCTGTAGGAACTCTTCATCAGGACAAGAGGAAGGCAGGGAGTCCATCCATCTCCCCCAAAGCCCACCCGGAGATTGGGTTCCCTTAATAAAAACCTCTTTGGATCTACAGAGAGATAGGCCGATGAGCCTCAAAGGCAGGGCCTGAGGGGAGCAGTGTCATCTTGGGGGCCTAGTTTTTCAGAGAGAAGACTTGTCCCCAAAGACACACAGACAGCCACTCTTCTGCTTGTCTAGGGCTGGGTGAAGGAATGCGCTGGGCACTGTGGGAAAGAAGGGGAAGAGGCCCCTCCCACAGCCTGGGGAAGCGGGTAGATCAGGGCTACTTTCTTAGCAGGAAATATTTGAGAGAAGCCTTCATTCGTATGTTCAACTGCCATGTGTTGAGAGATACTGGGCCAGGAGATGAAGATAAAGACTTGTGTGGGCTTTGCCTTTGGAGTATTCACAGTTGCAGGGGGTAAATAGACCTTAACCATTATCTCATTAAATTGGTAGCAGGTGTTATGGAGAAGAAGCAGAAGATGCCTTGAGACTATAATAGGCACCCAGGCTAGGTGCCAAGGAGGGTATGTGCTTGTCTGGCAGACAAGGTGGGGAGGAGCATGCCAGACATGTAGGCATGTGCAAAGGCCCAGGGGCAGGAAGGAGTCATCAGTATGGCTGAACTATGAGCTGTATGTTGGAGAGTGGAGTAAGGACCTTTCCATGAGGGAGCGCCCAGCAACCCCGGGCCTAGAGTGCTGTGCTGAGGCGTTTGGATTCCATTCTGAAGTCTGAAATTTTTCATTTGAATGGTAGCCAGCCACCTCTCTGGATGGTCTAAAATCTTGAACTCTCCATCAAGAGCTCAAGACCTCTCTCATCAAGTCTGCCTCACAAAGTATTTTCCAAGAAAAATCCACATCTATACTCAGGGCTTAACTAACCCCAAATGGCTGTAAGTGACACCAGCTAAGATATTCTAAATAAAGTACCACAATTTGGAAATGATCCTTTGAACAAGGGCCTGTTTTTCTTTAAAATGGGATGGGACTTTAACCATTTTGCAGGATAAAAATTTCAGAGTTGTCTCCAGTAAAAGTGAGGATGAGGTCTCTCTCACGCTAGTTCTTAACCATTTTTCACTCATTCTGGTAAGGTCCAGCACATTCTTCAGCTGGAGTTTCTCTGCATTTGCTGGTGTTCTGGTTTATAAACCAGCGTGGTGTGTGGCTGAGCCCTGTGGGGCTCTGGGTACCCCTGAGTGTGGGGCTCTGTGTGGCACCGTGTAGGAGCCCCTCAGCCCCTCTGCAGAGTATGCCTTGTCATCTTTCACCCTGAGGCGGGAAGAAGAAGCGTGTGATGCTGCCTCCCCCATCCCACTGGGCCTGTCAATGATCTATGTTCTGCTTTTCTATTTTTCTCTTCTCCAACTATTTCTTCCGTCTCTGTTTTTCCCCTTCTCCTCTTCCTGAGTCTCTGCTCCATAGTTATCCATAATACAAACAGAGGATTCTATTATTCTGTTCTAATCATTTGAAAAGATGTTATGTTTCCTGCTTCGAGTTTAAAAAGTTGATGAGAGAAAGTAGTATATAGTCCTCTTTCAGAAACAGGTAAGTACAAGTCTTTCTTTGTTGAGGAACCCTCATTGGATAAAATGTTTGCCATTTGTTCTCTGCACAAGGATGCCTGGTGTCAGGGAACTCGGTTCTCATCAAAGTCACTCCCAAGGAGCCAGCTTTCCTGTTGAGAGAGTCGGAGGCTCTGAGGATCCTTGCTCTGGAGCTGGAGTTGACCAGCTTCTGATGAAGTGCTTTCTGCAAGGACCCGGCCTCAGAGCCTGCTCCGCTAAGACCATTTCTGTCTCCTGGGAGACCCTGTGGTCTGGACTGGGTGACCCTCTGGGCCCTTTCAGCCCAGAGCCCTTGCCCAAACACAGACACTTTCTGTTCACATGTGTCCTGCTTGGCACACAACACTCCCAGAATTTTCACATCCTTGGGGACCGGCCGTCTGACGTGAACAAACTCAGCAGGCCCCCTCGGCAAAGAGGTCCTAAAGGCCAAGCCGCTGTGAACTGCATAGACAATGACATGTGCACGCATCAACTCGTTTCTTTATTTTTTATTTTTTTAATTATTTTTTTATTATGTTAATCACCATACATTATCAACTCGTTTCTTTAAACATCACCTTCCAGGCCTAGGCTTTCCGCAATAGCTTGAGAATCGACCTTCATCGTTTATCTTCTCTTTCTTTTCAGAAATCTGTTAGAATCCCAGGTTTTACTAGTTGTTTCCTTGATATAAGGAGTTTAATTGTGCAGCTCTTAGCATGCCCTAGGGAGTCTAATGAGAAATAAATAATCCTGAATAGACTCCCTTAGGGATGAAGGATAAACTCTTTACCCAGAGACTCTTATTCAGGAGATTTGCTAATTGTTTCAACAGTGGTAGGCTACTCCCCAATTAAGTAGGAGGTTCCTTCAGAGCCAAGACCATTTTTTATCCTACTAGGATTACTCCTTAAGTCCTTAGCACAGGCCCTGGGGCAGAGAAAGGATTCTGTGCTGCCCCCAGGAGCCCTTTTGTGTCTCCTTGATTAAACAAGCAGTGGCTAAGGAACTCTATTAGCTCCTTCTTGCTTCCATGTCCTCATCTATAAAGGAGACCTCATTTAGGGAAAGAAAAGGAAAAGGGAAGGAAGTTATATTTATTGAGCATGAGTGACATCCTGTGTTAAGTACTTTCCCATCTGTTATTATCCCTAATCTCTACAAAGCACATCTTAGTATCTGTCCCATTTTAGAGACAGGGAAACTGAGACTCGGTAGTAAGGCTAAGTGATTTCCCCAAGTAATGCAATTATTTAGTAATAGACACGAGATTAAATGACTTCGTCAGGGTAAGGACCCAGAATGGCAGGGGCAAGGGCTCAGCAGGTGGCGATGAGTTGTAGGGCCACTCCTACAGTTACAAAGCCAGGCTACTTGATTTCCAGGCTCAGGCTCTGAGGATGAATGAGAGGAAACATGAGGAATTCATTGAGCCAGGATGAGGAGCCTCACACACTGGACCAAATTCAAGTAGTTTAAGCCACATACAGGTGCAAATTAACACCCAGTGTTCAAAGGGCTTAGCAGGGGTCGCTGTGGTCAGAAGTCTCCTGAGCACTCAGCCTCTGGCCTCCTCCTTTGGGTGGAAAGAGGGGGGTACTGCCGAGGGCCCAGGCTACAGTCTCTCTAGAAAGACTCAACCTCCCCACCCCCCAACATGGCAAGAAGTGGAGAGACCCCGCATAGCTGGAATGTGCTCCGCCCATCCCTCCTGTGGACTGCACACAAGAGCCAGGTAGACGAGATGTCCCTGCCCATGGCCCCAGCAGTGCCTTTTCCCACCCAGGCCCACCGGAAAACATTGGCAACACACACCAATTTTAAGTCCCAGGGGGAAGAAGGACCTCCCTCTAGTTCGAGTTAGTTCTCTGCCCTCTCTTTACCGTCTCTGCCGACCAGGGGCCCAGCCCGCAGTTTCTCTTTCTGCAGTGAGCAAGTAGAGCAGGGTGGGGGGTGGGTAGGGAGACCATTTAGCACCCAGGTTCTTGTGACTGTACTGTGCCCAGGAACCACTGGGAGCCTTCACTTGAAAGGCCTGCCCTAAGCTCTGAGCCACCACCAGCCTGAAAAGCACATTGCACACTCAGAATTACTGACCGAAACCAGTTCTCAATTTGATTTTCTCTGCCCCTTCTTATTTCCCCAGCTAGACTTGGGCAGTAACACTTGTTGTCACCGCTACAAAATGTGGCAGCAGGGGGAAAAAAAAATGTCTCTATGCTGTTGACAAAAGAGGAAAGTCACTCTGTTCAGTCAACTGTGGGAAAGACTGAATTATTTATACTGCCTTTGTCAGTCACTGGGAAAGGTAATTTCATTGCTGAATTTTAAGTTTTTCATTAATTAACCACTTTTTCAGTTCAGTGCTCCACAGCTAGGCACAAACCCACGGCAGAGCCATTTGGGGGGGGAGGGGGAGGGGCGGGGGACTTGGCTCTAGCTCTCCTGCTCCCAGTGACATATGGATGTTTTCGTGTTTTTGTTTTTCTGCAGTTTCTTTGGCTGTGTGCTGGTGCAGATATTGGATGTTTCATTTAAGACTCCGAATCTCACCCAAACTGTCTGCAATTTAATATGTCACAATATATACGTGGGTAAATCATCTCTGTGTCATCTTTCTCAACATTCTGTTATTAAAGCCCATTTTTCATGGTAAAATATTCCTCCAAGAGATGGCATTAGGTGCACACATCTCTGAGCCTAGTATTTAACACTAATAGGCTAAGCCTTCTCTCGGAAACTAAACTAGGAACTGAGAAAATGTAGCAGAATGAATCAGGAAAACGCTTTCCTGGAAATGGAACGAGATTTAGACTAGAAAGGAGATTCAGAAGAAAGCTGACATTTTACCTGAACTCCCCAGATAATTGCTTCATCTTTTCCACTTTGCTGGGAAAGTAGAAGCCCGGCGAGACTTGCCTAGGGGACAGTGAGTGTCTTGTTTCAGGGAGTCTGTGCAGTGGTACTTCACAAGGAAGAGGCGTGCAAAGTTTTCAGAACTTGGTTTCCAGCGTAGCAGCAAGTTGATGATGTTGTGTGATCGTAAAACTTCTGTCTGAAGACATCTTTTTGGCTAAGAGTCTTTGAAAAGTCACTCCTGCTGGAAACAGAGAGCAGATCCAAGCTTGGTCGAGTCAGAGGGTACTGGAGGGCCTCCGAGGTACAAGGCACAGGACAGGTGCTGGGCAGGTGGAGAAGAGCATGGGCTTGGCCCCTGTCCATTTATGAGCCGCTGTACAGAGATGGAAAACATCAGCGGGTCCCGGTTGTTGGCTCTCAGCAAGGCCAGCGTCTCTACGCCCTGATCTCGTGATCCTGTATCCATACAGTGTCAGTAAGCCATAGGTAATCCACCCGTCAGCAAGGCTGTAGGCGTATCTAGTGAGTCCTTACTGTCTGGGGAACACAAGGCAGTCAGACAACCAAGTGGTGCTGTGTGGTTTCTGTTGCCTTTGGTTGTGGAGCTGCTAGATTTTCTCCAAGGTCCCTCTTGCACTGTGACTTCTTCATTTACATAAAGCACCACCAAGAGTTCCTCGCATCTTAAAAAAATATCACTTTTATAACTTATTTTGATTAACATGTTCATTGTGAAAATTTGAGAAGATAAAGATCTGCATAAGAATGCAGAAAAGTTACTCATAACTTGATGACCTCAAGGACATCACATTTAGCTTTTGGTGCATGTCCTCCTAGTCTCTTTTCTCTCTATGCATATATTTACATACAAAGTTCATATATCATAGGGTAATTCTGTTTTGTGACTTTTTTATTATATAGATATATATCATGGTCATCTTCCAGGTTATTACTGATTGTTCTCCTCCAGTCTTATCTCCTGCTCCCATCATATGCATGAATTCTTTCACTTAACCATTCTCCTTTCTAGGCTATTTCTTTTTTGTTTGTTATGCTATTATAATCAATATTTCTTAAAATATTCTGGAAACTAAATTTTTACTTGCCTCCATATCATTTCTGTTAAACAGATTTTGAGCTTTGAGTTGATGAGGGTAAGGTTTTTAAGGTTCTTACCAAATGTTCCACAAGAAATCTTCAACTAATTTACATTCCTTTCAGCAGTGTATGTGACAACCAGTTTTCCACATTCTTGCCTTGGTTTCTTGCTAGAGTTAACTTCCTAACAACACGTGAGTGTTTTGGGGAAACCCTGCCCCTAAATATCACCAAAGTTCCATGCAGACCCAAGTCAGGACACCCAGAGCATCGTATTTCTTATATTAAGATCTAGCAAGGTGATTTTGCTACCACTACTGGTTTCTTAAATATAATGAGGCAAGTTAGCAGTGCTTCCCTGAGGCTCTAGTGAGTTCTGTATAAACCCAAGATGTCTGGAAGCATGATGTGGCCACAAATCACTTGGACTCTGATGACTGATTAGGATGCAGCCGTGGGGAGTGGCCACCATCAAAAGGCTGGGATACGTTGATCATAAAGCAATCCAGGCTGAGTGGCTCTGGTTCCAGCCTCCACCTGTTTTCCTGGCCTATCTCTCCTCCCTGCAAGCTTCCAGCTCAAGCAAGAGATACCGGGTTCAGCTTGCCAGAAAGGCAACCCCAGCACACCGTCTACACTAGCCACACCGGAGGAGGCTCTCGAGGCAGTCAAAGTTGATGGGGTGCTGATGCCTGAAATTTTGAACTTTGTGTAATAGCGGTCCCCATAGCTGCCCATAGATTTTTCTCTTTCTTTCTTTTCTCTTCTTTTTCCTTCCTTCCTTCCTTCCTTCCTTCCTTCCTTCCTTCCTTCCTTCCTTCCCTCCCTCCCTCCCTCCCTCCCTCCTTCCTTCCTTCCCTCCCTCCTTCCTTCCTTCCTTCCTTTCCTTCTCCTTCTCCTTCTCCTTCAACTGCTCCAATTCAGTCTCACCCAGTATTGAACTCATATGCAAAAGGCAATAAAAACCATTTAGGAGGAAAATAGAGGTTATGTTCAGAATAACAATCTGCCAGTTTTGCAGGGTGCTGGGGGGTCGCCGCCGTGGGACAGCAGCTGGGCCAGGTTAGGCTGGCTGCCGTTGTCTTGCCGCCCTGCTTTTCCACGTGAGACGCCGAGCCCCGGGAAAGGTGGCTGCTGGTGATGACAGGAGCTGGGCCACTGCCTTTGGGGATTCTCCACTGAAGAAACTCACCAAGAATTAGATTCCTCAGGCTCCTCTCAATTTGTTTCGGCTCCCTTGTTGTTTATTCCATAGCTATCAGATATTATTTTTCCATAATGCACTTGCTTAAATGCCTGGTTTCTAACACTCCATTATTTTCCTTTGCTTCCTTTTGCTCTTGCTACCCTCCCCTCACTAACTGTAAGCTTCCCTTAGGCTTGCTAAACAGCTAAACAGCTATATCTCTGTATCTGTAGCCACCTCCATCTGCCTAGCTAGCTACCTATCTTCCTGCACCTTGGTGTCCTTCCTGCTCACCATTAGGAAGCTATGTGCTAGTAAGACCTAGCTTTAAATCTTGGTTCCACCATTTAGGTTCTTCTTGTCCTTAGACCTGAAACTTCTTTGCCTCCGTTTTGCCATCTGCAAAAATAGGTGTAATAATCTCTCCCAGGGATTTATGTAAGGATTAGATGAGAATGTATTGGATCACCCTGCCGTGCAGGGCCACAGGAGTGCCTGCCCCCAGAGGGCACAGTTCACATCATCAGCTCGAGCTGTGCCTTATAGCAGCCCCTCCCCCAGCTCCAGGCTGCGCACCTTGTAGCTGATCAATAAATGGACCTGTGGTTATTGTCATTTTCTGAAAACAGCCTCAAGTCATGAGGGTGGACTGTTAACCCCAGAAGGTATTCTGGTAAATGTCCCTGGGTATATGTGGCCTACAAGCCTGGGGTTCCAGTGAGAGGTTAGCTATCCTGCTCCTGGAAAGATGTATGAATGGTAGACCCCAAGGCAGACAAAGCCTTTTCTCCTTCCTGAGGAAAGCAAAGTGCCTTTGAGGGCTGGCTCATCACATGTCCATTGTTCAGGCAGAGCAGTCTTATAGAAATGCTGCTTATACCTATGAGAGTAAAACTGGTTGCCTAGCCTGAGCTGCCCTAAATTCCTGTAAGCGTGTAGCTCAGGTGCACCTGGACCACTTCGGTCAGATGTCTCGGTCAGAGTTTGGAACTGACCCATCAAACTGCAGTTCCTGGATCTCTTCTGGAAACAGTGCTTTCCAACAATTCATTCCAGTGGTTCCCAAATATATCTGTACATTTGAATCGCCTGGAAAATTTTAAAAATTCTCAAAGCCCAGGTTCCACCCAGACCAGTCAGTCACGATTTTGGGGGTAGGACACAGATACCTGTGTTTTTTGTTTGTTTGTTTTGTTTGTTTTTAAGCCACCAGGTGATTTCCATGGCAGACCAGCTTGGAAAGCACTGGTTTAGCTTACAGTGGAAAGAAGGTCAAGGCTGTGCTGAGCCCAGCATGGTCCCTCCCTGCTATTAGCTGGCCCACCATAGCACTCCCTCTCCTGAGTACGGTTGCTGGGAAACTTGCTGTGGGGTTTGTTTCATTGCATTGATCGTGATGCCATTATGTCTTTTTCTAAAGCCACCTTGTCACATGCATCATGGGCACAGCATCTAATCTGTATTTTCCTGGGAAGAACTCAGAGGATGCTTTGCAAATACTGTAGTCAGAAAGTAAACCAGAGTAGAAGTTTTCAATCACGGCCCTCAGCAGACAGAACTCCCTCCCCTGGTCTCTCTGTAATAAAGCAAGAAGACACAGGGGTCCTCTCAGATCAAACCCTGAAAAAAACATGGAAAAAATCAAGTTACAGCAGCACAAACTCACCAAAAAATATGGAGCAGCAACCCACCCAAGAACAGCTCCACCTGTCTGTGACTCAGAGTGGAGCTTACATGCCACCTTCCTTCTGGGGCCTCTGATTCCTCGCTCATGATGATCTCGATGGATCCCCTGAGCTCTGCCATTTCCAGGATTCTGGAAATATGGGTTCTTTTTATTATTTTCATTTACTTGTTAGGAGGGAAATGGAGAAAGTGGATGGGAAGATAGGCTGTCCAACCCCGTGTCAGGCGCCCCCCTCAGGATGACCATAGTAGTGACAAGAAATCTTAGAGGAGATGGGCACTTTGCCACATGGTCTCCATAGAGCTAGGAAGCAGCAGTCTGTCCCCCATGACTAGGGATGGGAGGTGGTGATGGAAATCCTTTGTTCCAGGCCGGGTGTTCTATGCTCACTCATTTTTGTTGAAACACCCATTTGCCAGTGCCTATTCCTCTGTTGATTTGACTTTGTTTTGATTTTGATAGTTAAATAGATAAGATAGATAAGAGGAAGTGCCTGCCCCCACGCCACCCCCCATTCCCCTGCCCCTTGAGATTGGCCTTTCAGCATTCAGGTTGGAATGGTCCACTCCCAGGGTTCAGAAGGAATTTCCCCTGGGAGGGTGTATTACGCCAGTGGGTGGGGAAGGCAGCCCCTCACATTGGAAAGAGGCTGTTGACTCGTGTGTGACAAAATCATCAGTAGCCCTCCCTCCCCCCGGTATCCCCTGCAGCCTCTGCCAAGTCTGTCTGTAGAATTTTGCTAATTTTATGCCGTTAGGGGACACCTGAAGTGTGATAAGTGGTCCTACTCTATGAATAGTCTCAAGATCAGGCAGGAAGACTAGATATTCCTGAGTTTTTCTGGTACTTCCCTGGGTCTTCTCTCAACTCCAACATCAACCCTCCTTCTCCCTGGAGTCCAGTGATCTTTTCTGAGCAGCATTCAGTGTCTCTTCCACTTTGCAGTCCAAGTTACACCGCTGCAAAAAATTGAAAATGTTTATGTAATAAACCATATGTGAAGGCACCTACTTGTGTATCTAGCACAGAGTGAGCGTTTGGTATACATAAATTGAATTTCAAATGAATTGTCTTTGGCGACAGGTGTGGGTAATTAAGCTAGCTAAGAAGCAGATAACTTCTACCATGTTCTGGGCCCTGTGACAGCACCAAGGGGTCAAATGTGGACATTGCCTTTAGGGAGGCCATATTTTTGTGAGCAAAGCCACGTAAGGTCTGGCTTCAGTTCACTTCATGGGATTTCAGTGGCCTCTCCAGGCAGGAGATGTGATTTGCTTTTGATCTATCTAGGCTTACCTTTGGGAACCAAGTCATTTTCCCAAACAGGATACACCCCACCCAGGATGGACCCAGCCCTTACAGATCTTCTAAGCCCTTTGCTGAATATAGTCACTTTGCCCATGTCGCCAAACTTTAGTTGCTGGAGTGCTCAAAGGAAGATTAATAGTTAAGAAATAGGTTGAAACAATGGGAATCCCTTTCTCTGCCTATAATCTTTCTGTTCTCATAAACTGGGTTGATGCTCACTCAGATTTATGTTTTGTGACATGCCACACTCAAATGTTAAAATTTTACAGATGGAAATTTTTAGGAATCTCACTTTCCCTTCCCCTCCCCCCCTTCCCTTTCCTCTTTCCAATTGTTCTGCTGTTTAGCCAGTGTGGTGTGGTGGTTGCATTACCAGGAGTGTAATGGCCTTATCAAGGAATATAATTGTCCTGCTGTACTCAGCCCTGGGCAGACACCATCTGGAGGATGAGCATCCAGGGTGTCCGTATTTTAAAGGGGAAATTGAGAAACTCGTGCTGAGAGATGGTTACAGGCCTGGAGGGAACAGATCAAGGAATGAGGGCTGTATAGTAGAGAAAAGAAAGAGCCCAGAGGTCCTGATGTTTTCAAATAGTGGAAAGACCATTGTGTAGGGAGAGGGTAGCCTTCATCAGTCTTGTCCAGGTGGCAGGATAAGACTACAAGTGGGTTGGACTAGGAAAGACACAGCTCACAATTAAATCTTGGCCAGCACAGAAGGAGCAGTCTCATAAGCTGTAGGCAGATGCTGGATAGCCGCCAGAAAGAGCCGAGGGCAATTCCTACCTGCTGAACGGGGGATTGGGAAGTTCGGGGGGTCTGTGGAAGTCTGTGGTTCCTCCTTGTCCATCCCTTCTTCCTCCTCTTTCTATCAACCCAAAACTCTATTATCAAATGCTTGCTGAGCAAGGCCCTGAGTTGGTGACTTTCAGGCTGACCTATATTAGAGTCACTTTGAGAACTTTTCAAAATATCATGACCAAGACCCCACCCCAGACTAGATAAATCAAAATATCTAGGGATGGAGCTCAGGCATCCACATATTTTTTTTAAATCCCCCAGTTAATTTTAATGGGAAATCTGAACTGCGAACCACTGGCCCAGACAAGGAGAGAATGTGATAACCCTGCTTTCTCCCACTCCCACCCCTACCCTGGGCCATTAACATCTACCCTTTCAACATGCTGTGTGATACTATTTTTAAAAATTAAAATTCAGCACTTAAGCTTAGATCCTCCTAGATGGTTTTAGTAGCTTGTATTCTTAAATTATTTTAGCAGGTAACACTGACATTGAGAGATATATAGGGTATGTGAGCATGTGGATGTACAATGAACATAATCCCTGTCAGACATGATGGATGCTTTACTGACAATGAAGCAGTTTTCCCCTCATGCTGGTGCCTCAGCTGGCGAGGGTCACACCTTTCTCCGCACCCAACCCCGAGCCCTCTTCCAATCAGCGGGGTATGCTCGTATAGTCAATCATTCACCAAAACAGCTGCAATCCAGGCTATTTCCCCCTATTTTAGAGTCTTTGGAGGGATGCAAGCACTCGGCTCTCATATGGGGCTGGTTGTGAGCCAGGAAGAAGGATAGCATGTTCTCTGGAATTGAATGGAAGTGTGGGGATTGCTTAGTTGGCACCATGGGGCCGTTGTAAGTTGTGTTGTCCAATAGAAATATAATGCAAGCAACAAACGTAATTTGAAATTTTCTAGTAGCCACATTACAAAGTAATAATAAACAGATGAAATTAATCTTAATGCATTTTATTTAACCCAATATATCTAAAACATTATAATTTTAACATGTAAACAATGTAAACATTTTTACATTAAAAATTACATTGGAAATATTACATATTAATGACATCTTGAGTGTAATTTACATATTATAAAATTTCCTCATTGCAGGTGTAAGATTCAATGATTTTCAGTAACACTACTGAGTTGTGCAACCGTCCTCACAATCTAATTTTAAACAGTGCCATCACAGGGCTCCTGGCTGGCCCGGTCGGTAGAGCGTGAGACTCTTGATCTTGGGGTTGTGAGTTCAAGCCCCACATTGGGAGTAGAGTTTACTTTAAAAAAAATAGAGCATTTCCATCACCCCAAAAAGAAGTACTCAGCCCATTTGCAGTCATTCTTACTTCTTATCCCCAGCCCCAGGCAACCACTAATCTATTTCCTGTCTCTATAGCTTTAAAGGTAATTGTATCTTGACCTCCATGTTTGGCTTCTTTCACTGAACGTAACGTTTCCTTCATGTTGTGGCGTGCATCAGCACTTAGTTCCTTTCTATTGCTGAGTAATATTCCATTGTAAGGATATGCCACATTTTGTTTATCCATTCACCAGTTCATAGACATTTGACATGTTTCTAGTCATTGGCTATTATGTATGGATAAAACTGCGATGAACACTCACGTCCAAATCTCCGTGTAGACATGTTTCCATTTCTCTTAGGTAGTATCTAAGAATGGAATTGCAAGGTGTATGTTAACTCTATATTTCACATCTTAAGAACCTTTGAAACTGCTGTCCAAATACTGAGATATTTTACATTTTTTAAAAAAAACACAGTCTTCAAAATCTGGTGTGTGTTTTACACTTATAACACGTTTCAATTTGGACTCACCACATTTCAAAAGCTCAATAGCTACATGGGGTGTGGGGCTCCTGTATTGGACAGTACAGATCAGAAATATGTCTGCCCAGACATCCTATTCGAGTCCCAAGCTAGGTCAGGAGAATGTGTTTTGCAGGCTAATACATACACACACACACATTTATACACTCACCAGAAACACATGCATAGCAGCTCCACCCTCATTACTCTTCCTTTATGATTTATTCATTTGCCTTTACCGAATGTTGTAATAATTAGATTGTGCTAAATAAATATGCTTTACAATAATTTATCCATGCCTTGCTGAAATACATATCTCGTGGGACCGAAGGTGATAAATTAGCAGAAGTATATCCCCCAAAATGAAGATATAGAACCTCATTAAGGGTTGATGGCAAATATTAAGAATGTGGAGAGACAGTGAAGATTAGAAAGCTGAACATATTAAAAATTGTGTCATAATTCTGGAGATCTCTATTACTTGTCAGTGATGACAAGTGTTCAGCCAGTGAGCTTCTATTGGCAAGAGTTTAGGGCTACTTCTCTTATGTAGTCCATCATTTGTACCTAGTTATTCAAGATTTCAAGATGTTTCGTCTCTTGGCTCTCTGAATCTCTAACAAACAGACTTGGATGTAACTCTGAGTCTCCAAAACCGACAGAGTGAGGGTCCCAAGGCCATCAGATGGGTCTCCCTTCAATACAGATTCTTAGAAGGGCTGTTGAAGTTCAGTTTGGGGTTATCGCTACCACTTCATGCAGCTAAGCTAAAGTCCATCCAACTGTTCAGGAACTTTTTGCTTTCAGATCTGGGTAGACCTGTCTAAGTCCTTCAGAGTATATCAGGTACAGGATGCATGTTGACTAGAAAACTTTTCCACTTGTGCATGTATATGGTAGTTTTATGGACAGAAAAGTATAGGGTATCCTCTTGAAATCTTCAAATTTGGTCTGTTATAGCAATTAGTAGATGAGTTCATGTTTCTAAACCTAAATTCCCCATCACTTTAATTCAGGAGTCACTTATGGGTATCTACTATGTGTCAGGATTGGGATAAGTGCTGGGGAGAGTGAGTGAATGAATGAATGAATATAGGAATAAATGCTGAATGAATGATTGTGATTTGTACCCTTGGGGAGAACACAGACTAGCCGAAAACATGAGTACGCACTCATAATAAGGCACTAAGTTTTGGAAAATATAATACACAAAGTTTTGGGTGTAAGAAAGAAGAACATGACTAATTTTGCTTGAGGAAATTGACATGGATTGCCAGAGGGGGCAACCTTTGAAGGGGCCTTGAGGGGTGATTAGGAAATTTCTAGGTGGAGAAAGGGAGGAAAGGCATAGAGGGGACGGTCCGTGCAAAGACTTGGTGATATGGAGGTATTGAATAGCAGTGACTAGCTCTGTGGATTGGGGGCTGGGTCCTGGTGTGACCTGAAGGGTCTGAGGGCAAGGAGGTGTAAAGAGTATGTGGGCCAGGTTAAAGAGGTTGGGCTTCATTCTGTAGGCAAAGCTAAGAGTACAAAGGACTCCTGGGAGAGGCAAAGCCTGAGCATTTAGCCAAGGACTAACCCTGAGATGGTCAGGAATATGTGAGCGCAGAATCAGAAATCTCCATTCTAAGAGTCCTTGCAAGTCAAAATTTCTCTGATTTGGTGAATGAACTGAAATATTCTAACACGTGTCATAAACAGATAAACCTGTTTGTAAATGAAGAAGAGATGATCAGGGATAATCATGTAGTGTTTACAGATGCCATAAAGAAGGAAGAACTTTTCAGATCAGATTTGGTTGGCATCCTCTTTTCCAGCAACCAGAGGACCAAAGACATCATTGACCAGACATGGAAGGAGGGAAGAAACAAACAGCCTTTTATCTCTTTTTTTTTTTCTTAAAGATTTTATTTATTTATTCGAGAGAGAGGGAGCATGAGCAGGGGGAGTGGGAAAGGGAGAAGTAGGCTCCCCACTTTAGCAGGGAGCCCGATGTGGGACTCCATCCCAGGACCCTGAGATCATGACCTGAGCCGAAGGCAGACGCTTAACTGACCGAGCCCCCCAGGCGCCCCCAGCTTTTTATCTCTTTAAAGGCACTGTGGACTGTTGGCTTAGAGGACGCCTCTGCCTGGGCTTTGAAAGAGCACATACACGCAAGCTCAGATTCCCTGAGTCACGTTGGAGAAGACGGGCAGGAGACGACATATGCAAATGTCCAACTTTCACCCACAACCTAAAATCCCAGCGTGGATTATTTTGCAACTCTTTGGCACCTGTGACTTATCTGTGCCTATGGTTTTTGTTCTTGCTTTTCTTTCCCCTATACTCTATGTTCCCTGATGACCAGGAAGGTGTATATAATCCTTTAGAGACATCTCCACCCCATTCACTGTAGTGCTATGTATAGTAAATGCTTAAAATCTATCTTGTAACCTACCAGTGGGTATTTCAGATGAAGGAGAATGCTTTCATTTGGAAGCCCATCATCACTTTTGTCTCATGCCCAGCTGTGAGTTAAAAGGTCAAAGTGAAGGATGTTGTTGGCCTGCCTCTACTGCCTATTCCCAGCCTATCAACCTGCCAAATGCTCCAGGATCGGAGACCAGTGAGCTCTGAGCCCTGACATTCTGATTGGAACTATTTCAAAAATCGTTCCCTAAGACAGTGTCAGCATCCTCGGCTATATAGGAAATACCTACATTACTCATGACCATTTGGTTCCTGAAAACCAAGCACTTTCAATATGTCTTAGTGTTTCCAAATAGGCTATTTGATGATCTGCTCTATGCTACTTACAAGCAGAATTTAGAGAATATGTCTCAATTTCAGGGTTATGCTTAGTTCCTTCATTCTTTTCTTTTTTCCATTAAAAAATGGTTGCATTTGCTTTTTTCAGCCATCAATCACTCAGTGAACATCTACCTGTCTAGGACCTACCCAGCACTTAGAGAACAAAGTATATGTGCTATTATTATACATTTGAATGATACATGTTCCTATACTTGGAATAGACCACATGCTGTATGAAATATTGCAGAAGGGAGCCAGATAATAAGACTGAAGCATTTGTAAAGGTATTTCTGATTTAACCAGTTAGTATTCAAAGAAGGGAGAAATCAAAATTGGAAGTGTAATTTACTACAAGTTATTTGGATGAGAGATATTTACAACTTATAACATAGGCTAAATTGTGTAAGATTATAAATTCCAAATGAAGGCTAGCTCAGGCCCCTTGAGGCTTAGTAACAAGCCTTGGGAAACTTGGGAAATGTCATCAGTATAAACCTGCGCAGGTAGAATATTGATCAGAAAACCTGAAGCTGAATGTCACTTCCAGGTTTAAGTGAAACTTGGATAGCTCTCGTGGGCTCCACTAAAATCACCCGCAAAACCTACGACTTCTTGATAATAACTTTTGTATTTAAAGAAGAGTGAACCTATGAAAATACAGTACTACCTTTCCAATCCCCAGGCCTGGCCCACCCCCATTCAGGCCCCTATATTGGGACTGCGACCTTGAGATTTTGTCCCTGTGGCATTTCTTGTCTCCCTCATCATTGAAAGTTGTCTTGACAGATGCAGAAGTGCTTAGGACAGTCTTGTTTGCAATAGTAATGATCGTGATGACAGTAATAATGACAGTGAACAGTTATTGAGCCCTTGCTGAATACCAGAGCGTCTGCTAAGTGCTTTTACATAGTTTTCCTCTATGAATCTTCACCATAAGTGTGTAAGAGGGCCCTATCACTGTCCTATTTTACAAATGCCTTAGAGAGGCTATTTACCTCATTCTATAGTTAGATTGCACAGCACATAATGCAGAGCCAGGATCTGGCCCAGGTGATTAGAGCTCCAAGTGCTGGGGCCATGTCTGGGCTGCAACACATCTCAGGTAGGCTCCCAGGTACCAGCTGGGCTGTCATAGGTACAGAGCTTTGACGCCAAGTTCCCTTTGGGGCCAGTTTTGACCATCTTGTCATTCCGTGAGGATTCCAATCCCCTTCTCCTATGTCAGGTTAGCCTGGCCCTTAAGGCAGTATCCCGCCCCCCTCCACCCCACCAAACTTACACCTTTTAACAGCCTGAAAAAGCCATTTCTGTCTTCCACAAATAGTTTTTTTTTCTAAATTGTATTTATAAAAATATAACAGTTATCCTTTTCTTTTTCTTTAGTCCTAGGCAACTGACTGACCTTTAGTCTTTTTTTTCCCCCCCTCCTGATTTTTGAAACACAAAGCATTCTTGTTTTCCAAAGAAATTGAGAGTCTGCGCCTAATATTTATCATCATTACCTGTGGCCATTAGGACATAAGATACAAGATGCCAGTTGCATCCTCAGACAGTCACAGTGGGGGTCATTTCACTATTCTTCAGGTGGGCTTTAACAGAATTTCTGAATTGAAGTCAATATAAATCGTATTCGTTAGGTCTAAACCAAGGGAAGGAGGAGGAGAGGGAAGTGGCGGGTAGGGGTGAGAAGCGGGTAGCAATTTCCACTGATAGCAATAGGTCAGTACTTACAAATTGGCAGTTCTCAGTTCAGAAGCCCTGGCTTTACACTGAAACCTCATAGATATATGGTTGGTGAGATTACCAAGCAGATTCTGGGAGCCTGATTTGATATCCCAAACCAAAACACAAAGGCCCACAGCAGCCTAGCAGACAAAGTAAATGAGTGAAGTGGGCCAAGAGCAAGACGATAAATGGCTACTGACCCTCATCCTCAGTGGTGGGACTCTAGGGCATGGTGGGGACTGTAGAGAAGGAGAGCACATGGCCATCTGGGGGTTAGCAGATACACCACACCAGTCGATTATTGTCACCAAAAACCAGGTCCCTTGCCAGATCTTCCTTTTTTTTTCCCCAGAGCAGCTAGAAATGCAGATTTTCATGTGATTGATGTTTCCTGACTTTTAAACGTTGACTACTAATCTCAATTTAAAAGACATTGCTGACCAAGACATGGGCCAAAGGAAAGCCCACCTATGGACAGTGGTCCCTGAGGGTTGATGATTAGCATGCTTGTTCATACTCCCTTCTTCTCCAGATCTGACTATTGTTTTGCAATTTAGATCTCACTTGAAATTTAGGGCTTTTTTTCTCTGTCTAATTGTAATAGCTAAAGAAGCCTAAAGAAAGCTCAATTTACACTATAAATTCAGTGATTTCACTAGGTTTCTTTTTTTTTAACTTAATGATTTCTATGAATATAATTATGCTTAAAAGTTCTATCCAAAGTCTCAGAGTGCAATTGGTATATCTTTAAATAAAGTGATTATTCTTATCAAATACTATTGAAAATGATACTATGGAAAGCCATTAGAGAACATTCAAGTTCACCAATATAAATAGTCAAATTGGTAAACTTCATATATAAGATTTTGATAGCATAAAATTGTTCAAATATTTTCACATTAAAAACAAAATAAAAAGACAAAAGAACAAATGAAAGCTATTTCTTTTAGCAAATAGAATAGACAAAGGGTTAATAGCCTTGTTTTTTTTTTAATTTTTTAATTTTTATTTTTTTAGTATTTTATTTTATTTTATTTTATTATGTTATATTAATCACCATACATTATATCATTAGTTTTTGATGTAGTGTTCCATGATTCATTGTTTGCGTATAACACCCAGTGCTCCATGCAATACGTGCCCTCCTTGATACCCATCACTGGGCTAGCCCATCCCCCCATCCCCCTCCCCTCTAAAAACCTCAGTTTGTTTCTCAGAGTCCATAGTCTCTCATGGTTCATCTCCCCCACCGATTTCCCCCCTTTCATTTCTCCCTTCCTACTATCTTCTTCTTCTTCTTTTTTTTTTAACATATAATGTATTATTTGTTTCAGAGGTACAGGTCTGTGATTCAACAGTCTTACACAATTCACAGAGCTCACCATAGCGCATACCCTCCCCAATGTCTATCACCCAGCCACCCCATCCCTCCCACTCCCACCACTCCAGCAAGCCTCAGTTTGTTTCCTGAGATTAAGAATTCCTCATATCAGTGAGATCATATGATACGTGTCTTTCTCTGATTGACTTATTTCGCTCAGCATAATACCCTCCAGTTCCATCCACGTCGTTGCAAATGGCAAGATCTCATTCCTTTTGATGGCTGCATAATATTCCATTGTATATATATACCACATCTTCTTTATCCATTCATCTGTCGATGGACATCTGGGCTCTTTCCATAGTTTGACTATTGTGGACATTGCTGCTATAAACATCGGGGTACACGTACCCCTTCGGATCCCTACATTTGTATCTTTGGGGTAAATACCCAGTAGTGTAATTGCTGGATCGTATGGTAGCTCTATTTTCAACTTTTTGAGGAACCTCCATACTGTTTTCCAGAGTAATAGCCTTGTTTTTTTAAAGAGTTCTTACAAATCAGTGAGGAAAAGTAACCCTGCTATAGATGGCTGAACAAAAGCAATGAACAGGCAGTTCACAAAAGAGAAGGAATAACTAATTGAAGAACATATGGGGAGATGACTCAACCTCACTAGTAATTAAAGAAATGCAAATTGAAACAACAAATATTATCATTCCCAACACAGCCAAGAGTGCAATGAAACAGGTACTTCTATGCATTACTGATAGACAAAGTAGAAAGCCTTGGTTGGTAAGCAGTTAGTTAATAGAAATCAAGAGTTCAGTTCTCGGGGCGCCTGGGTGGCTCAGTCCTTAAGCGTCTGCCTTCAGCTCAGGTCATGAACCCAGGGTCCTGGGATCGAGCCCCGCATCGGGCTCCCCGCTCAGCAGGAAGCCTGCTTCTCCCTCTCCCACTCCCCCTGCTTGTGTTCCCTCTCTCGCTGTCTTTCTCTCTGTCAAATAAATAAAATCTTTAAAAAAAAAAAAAAAAGAGTTCAGTTCTCTTAAGCAAATATTGAGCTCCTTCTCTGTACTACGAATTGGTGTATGCAGATGACAAGGGCCCACACTTACTCTCAATGAGTGAGCATGACCTGTGCAAGAGACATGCACAGATAACTCCATCATTAGGAGGCAAATGGCAAAGGCATCCAGAGCATGTAGCAAAGGCAGGAGTAAGACCATAGCCCAGCCTGGAGGGTTTGGAAGGATTATTTGAAGAAATAATACTAAGATGATTCTTTTTTTTTTTTTAAGTGTTCAATAAACACGTGTTTAATGAGGGATTGAATGATGAATAATTATAACTAACACTTATAAGTGCATACTATGCTCCAGGCGCCATGTTGGCGCTTTCTCATTGACATCTCACTAGAGTCCCGGTAGAGGTAGCTTGTATTACCTCATTTAACATAAAAGCGAACTAAAACTTAGGAAGGTCAAGTTATTTGCTCAGGTTCACAGAGTTGGGAAACGGTCAAGCTTGTGTTTGAACCCATGTCGGTCTGATTCCGAAACCCATGCCCTCCACCATGATCCATCATCAGGAAACAAGGTTAAATGGTCATAATCTGGGCGCCTGGGTGGCTCAGTCGTTAAGCGTCTGCCTTCGGCTCAGGTCATGATCTCAGGGTCCTGGGATCGAGCCCCACATCGGGCTCCCTGCTCAGCAGGAAGCCTGCTTCTCCCTCTCCCTCACTTGTATTCCCTCTCTCGCTGTGTCTCTCTCTGTCAAATAAATAAATAAAATCTTTAAAAAAAAAAAAAAAATGGTCATAATCTGCTCCCTGATCAGCCTCGCCCATCACCTCTGCCTGGAAGCCTCGGTGGCATTACAAGGTACCTTAGATTAGGTCATCTCAAATAACAGTGCTGACTCAGATCAAGATGAGCTTTCTCCACCACTTTGGCCACTATTCTTTGGACTCTTGGAAAGCTCATTTTTAGGCTGATCATAGAGCCAATGTTTGGCCCCAATCCCTTCAGATTCTTCAGTCTTTATCAATCTAGCAAGATGCCCCAGCATAGATCATAGCTGATCCCATTGATTGTGGTTTTAGAGCATGGCTGCAAAAATCTTTAAAACTCCATCCATTGAGAGGTGGATCTATGTGCCCTCCCCCTTGAATTGGAGTAGGTTTATGACTACATTGACCAGATTGCAGGAAGACGTGCTGCCAAGTGATTTCTAAGACTAGATCATAAAAGGCCGCCTAGCTTCTACTGTTTCACTAGAACATTCATTCTTGGAGCCCCTGTGCCAATATGTAAGCAGTCCAAACACCTGCAAGCCACCCTGCTGTGAGGGCTCCTGGTCTACACAGAGAGTTAAATGTGGATGTTCTGGTGAGCAGTTTCAGAATGAGACCCATCTGTGAGTCACCCCAGCCCAGGGCCTAGACAAGCCTCTAGACTTGTTGAATCTTCTCATCTGAGGCTCCAGACACTATGAGGCAGAGATAAGGCAGCCACACTATGCCCTGCACAACTTCCTTCCCCACAGAATGCAGAAGCATGGTATAATGGTGGTTGTTTTATCTTACCAAGTTTTGTGGCAACAGGTCACAGGAACTCTGTCTATGTAGGCTAGCCCAGCTGTGTGGCAGAAGGCTAAGGACTCAGGAGTCACAGAGAACTGGGTTTGAATTCTAGGTGAGGCCATCTTCCAGACTAGGCAAGTTATTTCTCTTCTTTGAGCTTTATTGGTCCCATTAGAAAAGTAGTAATAACGATAGTATTTCAGTCCAGGGGCTATTACAAGGTTAAGTGAGATGATGCGTGGAGATCTTCATAGATGGTGCCTAGGACATAGCAGGCATTCATGATCCTGAGATGATTCTTAAAGGGTGATGAGAATTTGGCTGGATAAAGAAGGGCAATGCGAAGGGAGAAGAGAAGGGAAGGAGATCTCTGCAAAGGTCGAGCATGGGCAAGAGTATAGTGTCTGCAAGAAGGTTGGAACTCCTGCAGCATTGAGTGTGATAGGAGGCTGCAGAGAGAGCCTCACCCACCCATGCTTTGGTAGCATGAATTTCATCCCAGAAGCAGCCCAAGGCAGAGAGGCAAGAAAAAACACAATCAGATGTGTATTTTTTAAAATCCTACATAAAAGTCACTGTGGTTTATTTTTCTAATTTAAAAAGTAACAGATGAAAGCAAACAACCCAATTAAGAATTGGACAAAGGACTTGAATAGACATTTCTCCAAAGAAGATTTACAAATGGCCAATAAGTACAAGAAAAGATGCTGAACATCACTAGTCATTAGGGAAATGCAAATCAAAACCACAATGAGATACCACTTTATACCGATTAGGATGGCTATTATTTAAAGAAGAAAAGAAAATAACAAATATTGGTGAGCATGTAGAGAAATTGGAGTCCTCGTACAATGCTGGTGGGAATGTGGCCACTGCGGGAAACAATTAGGCGGTTCTACCAAAGGTTAAACCTAGAATTCCCATATGACCCAGCAATTCCCCCAAAGAACTAAAAGCAGGGATTCCAACAGATACTTGTACACCCATGTTCATGGTGACATTATTCACAATAGCCAAAAGGTAGAAAAACCCAAATGTCCATCAGCCAATGAATGGATAAAGAAAATGTGGTCTATCCATACAATAGAATACTATTCAACCTTAACAAGGAATGAAATTCTGACACATACTACAACATATATGAACCTTGAAGAAATTATATTCAATGAAATAAGCCAATCACAAAAGGACACATGTATAATTCCACTTCCGTGAGGTACCTAGAGTAGTCAAGTTCATAGAGACAGAAAGAAGTTACCAAGGGCTGGGGGAAAGTGGTAACTGGGAGCTTCTGTTTGAAATGCTGAGAAAGTTCTTGGTTGGATGGTAATAATAGTGGCACAACATTGTGAGTATACTTAATGCCACCAAACTGTACATTTAAAAATGGTTAAAATGGGGGGGGACGCCCAGGAATGCCTGGGTGGCTCAGTTCGTTAAGCATCTGTCTTTGGCTCAGGTGGTAATCCCGGTGCCCTGGGATGGGGAGCCTGATTCTCCCTCTCCTTCTGCCCCTCACCCTGTTCATGCTCTCTCCCTCTCTGATAAATTTTTTAAAAAATTTTTAAATGGAGGGTTCCTGGGTTCAGTCAGTTGAACGTCCAACTCTTGGTTTCCACTCAGGTCACGATCTCAAGGTCGTGGGATCAAGCTCCACGTCAGGCTTTGCACTCGGTGGGGAGTCTGCTGGGATTCTCTCTCTCCTTCTCCCTTTGCCTCTCCCCCTGCTCGTGCTCTCTCACTTTCTCAAATAAATAAATCTTTTAAAAAATGGTTAAAATGGTAAATTCTATGTTATGTATATTTTACAATAAAAAATACCAAAAAAATAATAGGTGTTTTGGAAAATTCAAAAAAGTACAAAGAAAAATATTCTACCACCTGGGCTTACCCACTTAACCTTTTGGTGAATACCCTCAAGTATTTTCTTTTTTCATATACATACTCATATACTTATTATATTTTACTATATTGGGGTCACACTATCCTTGCTGTTTTGACCTTGCATTTTCCATCTAGTGATAGACCGTGAACATCCTCAGTGTTTCTACAGCACGGAGGTTAAGGAGGTAAGCCCTGGAGACAGACCCCCAGGTTTGTGTCCTGGTCCCGTTGCTTACTCAGCTGCCAGCTTGTTTCCTTCTCTGTGCAAAGGACATGGATAACAAAAGTACCGAGCACGTAGGTTGTTAAGGGTTACTTTGGTTCCTAAATATGTATTTAGTGCCCGGCACTAAATAAAGAAAGCTATGGTTTATTATTGCTAATGGTAGTTAATAATCCTCACCTGTTCTACAAGACAGGATTTTTTTTTTTAGTAGCTTCCTGAAGTACTTTATCACATAGCTACACCATACATTACTTAACGAATCTCCTATGTCCAACATTTACCATTTCTAAATATTGGCTCACATAAACAATGCTAAGCGATTTTGCCAAGAAGTCTGGATATATAACTCTGTTTTTTAAAGCAGACCTGTAGAAAGGCAATTGTGAACGTGCACAATTTAAGATTTTTATTCCTGTTGGTCGACTACCCCTCCAGAAAGACTGTGATATGCTGAGGAGCAAGAGAACAACTTTATCTTTAATGGCAAAAAAATGGAAACAACCTAACTGTCTAAACTAAAGAAATAGTTTAAATGTGATGTCCACTTACTGGACTATCATACAAGTATTATAATAAATATATTTGCAAAGCCTACTTAAAAGCATAGAAAATGCCTATGATACAGTGTTAAGTGAAAGAGCAAGGAAAAATTATATTTAATAGGATTATCAATTTTAAAAATCATATGCATATGGAGGAACAAAAAAACAAGTAAAATAGAAAGTTTGTATAGTAAGACTCTAGATAAATTGTTTTCTCTTATTTTTTTTCTAAATTGCATTTAATGAACATACACAATGTTTATAATGAAAGAAAGTAATTTCACTGGGAAAGTATGATTTGTCCCTATATTTGAAGCTATTATTGAAATTTAGCTTCACATTGCAAGTAGATCTTTAAATAAGCCTCCATAGTAATGAAGCCCATATTTCAATTTTCTGGCTGAAAATTTTTCAGATACAAAGTCACCTTCTTGACCTTATCTATATATTCAAAGACTGTGGTGCTTGGAGATTTTTACTGTATGGTACTGGAATCAGCAGCAAGATCGGCAGATGTTATTTCCCAAAGGAAATGAATCTAACAGGACTCTGGAAGATACAGCTGCTTCTCTGTCACCCAAACAGAGCCCAGCTGCTTTCGTGAGGGCTGTAATCCAGGGAAAGGCCCTAAATGTTCAGTCATCTGCATGGATCTCCCAGCCTCTGGGCCACTTAGTCTGCACCACGTTGAGCTGATAGGCAAGTTAATTGATCTCTCTGAGCCTCCGTTTCCTCATCTAAGAAGTGGATATAATGCTCATATACCTACTTACTAGGTTGTTGTGAGATCAAGTGCAATAAATCTTACAAGATGTTAACTCAGTGCCTGGAACATGTTAGGCACGCATTAAATGTTAGCCATCATTATCCTTACCATCCTACATCTATATTCGCTCACTGTTTTTAAAGATAACAGTGAAGCCTAGGGAGATGTGATTTGTTGTAGTTTAATGGGAAGAGCCATGGATTTGGAGTCAGATGACCCAGATCGTAATAGTGGTTGAAGCACTTACTCATTTAGTGGCCTAGGGCACAACACTTAATCCTTAGAGTAGTAGTGCTGTCCAAGAGAAATATAATAGGAGCCAAAAATGTAATTTTGGATTTTCTAGAAAACACATTACAAAAAGCATGATTTTACTAAAAATAGATATTTTCTTTAACCCAATATACCCAATATTATCCAACATGTAATCAATATAAAATTATTGATGAAATATTGTATATTCTTTTCCTGTATTAAATCCAGGATGCATTTTATGCTGACGGTACATTTCAACTTGGAAGCTACATATTCATCTGAAATATTTTATCTGTATCTCCTAAACTTCATAGTTGAAAAATCAGATTGACATACCCAAGTTGTTCAAACATATTTTTCCAATAACCAAATCAACTGTCAGTTTTCAAATGTGGATTAATCAAAATTAAATAAAATGAAGAATTCAGTTCCTCAGCTGCATGAGCCACATTTTGAGGACCGGCGGTCAGGCTTAGCTAGCGGCTGGCATATGAGACATAGCTCCAATTGGAGATGACAGATTACTTCTCCTCCCAAAGTCACTCAGCTAATGGGAGGTGGCTCAGGGACCAGAATTCGGCCAATAGAATTTCCATATATGGACATTTGAAATTGGAACACTACTCATCTCGAGCCTTTCCATTTTATTAACTGTGACTCGCAGTAAGAAATATACTTTATACAAAAACGTGTGTTTGTATGTGTGTTTATGTATATATGTGTGTGCATGTGTGTATGTGTGTGTGTCTGTATGTGTGTGTATGTGTGTCTGTGTGCATATGTGTGTATCTGTGTGTGTACATATATCAACAGCCATTATTTCCCAAAGGAAAATTATAATGTGGATCTTTTAAAATTCCACTCTACTTTTTCCTCCTCCTGATTTCCTCCTCTTTCTCCTTCTCCTCCTCTTTATTTAATGCTGGTCATGACCCACTAAAGTGATTTCATGGCCCACTAATGGGTTATAAACCACAATTTGAGAAACACTGATCTTAAGAGTCTAAATTTCCAGGCATCTTAAAAATTGATTTGTTTTTTTTTTTTACTTTTTTAATTGTTATGTTAATCACCATACAGTACATCATTAGTTTTTGATGTAGTGTTCCATGATTCATTGTTTGTGCATAACACCCAGTGCTCCGTGCAGAACGTGCCCTCTTTAATACCCATCACCAGGGTAACCCATCCTCCCACCGCCCCCCTCGATTTGTTTTGTGTTGTAAATGATTATCCTTCTATAGCCACCAATCAGTTCAAAGGGAACAATGTTCTCCCCAATATAAATAAGAAGAATGACACCCGTCTAGATAAGATACAAGGAAACAGATGACTTATCTGCTTTCTCGTTCCTTGATCCATTCAGCAAATACTCATTGCAGAAGCACTGTCGCTGTCGCTGGGTTAGGCACTAACAGCTGGCCCAACACAGCCAAGATCCCTGCTCACAGAGTCAGCTGCATGGCTCCCGAAGCCCTTGCTACAGGGGCTTAGCCAAAGAAAGATCTTGGATGCTTTGTTTTATTTTTCCCGTAAGAAGACCAGAGACAAGCCATGGTGCAGATGTCCAGCAACCCCATTAGTGACTCAACTCCCTTTCCATTCGACATGCTCTTGCTTGTCATTTTATGGTCACGAGACTGCTGCCACCCGTCCAGGTCTTCTGTCTGTGTTCCAGGCAAGAAAAAGAAAGAAGCGTTGGGGGAGGGGGGATGTCTCAAAATTCTCCAGCACATAGGGTTGCCAGATAAAACACAGGATGTCCAGTTAAATGTTTCAGAGAAACAACAAATAATGTTTTCAGTCTCAGCATGACCCATGCGGTATTTGAGACATATTTGTACTGAAAACATTATTCACTATTTATTAATTCACTATTCACATTTAACAGGGTGTCTTGTATCTTTATTTGCTAAGTCTGGCAACCCTCTGAGCACACTTCTGCTTACAGTTCACTGGCCAGACTGTGTCACAAGGCCACTCCTATCTGTCAAGAAGGCTGGTGAAATCTAGTCATTTTTGAACTTCCAGTCTCAATAAAAGAGAAAGGCAAGTGAGAAGGAAGTTGGTCAGAGAGTTGAGTTGAGTGAGCCCACCTACGGCATCTGCTACAGGTCAGGTCCCCTCTGGACTTCCTTGTAGACCATAGTAGGAAATTTGGATTTTAATTCATGGTCGGTGGGAAGCTATTGGCGAGTTTTGAACAAGAGAGACTAAGTCTATTTAAGAAGATGGCTTTGGCTATGTGTGCAGAATGGAAGGGGGGAAGGTAAGCAAGAAGTGGGAAGACCAGTTGGAAGAAACCCAGCTTGTTCTAGAACCTTTGAGAACTCCGCCTAGCCATCCTGCCATGCCCCTCCTGCCTCAGACAGGTCCCTCGCTTTCCTACATGTGCGTTCCCTCTTCTGAAAAACGAAGATTTGGACGGGATGTTCTCTTGGTGCTTAATGCAGCATGCCCAGAGTGGCATGCAGGTGACATGCTGGCCTTCTCTTGCTTTTCGGCCGCGTAGCTTGGTTGTCAACGTTGGCCCACGTTTTGTACTCCTTCAACAGAGGAGTGTCTGAGAGCCATGGTACATGGAACATCAGAACTTAAGATCATGAAGCTAAGATCCTGTGAGACTCCCACAAGGAAATGGGTAAAAAATTGCTTTTTAAATTTTTAATTTAAAAAATAATCAATGAAATGCATAGAAAAGGTAATCTACTACCTCTTAGCAAAAATTTTAAAAAGTAACATGGACAATTTTTATACCCTGACATCTGAGACTTAAAGCAAAAGTTGAATAATCTGATTCCAGAGCTAAGAACCAATGTGGATAGGGGAAAACCTGATTTCATGCTTCTCTCCCTCCAAAGTGGATTTTGTTATGACAATGGCACTTTGGTCCCCTAACTGCCTCCCTTTCCTACCCCGCCTGCAGCAGATAATTTTCTCTCTCCTTCCTCCTGCTTCTCATTGAATTAAATCAATTGTTTAGTTTTCATTTGGCTTCTCCTTTCTCCCTCTCATCAGATCAAGTGCTTTTCTATTTTCCTTGAGGATTACCAAAATGAGCTCTTAGGGAAAAAAAGGTTTCTCAGCACTTTAGCTTCTGTTCCTTCTATTTATTTGCTTTGCATTTTATTATCTTTTTTTGCTGACACCCCAGGACACACACGCAGTATGTAGAGATTATTGGCTTTTTCCCTTTCTCCTAAATGAAACCTGTTGGTTAAAAAAAAAATGTGTGTCCCCCAGAAAGATTTATTCTTTTTAAGAGGGCCAGAGATCTAATAAGGGATCTGTATAAGCATGCACACATACACACAGATATACGCCCTTATATAGCTATTTATATACACGCACACACAAATCTATGCATACTTACTATACACACACACAAGCATGAATTCTTTTTGCCTTAATAAACTTGGACCTGAGAGGGAGTTTGCAGAACTCCACCAAACACGCAAGCGTACTGCGACTTTAGGCTACAACTGAACTCATAGTGTTAAGATTAATAATACTGTCAGGGAAAATCAACTCCCCCTACCTCCCTTCCCTCCCTTAATGAGCACACTTGGTTTTTCTCATCATTTGATCTCAAAAACTGATACCATTTCTCTTCAGAGTGCTTTGCAATGAAGGGGCAGTAAAGCAATACATTTAAGTGCTGGTGGTGGATCATCACAGCAGAGATGGTCAAAGTGCCCAGGGCTAGGTCCTACCACAGCCCAGCAGCCCTCTCTGGAGCCCAGGCATACCCCTTCCCCCTACTGGATTGAGTGTCCTCCCCTGCAAGGTGAAAGGTGGTGCTTGATGACCCTCAAGAGCTCTAGGTCTTTGAAGTTCTGAATTCCTAAGTTAACCCACCATTAGGCCAAGCACCCCAGTGGGGATAATCCCACCTATTCCTTCCTCTAAATTTCAAAATTCTGCGCTAAAACCTGAAACCTGAGTTGAGGGTAGGGTAGCAGAATTTGAATTTGAAAAATAAACAATAAGGGAACTCTTAATGTAGTACCAGTGTGCTTTGGCTACTTTGTAAGATTACATGAGCAGAGGAGACCTTCACATACTGCCCGGCCACTGGGAACCACCATAGGCCACCATAGGCCCCCACGAGTGATTTCCAAAGGAGAACTCATCTGTCTGGGTCCCAACAGCCCACGCCTTGGTCTTTGACCTCTGCGCATAGTTAGATGATAGGCTTGAGACCATCTGCTTGGCCTAGTCCTCAGAGTTGTCATAGTACAAAGAAAGGAAAGTGAGGTCTGGGGCAACAGGGTGTCTCGCCAAAAACATCATGGACAGGTGGGGACTGGAGCTTCCATTGGAAAGGGAGTCTGAGAACCTTCCTTCCAATTCCAGACCCACCACTGATTTGCAGTGTGACCTCGGGCAAGTCCTTCACTTCTTTGCTTCTTGGTTTTCTCCCCAGTACAGCCAGGGGGTAACCTTTGTGACCACCACATTTGTCTCTAGCTCTGACATTCTAAAGCTGGATGTGGAATGTAGCGCTTTTAAATCTGATCAGGTAGAGAGACCTACACGGTAACTCAGGAGCCTCTCCAGAAGCAGGATTCTGCCACGAGGAGCTCTGTTCTTGATGAGATGACAGTTTAAAGTCAGACAAACCCAAGAAGACTTAAGATTTAAGAGATGCTTGAGATACAGATAGATCATTCGCCTTCTACACTACCTTCTTTTCTTTTTTCATTTTTTCCCCCTTTCTTTCTACAAACGGTCTCTAAAGCAAAAATACATTGGAGGCGGGTTTCTGAGCACATTCCATGGTACGTTATACACAACAGCAAAAGAGTTCTGTACCCAAAGGAATTTGGGTAATCTTAATTTTATGTTCTACTCTTAAAGAGTCATGACTCTTTGGCATAGTAAGGTTCTAAGAAGCCCTGCAATGAAAGAGCCTGTTTCCTTTTGTTTGACCCAGTAACCTTCCAACCTACTTGATCGCAGAGCTTTCCCATGATACCTGTCAGCCCCCTGTGGGGCTGGTATTCTGTGGCATGTACTCTGGGGACAGCACAGCATTATCCCCTGATACCGCATCTAGTGGCCTGTGTCTGTATGAGGCCTGCGTGGGTCATATTGTACACCTTCTATCCGTATTCCAGGCCATTTAACTTCTGTTGCTCCTTAGGTCCCATCTAATATGAACGGCATCATGATCAATCAAATGAGTGATAGCTTATAATAATGATTTAACAGTTTAATTGCAACATGGACAATTAGCCAATGGTGGCAGAATGCTGTGTGATTTATTGAGACAGAAGTCTGTCCATCTACACATCTGTTTACTGATGTTCTTATTCAAAGAATATGATTAAGAGGCTTCTGGTTCAGGATGGTGGGTTACACACACGCTTGTCTCCTTCTGTCCTGAAATACCACTCAAGTGATGATCAAGGAAGGGATAAATTCTGACTAGCAAACAGAACCGGAGGAAAACCATGAACGATTTTAAGAGCACAAGGCTGGTGATGTAGGAACTGAAGCAGTCATAGCTGAAAAGATGCAGGGAGAGTTTAGCACAGAGGAGGGAGCCCATCTGCTGGGAGGCACCACAGCCGAGTAGTGATAAGGGATGCTCCGGAAGGATGGAACAGAGTAAAATTCCTCTGGAGTATGGTTCCCCATGTGTCTCCACCCCCTTTCAACCCCAGTTTTCCAGACTAAAGGTAGCAGGATATTTAACCGCAGGGGAAAGGAAAAGGGAGTTCATCTCTAAAAGTTCAGGTGCTAAGACTGCTAGCAGCAGTGTTCATGCCCAGAGTGGTGTGTCCATCCTGCTGTCATTGGGGAGTGGGCACCAGCAAAGTGGCATGGCCCTGACACCTGCCATCAGGCAGTTCTGACAGAGAGAGCAAGCACCATCTATGTGCGCTGAAGTCCCTATCAGCATTCCTTGTCTCTCCTGTTTAAATATAAGGTGCTGATCCAGGATCACCCAGCCTATGAATGGCCCAGCAGCATGAAAAAGAAATATTGGGGCACCTGGGTGGCTCAGTCGGTTAAGCATCCGGCTCTTGGTTTTGGCTTAGGTTGTAATCTCAGAATCCTGGGATCAAGCCCCGTGTCAGGCTCTGCGCTCAGTGTGGAGTCTGCTTGGGATTCTCTCTCCCTCTCCCTCTGCCCCTCCCCACACAAACACACTCTCTCTTTCAAAAATAGGTAAGTAAATCTTTTTAAAAAGAAGAAAAAAAAAGAAATATCAACATAAAAAAATGGATCCCAGAGAAAACAAGGATAAATTAGGTAACAGAGGTTAATTTGAAAGATAAAGGTCTTCAGAAAAATTTTAGGCTGAGCAGAGGGGAGAATGAAGGCATCAGAGAAATAATAAAACAAATTTACTAGAGATGAAAGAGGAGTATGTTTTCTGAGTGAAAGAACCCACCAAATGCCAGGAAGAACTTTTATAAAGATCTGTACCTAGATACATTGTATTGAAATTTTAGCAACTCAGTGTTAAAAAAAAAAAGATCTTGAGGGGCACCTGGGTGGCTCAGTTGATTAAGCATCTGGCTCTTGATATCATCTCAGGTCTTTATCTCACGGTGGTGAGTTCAAGCCTCACACTGGGCTCCACACTGGGCGTGGAGCCTATGGTAAAAAAAAAATCCTGAAAGCCTCCAAGAATAGCAATAAAGCTAGCCTCAGACTTCTCCTCAGTCACACAGATGCTAGACAACACTGAAGCAAGACCTTCAAACTTCTGAAGCAAAATTTCTAATCTAGAGACTATAGCCAGAAAAGCTGTCAACCAAGTGTGAAGACAAAATAAAAATATTTCAGATATTCAAAGATTCACGATGAGTTTCCCCTGAGGAAGTTTCCTAAGGATGGTGGGACTGATGGAAGAATCCCAGTGAAAATAAATTCCAGAATAATGCTCTGCAGGAAGCCCAGAAAGCAGCTGGTCCAAATTAAAACAGGAAATCAGTGTCTTTGAGAAGAAGGGAGAGATTTTTCAAGGAATATATAAAGGTGTTGGTGATATGGTGTAAAAGACAGATGGAAAATAAATAGAAAAAAGAAAGAAAGAAGGCAGATATAAAATAAAAGAGAACAGCAACTAGAAATTTTCAGAAAGACAAACTGCACAAGAAAGTCTGGGTTCAAACATGAGGCAAATTAAGACAGAGAAAGAGAGAATATTCATTTGATCCTGATGCTAGAAACATTCTTCATGAAGTAGAAATGTGTTGTTTGGTCCTATGGAGAAGATCACAAATATAACCCTTCTTCACTGCACTGGAAAAATATACAGTCATCAGTATATAAGCTCTACTTACTGATTGTCAAAGTTTAGCATCAACTTGTAAACTAAACACAAGACTTAATCACTCTTAGGCAATGTTGACAATGTGAGGAAAAGCCCAGCTGACCTGGGAGGTGCACGCGGGCAAGGAAGGTGCGGAGAAGGACAGAAGGACTAACAGCCATCTTCTAGTGAGGAGAGCCAGGAAATAGTGTATAAAGCTGACGGAACAAGTAATACATTTGCCATGGAAATTTAAAAAGGCAAATAGTAAAAAGGAAAACAGGATTTAAAAAATCAAGAATTAGAAGAAGGGGTAGAGTACCATTTTTTTAACTGTCCCATGGATGTAAGGAGGCTAAAGTTGTTGCCTCAACAAGTAACAAGATGATCGCCATATTTAGAATCCTGAAGGCGGCCACCAAAAGAACTTAGAAATCTTAAAAATGTTTCTGGGACTTGGAGAGAGGAGCAGGATTGGGGGATAGCTTTAAAAAATTATCACGTGCCCTCCTTAATACTGCATGGAGCACTGGGTGTTACAGGAAAACAATGGATCGTGGATCACCACATCAAAAACCAATGATGTATTGTATGGTGACTAACATAACATAATAAAATTTAAAAAAATTATTATTACGTACAGTTCTGGACTGTCTGACTTCTGGCCATGTGCATATATTACTTTGACTTTTTGAAGTCATTGAGTACCTGCCCTGTGGCAGGCATTGTGTTAAATACCAGATACTCAGAGGTGGTACCAGCCTTGTAGCAGAAGCGCCTACAGAAACAGATGATGCGAGTTTAGGAGCCCTTCCTTGGGATGTGTTTGTGGAAATTGGAAGAGAGGAAGCAGGGCAGGGAATCACAGTTCACAGTGTATTTGGCCAACCGATTGAGACTGTTGGTATAGAGCCGCCACAGAGGTGACTTAGGACAAGCCTTTAGGACTTGGGGCTTGGAGACTTGACATGGTTCCTTTAGAATGATAATATTCTAGGCAGGCAGATAGAATTACCGACAGTTTGGAGCTGGGAGGGTCCTTGGAGAGATCTATCCAACCCTTTCATTTTACAGACAAAGGAGGCTTGGTCATGGCAGACCTAGTCTTCCTGACTCAGTCCTTCTGATTGCAAGTTTAGTAAGAGCTAAAAGGAGCTTCCCATTGAGACACCCCTGGAAGCACAAAATCAACATCTATCACGGACCTACGGAAGCTAGGCACTGTACTGGCCACGTCACGCATGTTATCTAACTTAATCTTTACAACAGCCATGTGAGATAGGCTAGACACATATTACAGTCGAGCAAACTAAGGTTTAAAGAGTTTAAATCATTTGTCTGAAGCTTAGAACTAGACAGACAGAGAGCCTGGATATGAATGAGCCTGACTCCAAGGTTCACGCCCCTTGGTTTCTGGCCCATAATTTGCCCCCTGCTGACTGAGATAAGAGTTACACATCCCTATAGTGGTGACCAACATAAAAAATAATGGCCATTCCATATTTAATCATTGAACATATCAACGTGATCCACTAATAAGGGAAACATGATCCTGGAACTGTCTAAGCAAGGCTCTTTGATCTGCTTCTGCACTCCCCCATGGCCCAGCCTGGGGGAGGGTCTGTGAGCTGCCAGGCCATCCTTCTTGATTAGAAGGGACCCCAGGAGCCTCTGAGTAGCCCCAAGCTATTCTGAGCAAAATAAACAGGAAACGGAAAAGAGGGAGGGGAGACAGAAATGCTCACTGACTTTAAAAGATTTATACTGACAGTATCCCAAGGAGCTTATGAAATGTATTTTTTCCTTTTTTTTTTTTTTTTTTTTTTTTTGGAGAGAGGAAAGCTCCTGATGAAGAGATAGCTCTCAACTAGAGTTTCATTGACAGTGAAAATACTTTAAGCTCAGGTTTTTATTGCTAGTCCGGTTGCACAAAACAAAATTCATATAAACATCATCTCACATATTAGAACTGGAAAAATAATCCATCTTCCAGTCAGCTTTGAAAGAGTCCCATTATTGAGCTACTGAATTACAAGGACAGAGTTTACATGTGTTCCTACCCCCAGGAGGGAGGAAGAGTGGTGCAGGGAGAGCCCTAAGCCTAGCACCTGATTCAGCTTGATTTTCTCCCGCTGGGAACTTGAGTTTCCCCTGGGGGATGTGTGTGCACACATGCACATAATCCTTCTGAGAAGAAGGAGAACATTTCCTTTCTCTTGCCCACATTCCTTCCCTCATAGCTCAAAAACTGGGTTTCAGTATGGCATTCCACCAACTTGAAAACATCAGAGTAGGGTCTCAGACCAGGGTCCAGTTGCTGCTCCCTTACATGTGACAGGCTGGCTCCATCCTAACCCCAGAACATGCCCCAAAGCTTCTGGAGCAAGACTATGCTGCCCAGAGATGCTTCCAGGACTCTCACCTGCTCTGGACAGACACACACTCATCTGGTATTGGAAACCCCAGGTGATCCCAGAGTCCGTCCCCAACATGGCACTTTTGCTTACAACAGTAACAATCTAAACACATCCCATTGGCATTTAGCCACAGCCTTTCCTCGTGTGACTGGTGCTATAGGACGAGGTCGGGTCAGTATTGACCCCCACCTTTCCCCCACCATGCCAGATTCATCTTCCTGAAGCACCACTCTGATGACCTCACTCTCCTCCTCAAAAACCTTTTCCAAAAATAAAGTTGAATACCTTCAGCCAGGAATTAAAAGTCCTGTATGGGTTGCTCCCACCCCCACTGCCCTAGCCTTCCTTATGCCCCAGCCTTGTCTTCAGCTGCCTCTCTGTAACCCAGTGCCACTACGCACTTCCTACATTTATGCCTTTTCTCCTCTTCCTCTTCCCATCACAGAGCATTCAGCTTCTAGTGCTGACCCCAGGTCCCCAGTCCTGCTCAGAAACAGTCTTGTGCTGACCTCATCCTGATTGTAACTGGAAGTCACATTTCTCTACTTCCAGAATTTTGCAAATCTCTAGTTCCTGACATAATACCTTCTCCTTGAAGAATGCTTCTGTTAGGGATCCCTTCTTTTCATCTGCATCATTCTCTACCCCTGACTGCTAGTTCATTTACCTACATGGTCAATTGGGTTGTCTGTAGAAGGAGACCAGTTTGAAGCGCTCAGGAGTGATTTCAGAAGGCTGAGCACTCATTAGCTGGTTCACACCGGAGGGACTGGGGATCTTGCAATAGGCTTCCAATGCATCAGATGGTCCAAAACTTCAGGGCAGAAGTGTGGCAAGTAAAATTAATGCATCAGAAGGCATGCCCACAACAATAAAATGGCGCTGTGCTCTTATGCTAACAGTAAGCCCATGAATACAGGTTTCTTATAGATCACTTGGCCCATGCTACTGGAATTAGGCTTGGCTTGCCCCCGAGGGAAACTCTGCCGCATGCCGGCACCAGGGGGATTTGTAGGGCTTTCCTCGTGGAGACCAGTTACAAATTCACATGACTCATAGACTCAAGAGCTGAAATGGATCTTAAGAGATTATTGAGTTCAGCCAACCCTTCTCACCCTGTTTTATAAACAAGGAAACCGAAATCTGAGAAAGTTAATGCTTTGCGCAAGATCACTCAGCTAGTAACCAAAGGATCAGCGATCAGGAGCCATGAACGTGTGCCCCAAATGCTGCCTCTCCAAGCCACCCACCTCTCAAGGGAAACCTTGAACTGGTCCAAACTATTTGAGATTGTAGAGCCAACCCATACATTCCAGGGAAACTCTGAGTCGGCCATAAATTGAGTGCCAAGTTGGCTTGAATGTGCTATGGGGAACTTGGGTCAGCTTTTATTGGAACTGTGACCTGTCGGGAGGCCTGAGAAGCCCCAGAGTGTGGCCTGGCTCGTGGGGCATGGAAACACTGTACATGGATGTTGCCAAGATGCCACTGCTGTCCTTGCTCCACTCTTGGCACATTTACGGAGGCGGTGACTGCCGAGGCCGTCCCTGCAGACCAGGATGTAAATCCAGCAGAATGTCTTAGCACCTAGGTTACTCTTTGGGGATTAGGTAATACCCCCTCTTTTTCTCCAGTTTCCTGTGAGACTCCATTAGTTGTGCCTATTATAGGCTCGCAAAGAATCTGTAGCTATCTTCTCTGCTTTAACTTAAGAAGACAGTTGAAGTCAAATAACTGATTATTTAATAGGGTCCTTCCTCTCTGCACAAAACTGGGTAAAGAACTCTCCATGCTTATCTCAAGTGATCCTTATAACCACCCTGTGAAGTAGGCGTTTTCATTCCCATTTTACAGATGAAGAACCTGAGACTCGAGGACATAGATCTAGTTAATAGGGGAGCTAAGGTGAGAACCTTAGTCTCCCTGACTCTAAAGCCCAAGTCCTGAATTACCTCTTGCTTCAGGCTTTGCTTTTCACAGACATAATCTAAGAAAGGGGGAGGAGGGCTGGGTGTATGTGAAGAAGGTGAGAAAGGCCTCCAGCATTTGCTGACTTTGGTGCCATTGGTCTCTATATCCTGCCATGGAGATGCTGCTGGTCCTCCTGTCTGGCCACACCTGCAGAGTCACCCTCTCTGTCTCTTGCCAGGTTCCTTCCTCCTCCTCAACACCTCCGCGAACTCCAAGCACACCATCCTGAGCCCATGGATGAGGAGCAGCAGTGAACACTGCAGGCTGGCTGTGTCCGTGCACAGGCATCTGCAGCCTTCTGGGAGGTATGTCGCCCAGCTGCTGCCCCACAACGAGCCTGGAAGAGAGATCCTCCTGGTACCCACTCCGGGAAAGCATGGGTAAGTCCTTCCCCATGTTCAAAACTGATTCTATGAAAGGCCATTTGGCTTTTGGCTGCAAATTTCCAGAGTCTGTGACATCTACTTAAAACTCACAATCGTCCTTTAATGGGTAGGGTCCAGATTGAGCCATTACTGCTAATATTCCCAAGGTAGTGTCTTGGGCACTGATCTGTGGGGCCCTCTGGCCACCCAGGCTGGTGGTCCTTCCAGAGGCCAGAAGACCAGCTGGCAGAGTGGGCCTTTAATGAGTGGGTGTTAAAGATGTTTATTTCCCAAAGTACAGATGGAGCCAAGAAGAAAACAGCCAAGGGGAGTGTTAAAAGGGCAAAATGAAAGTAATTTAATATGCTGGAAACTGGGTTTTACCTTCCATGGCAGGAAGGGAAAGAGCAAACTGTTGTAACCACCCAAGCAGGTCCTGCAGGAGTGCGGGACCTCAGAGCAGAGAATTGGTCAGGGATGCCACAGTGGTATCAATTCAGTGGAGATTGGGACAAGCTTTGTTCCAGAAGCTCTAAGGCTTACAGAGTCCTGAAGTCACACCAGATGCCCATGTCAGTGAGCTCAAGCTTCTAGGAGATACCCACTTGCTTACTCAGTGATCCACTGAGCCTCTAGAAGTAGTGACATTGGGAACCAAACCTGAACCAGGGTATCTCTGTGCATACCTATTTTCCTTATTCCATAAGAATAAATACCATCATAAGACCCCAGTTTTGGGTTGCCTGGGTGGCTCGGTCATTAAGCGTCTGCCTTCAGCTCAGGTCATGATCCCAGGATCAAGTCCTGCATCAGGCTTCCTGCTCAGCGGGAGCCTGCTTCTCCCTCTCCCACTTCCCCTGCTTGTGTTCTGTCTCTCACTCTGTCAAATAAATAAATAAAGTCTTAAAAAAAACAGTTTTGAGGAGCCCCCGATCTGAATATTTATCGTAATCAACAAGAGTGAGAGATATTTCTTTGTGATATGTTTACAGAAGAAAGACCTCAAATTTCTATCTAAGCTTAGACTTAGCTTCCCTCTAAGAAGATACCTTTCCAAAGAGTCCCATCTGAACAGTGATGTTACCCATCCTTCACCTCCATGGTGTGCTGGGTGAGGAGGGGAGAGCACCTGTCTACTGCTCTTCCAACAAAGCTCTGTGGCCTCCTTAGTAAGTTCTTGAAGGTCTCTCCCCTACTCTCCTACCACTGACCCACCTGTATGTAGTTATGCTTCAAAGAATACAAGCTGCTACCGTCCCAGCAGGAATGAAGCCTTGGCTTCAAGAAGGATGCTGTCCCGGTACCTAAACTCTCCATCTTCTTGCCTCTGAAATGCCTCCTTGGGCTCTGTGGGAGGGTCCCAGCACCAAGTGCCTCTTGCTCAGTCCACCAGAAGTTAGGAATGTTGGGCGTCTGTTTTGGATGAGCTGTCCTCTGGGCCAAACTTCCCTCCAGCATGGCCTTCCTTTCTCGTGAGAAGGCCAGATGGTAAGGCCTCCCACCCGCGTGCAGGGCGGGTGTTGGCCTCGGCCACAGCATCATCCAGCAGGCGTCTGCCCAGCCTCATGAGCTGTTTATTCTGACTTCTGCCATCAGCACCGAGCCCGGCAGAGACCAGACGGTGCTGCTCGGGGCTGCCGAGACTTCACACCGTCAGTCTGTTCAAGTGTGTGGTTGGGGGCTGGACCTATTGATGTCATAGGCAGAAGTGGAGTTCAGAGTCTCCCTGAAATACAGGCTGAGAAGGTACATGCGTGTGAAGGAAGGGCGCCAGAGGGATTTCAGCACCTCCTGAGCAGCAGAGCCTGGTCCCCTGGATAGCATGGGCGGGAGACCAGAGCCCATCTGTACGACGAGCCATGGGGGCTTGCAGAGATGTTTCACCTCTTATCTTCCCATGCTTGCAACTACTCTGTGAGTTCCCATTTAACAGACGAGAAAACTGAGGTAGGGAGTGGAAATAGGACGTCATAGGGCCCAAAGTAGACTCCAGGTCTCCCCTTTCCTCATTCCTGCACTTTCCAGGAAACACGTAGCCTCTCAGCAGGAACTCAGGGCGAAAGGGGGTGGGTTCAGGAAAGAGGACGTGGACGGTGACAGAATCCTGCAACAAGAGATGACCTAGATTCTTTGGTGCGTCCAGACAGATGAGCACAGGGGGCGTGTGCCCTTCACAGAGAGTGAGAATAAGGAGAGGAAGGCCGCACGGTGCGGGCAGGCCGTGATCCCCCCCTGAGGCCGCCATTGCTATCAGTCTGCAGGTCCACCCTCCTGGCCATTGCATCACATTCCCGAGGCGACTCTTCCATCACCAGAGTTGGCCTGCCCCCTCGAGAGTGGGAGTTGAGGCAGGAGACGGGAAGCGGGTGTGCTGGGGCAAGGCCCCTGACTTAGCTCTGTCTGGGGCCGTGTCTACAGGGGCTCAGCCTCAGTCTGGACTCCATGCATCTGCGGGCAGGCATGCTCTCACCCAGCCCTGGCAGAGCCCTCTTGGAGCTTGAGGATGAGCAGGAGTGAGTCCAAACCGAAACTAAAGCTGCTGGAGCCAACCTCTCCACCTCTAACCAAATCGATGGAGTGAGGGTGGAAGGTGGCAGCTGAAGGGGCAGGCCAGAGACTGCCCTGCCACCCGGAGGCACTCCGCGGCCTGAGCCATCTTGGCAGGCCGCAGGGCACAGGCACTTGTCCAGTACCTCGCAGGGCTCCCGGCATTTGTGTCGAGCTGGATCGGGGTTGCTCAGCCTCAGCACTGTTGACATCTGAGACCAGAGAATTCTTTTTGTGGGCACCGTCCTGGGCCTGGCTCCCCAGCTTCCCAGGCCTCTACCCACTCGACGCCAGGAGCACCTTCCCTGGTTACGGCAACCAAAATATCTCCAGACATTGCCAGATGTCCCCTGCGGGTCAAAATTGCCCCCACTGAGAACCACTGAAATAGCTAGAGCATTTTGGAGCTGGGAGGAACCCTGAGATTTACCTGGTTCAACCTTGTCAATTCACGGGGGTGGGGACTGGGGCCCAAAATGGGGAGGGGACTTGCCCCATGTCACATGATGAGCGTCAGTGTTGGTCGACAAGTGTCTTGAGCCCTATACTCATGTTTATGCGCCAACCGGTGTACTAGGTCCTGGGTTACAAAGATGTATAAGGCCCAGTCTCTATGCTCGAGTGATAGTGACTACTGCTAACAGTTTATTAACACTTCCCAGATGCGATAACCAGTCAACACTGTGCCCTTTATGTGCATTTTCTTATTTCATACTCGACAACACAGTGAAGCAGGTACTGTTACTATCTTCCATTTCACAGATGAGGAAATGCGGTGAGGTCAAATAACCTTCTCCGAGGCCACCGGCTAGACGGGTCACGGGGGGTCTGAACCCAGCCAGCCTGACTTCAGACTATTTTTGCCCGTTGCTAGAAGAGCTCAGTTAGGCCATGGTGGTGCGGCAGAAAAATTAGCATGCTGGGAGTCAAAGCCCGGAATTTAGGAGCCGGTGTACCATTCAGTAGTCAGTTCGGGGAACGACGATTCACTGGGTACTTCCTATATGTTGGGGACCGTCCAGGTGCCAGAGATACAAAAGGCCAGCCTTTGATGGTCCTTAGGAGGATGTTCCATGAATGAGCTCTAGGACTTCAGGGGAATCCCACCCCCTAGCAAGCCTCAGTTTCCCCATCTGTGAAATGGGGATGAAGAGGCCAGCTTTGCTCTTGTTGTGCTGTGGAGTCAAGGTGATACAAGACATAAAGGGCTTTGCACACGAAGCAGGATGCAAACGTGATAGGCCACTATTTAATAGCCTACCCTGCTCTGTTCTGCTCAGAATTGGGCATCAAAAAGGACTGAGACTCATCTGCTCTCCGATTATGGGGGCAGTGCCAGTCTCCTTTGGTTTTGAGATCCGGGGCAGTTTGACTCCCTGAAACTCACTCCCTTTAAGATCAGAGATGACCCAGGAACACAGTGCTCCGAGTGGCGAGGGGGACAGAGTTAAATCCTGGTGGTGATGACAGTGAGGATAAAAACACAGAACATGGTGCTTTGGGGACTGCCGTTTGCAAACCAACATTCAGCGTTTGAGGTAACACGGGAGGAGGCTGTCATAACACAGTTGGCTGGGGAGAGCTTGACTCATACGCGTGGGCTGAGGAAGGACAAGCCTGAGGCCACTGAGTTCCCCGGAAACCGAGTCGTGAGCACAAGGGGCCACACTGGGGGAGCAGCAGCCTTCCTGGAGATAAGGGAGGCAGGGGAAGGCAGTCGGGGAGCCCCAGCAGCTGCTCCCTTCCTTGTCGCCTGGAAAACAGCCACGTACATGAGGTCTCGTGAATCACGGGGCATGAGCGCCCGCGTCTGCCAAAGGCGGCCTGGCTTTGGCCGGGGTCCCCCAGGGGACACACAGTGATGAGTGCCCGGTCTGCTCATCTGCTCCTCTGTCCTGCCAGCATGGCCACAGGAGCAAGGAAGCAGAGAAATGCTCTGTCCAACAGCCCAGCCCTGCTGGCCCCAGAATCCAGCAGGCCTAGGACATCTTAACTAGAAGTCAGAGGTTACAAAGTCCCCATGCATTGAATGAATATGATAATCCCTCTCTAAAGTGGTGAGCTGTGAAATGGCATAGGGAAAATGGTTTGCACCGTGCTGGCTATGGTAGGCGCTTAACACATGCTAGATGCTTCGATAGATGCTTTTTAGCGCATCCGATCCATGGACCGGGCGCCTCCATGTGATAGGTGTTGGGAATACGCAGCTGAAGATGGCACGGGCACGGCTTTCAAGGAGCATCCGGTCCAGTAAGGAAGACTCAGCACGTGCTTGTGCAGATGGCTTTAAATGGGGGCCCAGAGAGATTGGGAAGCTGAGCTGAGCTCCCGCGCTGCCCTGCCTTTCTGCGGAGAGCTGATTTCAAAGAAAGAGCAAGCCGCAGCCATTGGCGGCGTGAAATCGGTGCCCTCCTGGACTCAGGACCACAAGCTTAGGGGCGGGGGGGGGGGAGTTGGGGGCTGCAGGAGCGCCTCCATGCCTCCTTCCCGGACACCCACAAGTCTCCCTTCCTCTCCAAGTACACAGCTTTCTCCGGCAGCCCCCGGTGACTGGGGACTTGATTATGTGTGACCAGAACTACACAGTGTGTGGAGAGAAGAATTGGGCCCTGAGGGGATAGAAGTTGCCAATCATTTGAATTACTAATACTTGAAAAGATGTTTTAAACCTAAAGGATTCAGTGAGACTTGGGCTTGAGCCAGGAGAAGCTTGTCGGGGCCGTTGCACGGCACAAACAAGGTTCATTCCAGGAGGTGGCAGAGAAATAAGATTCCCCCCAGCACAGAGCTTCCCCTTTTTGCAGGATCTTAACCCCTACTCCCAGAGGAGGCGTGAGTTCCTTCTCCTCTGTCAATGTCCTGATGGGGGAAGAAGCCAAGGCCCAGAGGCATGGCGTGATATGATGGACAAAGGGCATGCTGCTGGCCAAGCCAGGACTCAGGCCCGTGTCCGCCCTCCAGAGCGCACCCTCCTGCCTCTCTCCTGGCTGAACAGCTGCATCAAGAAACCCTCAAACTCACTGCTCTTGGCTTAAAATCTGCAGCCACTCTCCCCAGGTGAAGAAAAACCCATGTCTGTGCTGGGTACCCACACGGCTGCCACATTAATTTAAACCCATCCGTTCTGACCAAAGATCCCAGCTTTCAAAACTCAGAACCATCCTAATGGGAGACCTGCCAAAGTGATTTAATCCAAAGCAGTATTGACTCGGGGACTCGGAGGCGCCGTGTCAGTCCCTGCTCCCCTGCTCATTTGTAGCTCCTCCCGGCCTCAGTTTCTCACGTTCCAAAGCGGAGATTCCAGCTGTAATCTGTCCCCTTCCTCATCCTGCAAGGGCAGCCACCTCACCTCAGGGGATTACTCAGGACTGGGGTAGCAGGAAACGATTTTCGGCAGAGTCCCCAGTCTGGCTCACAGGCCGGTTACCCCCTCCTGACACAGAGAACTTCTGCTGCCAACGTACAGAACCCCGAATTGTCCTGTAAATAGACTGGCTGGTCTCAGCAGGCTGAGCGAGGTTTAGGCTCCGGGCAGGGCAACATGGAAAGATGCCCCTAGACATTCGCTTCTGAAAAGGTGCCCGACTGCCAAGCTGTTGGCCCAGGGCAGTGGGCAGGTCTGGCCAGTGCGGGGCAAGCAGGGGCCCGTGGTATTCAGCGGGCTCCAGCCAGAGTTCTCCTCGCATCCTGCCTGCATGATAAACGGGATCGGGAATAAAAAAGGTGATCATTTATTGAAATTGATGCCCTCGAGTGGCAGTGTCACAATGATTTAATTTCAGGCCCAGCATTTTCTCACTTTCAGAGTCATTCAGAGTGTCGGCTTTCCTCTTTTTCCCCTTGGTCTGAATAACACACTAATAAATATACAATAAGGGCTTTAATGTCTGGGTGATTTACACTAAAAAGAGAGAGCCATTCAGAGGTTTTAAAGATAATTTTTAAAAGCCTTAAAATTCACACCCGGGCTTGTCAGGGGCCTATTTCCAGGGCACCTGGTCCCGGGAACAGTCATGCAGGTTGGAGTGCTCTGAGCCCAGGGCAGTCAGGAGACTTGGGTGTTAAGTGTGCTTGGAGGTAGCTCCCACCCACGGTGTGAGTTTAGGCAAGTCTCTGAATCTCTACAAGCCTCCACTTTCCTATCTGTAAAATGGTAATAATGGGCGCGCCTCACGAGGTTGTCCTGAGAATTAAATTAGATCACAGGCAGAGCAGGTGCTAATAATGCTTCGTCCCTGCTCCTGGCTACCCCTCGCAGGGGCCCAGCACCGGCCTTCATCCAGGCTGCTCTGGGCTATGTGGGGGTGGGCACGAGAACAGCCAAGGTTAGCAATTTCATTCCTCCTGTTCTCAGAATGACTGCTTATGTTCCCCTAAGGCGGGCCCCAAAGTACCAGTCCCACTGGCTGGGCCTGAATTCACCATAATTCTCATCCCTGTGAGTAGTATTATTGAAGCAACTACTAAAATGCTAGTCCTCTCTAGAACACCTGTATTTAAAGCCATTAATATGATAAGTCTCAAGCTTTCGGGGTACAAATCAGAATCGTGCCTTCTACAAAATCTGTAGGGCTTAGTCCCATGCAGAGTGATTCTGATTTTATTTGTCTTGAGAAGGGGCATGAGCATCAGTATTTCTAGAAAGGGGCACAAGGGATTCTGGCATACATCAACAATTAGGAATCATGACTAACACCTCAGCTTGAATTGGTTGGTCACATATGCTGGTAACTTTCTACAATCATTTACTAAACACTAAAGACAGAAATTAAAAAGAAAGCTCAGAGAAGTGAGATGCACTTGTGTGCAGGGTGGAGAGTCCTATTTCCCTCTCACAGGTAGACATGCTAGTGACAAGGTTGTCCACCCCTGGCCTGGTCCTGCCTGTGTGTCCCCCATCTGGAGCAACTGGGTGAATCCAAGGCCATGTAAGGGACTGGTCTCCACCAGTGGGTCTATTCAAGAAACATCTATGATTCTCTCTCCAGAATTACTATGGCTTTCAAGGCCACAGGAGACTGAGAAGAATACAGAGTGGACTAGAGAGAACTGGATTTTTCAGAGTCGGAGAGGGTCTCCATCCATCCATCCATCCATCAACCCACCATCCATCCATCTATCCACCGTCCACATCCATCCATCCATCCATCCATCCACCCACCGCCCATCTCTGTTCTTCAGAATGTCATGTGTTGACTCTCATCTAGGTCCCAGGTTAACAGCAGAGCTGTGGCACTCCTTTTTGTTCTCAGGAGGTAGACACTACACTGTTAATATTCACAGCAAATCTCTGTACAGTGCATGTTCAGGTTACCAGGTGCATCAACTACCATCAATCCATCAATTCATTTCATCTTCACTCTGATCTATGTCATATATATTACTATCCTCCTTTTATAGATGAGTAAACGGAACCTCAGAGAGGTTCAATGATTTTTCCCTTAGTCCTAAGTAACACACAGGGAAGCTCATATCTTTGGGGTCTTTTCTTTTTTTGTGGGGTGGGGGTTCCTGTTGTTTCCACAAGGAAGCCTTGTAGTTGAACCCTGGTATCATGTCTGGCTCTGAGGAAACTGACACCTGTTCTCATCCAGTCAGGAAAAGCTCTTCTAGAGAAGACTCACCTGATATTTGGTCATCTGATTCTGAACCACAAGCCCTCAGGCTTGCGTATCTTCTTATTCCTCGCAGTGCCTGGCACAGCGCCTAGTGCATAGTAAGTGTTCTTTGTTAGGTGCATGGACACCAGATCAATTTATGGTAGTCTATGATGCAACTCTTCTTAAACCTGACCTCTGAGTCTAAAACTTAAAGCCCAGTCCGGGATCACATGAAAAGATGAAAAGTATTTTTCTTCCCACCCTTAGCCCACGCCCAGGGAGACATGTATAATCCTCCCTGGGGCTCAGGAAGCAGCTGTCATAGTGCACCTCAACTGTGAAGGTTGCCACTAAGTACAAAGGATAATCCCTTCCCTGGCAGGTACAACTTTTACTCACGATTGCTTTCATTGATGGGCGTCAAAAAAAATAAATGAAAAGACCATCGGCTTCTGCCAGTTTTGACCTTCGAGATTTGACAGCCCAAGGCTTGTAGTGGGGCTCTTTTGAGCTGGTTGCTTTCCTTTTCCCACTCTGCCCTGGATATTTGATGGATTGAGCACTAGGAAGATTAGAGAATTGTGAATACCTGTAACCCCTTGGCTTGTCAGAATGGCATCTTGGAAAATCCCATAATGATAAATGTCTGTTGTATACAAAAAGAAGTCAAAATGCATAAAAACAATCACTTCTCACCTAAGAGGTGTTTATTGAGCTTTGCCTTTTCCCAGTGGGGAGGGAGATATCAAAAATAGGTGGAGGAATTTAGGCGGTGGGCCACTGGTGTCAAGGAATTCACTCATCCATTCCATCATGCATTCTGTCAACAAACGTTTGAGTCTTACTCTGTCCCAAGGACTGGGTGGACTCTGATGGCTCATCCTGCCTTCAAGGGGCTCACAGTGAGGTTTGGTGATGGATAACAAGGGATAGCTGTGATACTGGGGGGGAAGGGCTATGATGGGTTTGTGTACAGCGTGTGTGCAAAGGGGTGTGGAGGAGCATGTGCATGCCGAGTGGCTGGTAGGCAAGCTTGCCCAGAGATGACAACTTGAACTGGCTCTCAAGGGAGGAGAGGCGTGGTCAGGCAGATAATGAGATGGAGGCCTGCCACGCACAGAGGGACCTTGTGCTAGGGCCTGGCAGCTTGAGAAGTAGGTGGTGCTGGGGCTGCATCATCCAGAACCACCCTGCCCCCACCCTGCCCCCATCCGGTCTCTCAGAGCGCTCACACTTTATACGTATGTGCCACCGGCTTGCTTAGCAACAGTACCCATCCGCTCCCCACCACGGCAGTCTCCAAACAGACATCTTATCCCTGGACTCCCTCCCCCACCTCCAGCAAAGATCCTGCCACAAGTGCTGGAAGGGTTTCACCCTGGCTCCAGGCTCTTCTCTGACTTTCCCTCCCTCTGTGGTAGCATCTTTCTCCCCAGTGAGGACTCTACTTTCCTATAGACAATCCATGTATGCAGCTGATTTCTACCCCAGCACATTTGTATATTTATACTAATGAAGAAGAAGAGGAGTGTCTTAGTCCATTCGGGCTGCTCTAACAAAGTACCCCTGACTGGCTGACTTAGAAACAACAGAAATCTATTTCTCACAGTTCTTCAGGCTGGAAGTCCAAGACAGGTGCCGACTCGGTCATGTTCCGGGAGGACCCTCTTCCTGATTTGTAGTTGGTACTTTCTCACTGTGACATGGTGAGAGGTGCCAGGGAGCTCTCTGGAGCCCTTTTTATAAGACCGCTAATCCCATTCGTGAGGGCTTCACCCTCATGACTAATCACCTCCAATGGCCTCACCTTCTAATGCCATCACTTTGGGGGTTAGGTTTCAACCTATGAATTGGGGGGTGGGGAGGCACATTCAGACCACAGCAAGGAGACAGGAATAGTTACTTGGTGCTTACTCTGTGGTGCCCAGCATGGGTCTGAGTGCCTTCCACGTGTCATCTCATGTGATAGTATGTTCACCACCATTCAACGAGGGAGGCAGTTTTATTACCTGCATTTTACAGTGAAGAAGCTGAAGCTCAGTGAGGTTAAGTAACTTGCCCAGAGTCATACAGCTAGTAAGGAGCAAACAAGATTTGAAGCCAGACAGACTAGCTCCACAGTCCACATGCCTACCTACTAGGCTCCAGGCCTCCCTATCCCCAACCAATAATTAAGAAGACATTATTATTTACATAGGATGATTAACCACTGTTTACTCTTCATAAATACCTAGCTGCATATCTTCTGTGGTATATATGTCATCCAAAATAAAAGGCAAAGTTCTAAGGCCTTGGCCCACAGAAGAAGTACATTTTGAAGAGCAGGCAGCCTTAAGAATGGGAACTAGAAAGCCTGGCCCAGCAGAAGGTTATAGAAGGTTAAAGAAGGTTATAGAAAGCCCAGGTAACATGGTCCCGGCTTCCGTTTCCTGAAGCTCTAGGTCAATCAGGGCCTCCTTGCCTGGGGACACCAGGTCTCTGTCGGTGGTGAAGGAGGCAGAACCAGGTGATGGAATGACCTGCTCTTTTAGTTGTAATGCAAAGAGTCTTAGCCACCAGTGCTGATGGCGTGTGAGTAAAGAAACACCAGCAGCTGCAGAACAGCCCAGCTCAGCTTTGTAGTCACTCCAGGCCCAAAGCAAACCTCCCTGTTTTTCATTACCTGGCCTGCTTCTGAGTTTTCTTTTTTCCCCTTTGTTTTGCTTATAGCACCACACTCACATGCCTACCTCAACTCCTTGTTTTTATAACAGAAATGCATTTTCTTATGGTTCAGAGCCTTAGTTAAGAGCCGAATCAACCATGGGAACTTGCATTTAAAAGGCTTTACAAAATCTACACACGGATTTGGTGCGATGTCTATTCTTGAGATGATCTTACGTCACTAAGCTCCAAGAAGGTGTTTTCCCACTGCTTTCAAATTACTGATTGCTTTCCCTCTGCCAATGGGTAAGTCTTGTGGTGGCGAGAAAAGGGAGGGCGCGCAGCGAAGACCACAGCTTTTCAACTGGGAGCAGGCTGAGCCCAGGGCATGAGAACCACTGGTGAGGCCAGTCACCCAAGGACATCAGGTTCCCTGAGGGTCTGGGGCCTCCCCGCACCCCTCAGGGCAACTTCGAGCAAACGATGCCACACAGTGGGAATCAGGAAAGAGCTGTATGCTATGTTGCTTCCCTCCTGGCCCCACTTCTAGACTTGGATTTTGTTCTCTGTTGTATTGTTAACTCTGTGGAATGTTCCTTGAGGTCTTTGAGAACAATAACTTCAGTGCCGACTCCTGGGCATTAGGAGGTCCCCAAATGGAGACAGTTGAGAACTTGACGAGGGAACTAGCAGGGGAACATTGCAGGCTGAGAATCTTCTGCTTCAGACCCTTCAGTAAACCCCTGAGGATCAATTCCAAGATCCTTCTTAGCATGACACATGACCCCGATCCGGCCCTCCCCCTCTTGAGCTTCCCGCATTCCTTTGGACCCAAACTTGATTTATCATAAGCTATTCACAGTTGCCTTAACTGAGGCAAGCAATTTCAAGCCCTCATGCCTTCTCCCACCTCTCTGACCACCAAGTACAACCCTTCTCCTCCTTCAGAAAAAGAATCCCTTAGCTCCCAAGCCTTCCTTGGGACTCCAGACCCACTCCCAGCAGTGTTGATTATACCATCTTTTGCACCCACTTCTCTGGCTTGTTTCACTGCTCCATTAGTATTCTCAGCCCTACACCACTTTTGTTCTTTTACATGTCTTTCTCACCAATGAGGCACCCTAAGAATAGAGATGGGCATTATTGATCACTGGGTCTCCACTGCCTCATACAGAGCCTGACTTGCAGTTTATGCTCAAGAAATGTTTATTAAATGAACAAACCTCAAATTAATTGGACCAGGAACTCTTTGAGAACTTGAGATATAGTTTTAAGATAAAAAATGCATCTGGAAAGCTCTTGACCAAAATTCGATCTCTATCCTCCATAACATCTCACTTCCTTCTACCCAACCCCAGGTAGAACAACTGTCCTCAGCCTGCATCCTCTCCATTTGTCTCCCTAACCATCCCACACCACTAGGAAAATGCTGGCATACATCAAGCTTGGAAAACAAGATGGTTCCCATGCTTCCTGATTGCCTACTCTGGGATCATCATAAGCCCCTCCGATTTTCCAGGCAATTTCCTGTATATTTCCTGTATGTTATCTAATCTTCCACAAGAATCTTCTACTTGGTATTTTCCCCCCAAGTTCTCCCTCTCCTTAGTTTACTTGTCTTTACCTAAGCACACCAACTCCTGTTGAGTTTTTTTTATCTTTTCAGACAAGCTAGGATGAATTCCAATTGTAGTCTCCAACTGTTCCTTAAATACTCCCTCCATTATTTTGTTTTTCCCTCCTGGGACTAAAATTCCTCCCTGACTGCATGAAATTCTAATCATGAGTCTACTGGATGTTTACCTATAGGCCTCACAGAGTGATTCCTCTGTCTGGACTTTCTTCTCCTGGTCCCTTTGCCTCAAGAGCCTCTTGGTGCCCATTGGGTCCTCCTCTCAATAGACCCAGATGATTTCCATTTCTAAAAATCCTCACTTATCTGTTAACTTTCTTGATTAACTCTCTGCCATGCTGTAACTTAGGGCTGGCCTCTGGGGTTCGGGTGCTAGTGGCATCAGGTCTGTTGTGTATGGAGTTGAGCCAAGAAATGTGATGATTGGCAAAGCCAGGGTCCAGATGGAAATAAAAACTTCTGTCCATGGTCCTTGAGTCATTGGTCATCTTCTGTGGCTGTGTCTCCAATTTCACATTCCCACATGACTATTTATGCTAATTTGGGTTAAAGGCAGAGTCGAGCCAACAGAACTAGAAAAATATTTTAGTCATAGACTCATCAAGCAGAAAAGAACCTTAAGAGTCATTGAATTCAACCCCTTTACCCCCACCCTAAACCAATGCAAGAGCTTCTTCCAAAACTCATTTGACATCAGCTTACCTGGTTCCAACCAGTAGGATGCTCACCTTCTTGCAAAGCAGACCACCCCGCTGTGGGGCGGCTTTAGCTGCTAGGAAGAACTTGCTAGTAACCCACTGCCTTTGTAATCTTGGAACGCTGTTGAATGGCTCTTAAGAGTTGTTTAATTTCTTCAAGACCCCCTATATCTCATCCGTAGAATGGGAATAGTAATTACCTATCTTGCAGGAGCTTTTAACAATGATCGCTAATATGCACGGAGTGTTTACCATGTTCTTAGCGCTGAGGTATATGATTACATTTAATATCGCAATTTTCCTGGGAAGTAGTGCTATGATCGTGCATACAAGGCACCTAGAGTCATTTGAGCAGATACTATATGTGAGTTCCCTCTCCTGTTTCACCAGATTTTCACCGTTATCTGGTTGATCTTCCATGTCTCCTCTGGGATCGCATAGAACAAGCCTACTTTATCCTCACAAATGAAAAAACTCCAGTTTTTCATTCCTTTGAGGATAGTTTTCACGTCTTTTCTTAACTTCCTTCCTCCTCCCCAGGCTAAACAACTTTAGTTTCTTCTACAGTGTATTTTCCGGAGCCACATTCTTCCCGGGTGATCTTAACCAGCTAAGGGGTCAGCAGCCCGCTCTTCAGTGATCTGGAAACCTCTACCCACCAATGTAGCATAAGCTTGGCTCACTCTCCCACCAACTGCTTCCTGCTGCTTGAACCCCAGGCACCCTAAAGTGTGCAACCGCGGAGACCACTGGAGCACTTCATCAAAACCATTTTCAAGACAATTTGCATCTTTTCTTCCCGATGGAGAATCCTCCAGTGTCTCTTGCGAGCAAAGGAGGCCTTTCTTGTTTGCTATTGACAGTCCCCAAAATATCTGATTCAAAAAGAAATTTAATTTTGTCCCCAGCTTTCATATCATCTTGCTTTGTTTGTCATCTTTGTGGTCCGCCAGCCTTGCCCCTTTGTTCCCCTAATTGCCAGAGACATTTTTATACTGAGTAAATTGCATCAGGCTCACTGCAAAATGAATCAGTTTGGGAAGAGTATGAGCTGCACTGTTGTCTTAAGTGTGCATTAACATTTAGATGCGTTATTTAAAACAGGTCTGGGGTTAGTGCCAGGGAGATAGCTTCATGACTATTCTGACTCATTCTCTGCAGCCAGACTCCTCAGAAGGGAACTGAGGAAACCTGAAACCCATTCCAGCCCTGTTTTGTTCTCTATCCCTCTAGGGAGGGCTTGAACTAGGTGAGATCTTTAAAGAGCTCAGATTTGGAAATTTGATTGACACACTGGGCTTGAGTTGGTGATCTCAGAGTGAAGCACAGCCGAGGGTAGGAGACAATGGAGAGGAGAGAGCCTCTTTCTCTCTCATCATACATCATGTACACACATGACATCTAGGTTTAAGTAGAAATCAGATGGCCAGAAGTCTTTGGCAGTAAAACAAAGCACGCACAAAAAAGAAAGAAAAAAAAAAAAAAAGACACCAGCCAACCCTCTCTAGTGTAAAAATTAAACAATGTTTTGAAAGCCAGTGTAAAGGAAAAGCTGCAATCCAGATGATCATGTGGTGATTCAATGAGCTAATTCTTTTATCATCAAGAGAGCTAGGTAATATCTCCATTAGTAGCAGAAGGTTTAAAAATTGGAGAGAGTGGCAACACCAGGACAATTGCCTGATTTATGCTTTTTCAATCACCTGGGCTCATAGACTAAACTGGTAATGGACTCCATCCATCAAAAAATTATTCCATCTGGCATGGTTTCTGAAGAAATCTGGATGTCCTCACAGAGAATTGGCTAAATGATATAATGCATGTGAAAGCCCTTAACACAGTGGCTCAGTAAAAGGTGGTCGGATCTGTTCAGTCTGTTTTATGTTCAGAGGGATGACGGTGCGTTAGATACACAAGAGGAATAAAGCATCAATTGTAGAATGCCCTAATTGAGATTCTGGAGCCCTGAGATGTACAGCTCTGAAGATTGTGAGTGTGGTGCTTTCTCCAGGGTCTCTCCCAGACAGCTCTGTCCCTGGGCATCCCTTCCCTCTCAGCCCCGAAGGCCCTTTGTAGGGAACAGCTCCGATCACATGGAAACTGACTGGCTTTGTGCGTTTCTGCCCAGTTTTCCCACTAGAGTCTGAACTTCAGGCAGGCGCACACTGTGCTTTCATTTCAGTGTCCTCAGAGTCCCAAACAGTGCCTGACACAGAACTGGCATTGAATACCTGTGTGTTGACTGAACAAATAGAGCGCAGAAATACTGCCATGCTGCTTTTGGAGTTGAAGTAGATCATGAATAGGAGTATCTTCCCCCTCTGTGCTGGGCAGGCCTGAAGCAGTAGGATCCCTGGCCAGAGATAGAAAACAACACATAAAGACCCCTGCCAACCAGCATATTGCCTTAAAATAACAATAGCTCCCATGTGTATAGCACTCATTATACAGTGGGCATTGTTCTAAGCGCCCTAACCTATATTTATGCGTTTATGGCCACAATAGTTCTATGAGGTGACATACCCTTTTTATCCCCATTTATGGATGAAGACACTGAACCTATCGACGGTCCTATAGCTGGAAAGCTGGAATTTGATCAGAGCTGGAATTTGAACCCACAGGGTCTCTCTCCAGAGCCCATGACCACCACACTATATGATGTAACCTCTCCAAAAGAGATGTGAAAGGAGCTCTCCCCAGGCCTCCCCCAGGCAGTTCACATGCCCCGTCAGGTGACATGTCAAGTAGACAGGGGCAGACACCAGTGAGAAGAGACTGTCTTCTCTGTGTTTCACCTGAAATGACATCTCCACTGCCTACCCAGGGACAATAATGTGCAAGAGAGGGAAGGGGGCCCCTTGATTCAGCTACCCTTAGCCTTGGGAGGAGGATGCTAGGCAAAGCCTCAGGTATGGTGCTGGTTTGGGGAAAGTGAGATCAGAACCATTGCAGGCTTTCGGTGCGAGCAGGAGAGAAGTTCCCTGCACAGCCCAGTGTCCTGAGGACATGAGTAGAGAGAAGGAGGAGGCATGCCAGACCTGCCCTCCAACCCAACCTCCACTACGCACTTAGTTCTTCTATTCATGGGTGAAATTGAATAACAAACCACGAAGCTGAGGGACACATACATAATGTATTACTGGATAAACTGAGGCAAGATGGAAATTACATAGTCTGTGTGCATTCTGCTCCAGAGCTGAGCCCCAGACTCCTGCTCTCTTACTGCCAGAGCCCCTACTCAAATCACTGGACCCTGCTCTCTCCTCAAACCTGCTCAGCCAGGCTTGAACTGGCCTTGCACATCATTGTGAATAGGATTTCCAAAAGCTCTAGAGGAAAAGTGAAAAACATCACTCTCTTTTCCAACTGGTTTATGAAAATATCTTCCTCTAATTGAACTTTCCCCTCTTGCTTATGCCTTTTGATGCCTGCATTTAATTGCCTTTAAACAGAAAGCTGCTTGATCAGAGATTTCAGAGTTACATCTGTATCTTTTGTGCTGAAACTGTTTTACCATCTGCCTCTAAAGCTGAGTATAGGTTGATTTTGATAAGAGCAATGTAGGTCCCACCAGTCTTGCTATAATTGGTTGTCTGCTTACATGACTGGGGAAAGAAAATTATTTATTGATTTCCGATTCAAAAAGCAAATCAACAAACATGTTTCCCACAACCACATGATTCTATTCTGACCCCTCTGTCTTGGGGAGATTCTTCCCCGTGGTCACCCCTTCCCCTCTTTCCACCCAAGGTTGCCCTTCTCTTTGTCTTTGTTCATTCATTCATTCATGCATGCATGCATTTAGTAAATACTAAATGTATTTATTATTCCTCTACTACATGCAGGGAAGTGTGCGAGGCAGTGGGAATTGAGCTGGGAACAACCAGAAATCACTGCTGTTCTCATGAGGCTTACATTCTATAGGGAGAAATGAGCACTACATTACTAATGACATGTATCATCATACAGTTACCATAGTGATACATGACAGAGGAGTACAGGCTCCTGTGAGCTCTTACAAGAGGAGGGGTTGACCCAGGCTAGGGGATCAGAGAAGCCTTCCCAGGAAAGTGGCATTTGAATTAAAGTCTGTAGGAAGAGCGGGAGTATGACAGTGGCAAGACTCTCTGGGAGTGGGAACGGCCTATGAATGCCCATAAGGGAAAGAGATGTGAGGCGTTTCTGAGAAAATCAAGACAGACTCGTGCTTGTGGGCCTGTAGGTGAAGAGAGGTGTGCCTGGAGAAAAGGATGGGGAGAAAGACATGCAGAGTGGGGATCAGGCACTTTCAGGAAACAACCTTTATCTTAAAAGCCAAGGAAAGCTGCTGCCGAGTTTTAAGGATAGGACTGTGAGTAAATTGGAGGTAGGGCAGGGGTGGATATAGAGACCCCAGCCCAAGGGACAGGAAGGTAGTTCTGACTTAAGAGTGCAGATAGAAAGGAATGGCCTTGTACATATCTATGTACAAGGTGCAATAGGCAGGTTTAGTGATGGATTGGATACAGTTGGGAGAAAGAGGAAGGTATTTTTGCCTTGACCAATTGGGTGGATGGAATTATTCACTAAAACAGGCAAAAATGAAGGAGGCACATGTATGGAAGGAAAGTAGAAAGTGCAGTTTGGAGATCTTGAGTCTTTAGTAACTTATAAACATCCAAGTGAATATGGAGGTAGACACAGGGGTCTGGAGATCAGAGAAAAGTTCTGGGCTGGAGAAAACAAAATTAGGAGTTGTTGGTATATTGGCAGGACCTTGGAGCCAATGGCAGAATATTAAATGCCTAGGGAATTAACTGGTAATGCATCATAGCCCTAAGTGTAAAATCTAAAACTATTGAATTTCTAGAAGAAAACATGAGAGAAAATCTCTGCAAACTTGGATAAGCAAAGATTTTTTTTTAGATGGCACACAGAAAGCATAAACTATAAAACAAAACATTGATCAGTTGGATTGGAATTTATCAAAATTAAAACTTGCTCTTCAAAGGACTGCATTTAAAAAATATAAAACCAGGGTGCCTGGGTGGCTCAGTCAGTTAAGCATCTGCCTTCCGCTCAGGTCATGATCCCAGGGTCCTGGGATCGAGCCCCGCATAGGACTCCCTGCTCAGCGGAGAGCCTGCTTCTCCCTCTCCGTCTACCTGCTGCTCTGCCTACTTGTGCTATCTCTCTGTCAAATAAATAAATAAAATCCTAAAATATATATATAAAACCAATTCTCACAGAATTGGAGAAACTATTTGAGATTATACATATGTATCTCAAAGGGCTTATACCCAATCATTTAAGAAATGGGCAAAATATTTTAATAGACACTGCATAGAGATATAAAATGATCATGAATCATGTAAAAAGATGCTCAACATCACTAGTCATCAGGAAAATTAGAATGGCTAAAACTAGAAAGACTGGCCATACCTATTGTTAGTAAGGATGAGAAGGAACTAGAACTCTCATATACTGCTAATGAAAATGTAAGATGGTCTAACCACTTTGGAAAGTAGTTTGGAAGTTTCTCTACAAATTAGACATACACCTACCATACAACCCAGTTATTTCCCTCCTAGGTATTTATCCAAGAGAATGAAACCATAGATTTACACGAAGACTTGCACATTAAAGTCTATAGCAGCTTTATTCACAGTAGTCCCCAAATGGAAATGACCCAGTTGTCTACCAACAGGTGAGTGGGTAAACACACTGTGGTTTGTGTATACAATTGGACACTATCCAGCAACAAAAAGAAATGCACTACTGATACTTATAACAACATGGATGGATCTCAAAATCATTATGCCAAGAGAAAGAAGCCAGCCACAAAGACCACATCGTGTGTGCTTCCATTCATACATAATTTTAGAAAATTTAATCTACGAACCTACAGTGACAGAGGCAGGACAGTGGTTTTGAGGGAAATGGAGCAGGACTGACTGCAAAGGGGCAGAGAACCTTTAGGTTGTGCTGGGGGGATAATGGAAACGTTCTGTATTTTGAATGTGGTTCTGGTTTCCTGGTATAACAACTGTTAAAACTTTTTAAATTGTGCACTTTAAATGGATGCCATTTATGGCACATAAATTATACCGTAATAAAATTGACTTAAAAAATACCTAGAGAGAGAATCAAGTGGGAAGGCTAAAGAGCAGAGAATAAAGGTAGCTAAAGGGAGATGGGGAGGTGGGTGGACGTGCGCACACAGGTTGAGGAACTTAAGTGTGAAGAGTTGGTGAGAGGTGGCAGCTGGAGGGGCAGAGGAAGCAAGACCACTTATTCATGTCCCACTTGTCCTTTTGTCTGACTTTTGTCAGATACCACTAGTCAGGATGGAGCCCCACTCTGACTCATGAGTCACCTCCCTCGTGAAGGCTTCCCGGGAGACTTCAGCCACTCTGTTCTCATCTGTTCTCAGCTCTGTGCAACTGTCTAGACTACAAAATAACACTCCAGTGTCCCATCTGATCAGATAATGCCTGTAGGTTGCTATGCTCCATTCTTTGTTTCCTTAGTCTATCAATATCCACTGCTATTTTTGTTTACAAATTGTTTTGTGTAGGTGTTTACAGTTTCCCCAGAAACTGTTCTTTTGCTACTAAATATTGAATTTTTGCCAAAGCTAGACACTTTACAAATATTGTACATATTGAATACTTGTAACAGCTTATGAAGTAAATATTATTAACTTTTGTTTACAGGGAAGAAAACAACTAAGGCTCAGAGAAATTAAGCAACGTCCCAAGCGGCAGAAGTGGGATTTGAAATTAGGTCTTCCTGAGTTCTGAGTTCTCAGTTCTTTCTGAGTGCTAAAGCCTGTTCATAAGCAATGGAGATATGGCCTCCTTCCAAACGAGGTCATTTTTTATACCTACTTCGTATACCTTTGTGATGGGTATGGCGCTAAGCATATTGCAGATGATAAACAAATACTGATTTATTCATTGATTGATTCCCTCAATTAATATTTTAATGCTTCTTTAAAATAGCAACCACCTGCCACCCTGGTCTCTTAAAGGGCTTTAAGAATGTCAGTTACTAGGTACATTTTGTCCTTGCTGGAGTGGATTAAGAAATTCATTAAAAGGTCCCCAGACTTTTTGCCACCGCCTGGGTGGGAAAAGAGAAAAGCAGGTCAACTTCCTTCTCTCCACTCATTCCAACTACCTTTTCACACCTTCCCTTCAAAAGAAGCCACAGGAATGTTGGGGAATTGTGGCCACTTCCACTGGTCACCTTGGCCCAGACCCAATGTGTGAATTTCCATGACAGCTATGACCCCATAGGGAATCCCTGAGCAGGGAGTGGTGATTAAAGCCACTGCTTGGTTAGTCTTTCTTCTTCTTCTTTTTTTAAAATGCAATTCTTTTTTAAAAGATTTTATTTATCTGAGAGAGACAGTGTGTGTGCACAAGAGCACGAGGCAGGGAGCAGAGGGAGAGGAAGAAGTAGAAGCAGACTCACTGCTGAGCAGGGAGCTTGACACCAGCTGGATCCCAGGACCCCGGGATCATGACCTGAGCCCAAACCAAGAGTCGGACGCTTAACCAACTGAGCCACCCAGGCGCCCCAGTTGGCCTTTCTTCTGATTGCAAAGTGACAACTCCCAAACTTTAAATACAAACAGATCACAATTGCTAAACATAAAAACTACCTTTCAATTGCTTTGCACATAAAGTCCCCTCTCTAGTTCTCCCTCTTCCTCTCTCTCCTTTTCAAAATGTTTCTCTCCAACCCTACCTTCTTTCTTTCTGCCTCTCTAATGTCCCGAAAAGGCTGCATTATAGTTGCTTACCTAAAAGGTTCTTTTAGCTGTAAAAAGCCTTCTATGAAAAGACATGGAACTAGACTCCAATTATGTATCCTTGAGTTTTGCATAATTTAGTGTGAGTTACTGTTCTTTGAACCAGTGGGGGATAGGAATTCATTCATGAATAATGGTTTTCAAAATTCATGAGGATCCAGAAGAGGTACTTGCCTAGAAGGTAGAAAGGCTCTTTTCTTCCAGATTTCAGAATTCATATTCAATGAAAAGCAAAAGAGTAGGAGGTACTGAAAGGATTGTACAAACAAGTGCAGAAAGCTTTTGCTAATCTAATTCACTCTTAAATCAGCCTTCTCCATAGTTGAAGGAATTCCTGTTCTCCTTAAGCTTTTCTATCTTGGATACATTTTTTAAAAAAATAAGCTTCTTTTAATGTATCAGAGGAAACCAGGGATGTGCTGAAGATGCTTCAGTGAGAGATGAAGCTGAAATCAGTAAGGCTGGAAAAGGTCAAAGCCAGAATTGTTATTTAAATGTTGAATACCCAAAATTTGCTACAAGTTGCTTATCAACATTCACAAAAGTCAGTGTCCTTTTCCTGTAGAAGCTTTTATTACACGGAAGCCTCCTGCCCATGAACATTGGCACTGTGATGTGTGTGTGTGTGTGTGTGTGTGCGCGCGCTTGTGAAACGTGTCTTTTTATAGCATGACTTGAGTATCCTTCTTCCCTGACTGTTCACACATGGGGGTACCTGCACATGCTACTCACATCCCACTTCTAACCTTTTTTCCTTCCCATTAAAGTAAAAATACCTACTGAATTAGAATCACCAAGGGAAGAGCCTAGGAATCTCTTTAATAACACATCTCAGATGGCTCCCATGACTGGGAAGCCTTGGGAAACAGAAATTAGAGGGTCTGAAGGAGAGCTTCTCAAGGTTTGTTGTGCATATGCATCACCTGGGGACCTAGTTAAAATGCAGATTGTTTTTCAGTAGGTCAGGATTGGGCTTAAAATCTGCATTTGTAGCAAGGTCCCAGATGATGCTGGTGCTCCAACCCTCTATGTAGCAAAGGTCTAAAGGAAATGCATCCAAATGTCCACACACAGATAGTAATTGGGGCTAGAGGCGGGAACAATTAGAGAAGGACCTAGAGCACTTTCTGCTCTCCTGGCTCATCTGATGTGTGATGGTAGAAACAATTGTTGGGAAAGCCAGTCAGGCCCCGTGGGGCAACACTTTCTCAGTACACTCACCAAGTTCTAGATCAGACCTTTGGTTTTGCAGGGCCAGACATGCTCAGGACTCAGCCTAAGCACACTTCCAGAAGACATATGTAAGTCATATATGCTAATTTTTAAATGTCCCATAAAACATATAATGATTGGTGAGAATCCCATCTGTGGCCAGCCAGGCAGTTCTCTGCCTACAAGCAGATCCACACGGGCAGCCAAAATATCAGATTCCAATCAGCAGGTGCCTTGGCGAGCAGTTTGGCCTGTCTTTCCTGGTCCTATTCTAAGAAGTTCTTTCTTCTCTTGAAGTGTTTGGGTTCAGATCATCATCTTTCAAACATGAAACCCTCCTAAGCCCCAAGTGCGGTACAGGGCACGGAGGTCACAGAAATGTTAGTGAAAATTGAGCCCTGATTTGTGTCTGGAAGCCATCCTGTCTCTTACTTTTTAATAACAGTGAAATAAATTTTATTTTAATAGCAGTGAAATAAACATAAAATTTACCATCTTAACCATTTTTTTATAAAGAATTTATTTAGAGAGAGTGGGGGGAGGGGCAGAGGAAGAGAGAGAATCTCAAACAGACTCTGCAAGAGTGAGTGTGGGGCAGGGGGGGTGGGGGGTGAAGGGAGGTGCAAGGGGGAGAGGGACAGAGAGAATCTTGAACAGACTCCCTGCTGAGCACAGAGCCCGACACAGGGCTCAAACTCACAACCCTGAGATCGTAACCTGAGCCGAAATCAAGGGTCGGAGACTTAACCGATGGAGCCCCCCAGGTGCCCCCATCCTCACCATTTTTAAGCGTACTGTTGAGTTGCGTGAAGTGCATTCACATTGTTGTACAACCATCACTACTATCCATCTCCGGAAGTTTTTCATCATCCAAAACTGAAACTCCATATCCATTAGGCAACTCCTCAAGGACGTCCGTGTTGTAGCATGTATCAGAATTTCATTCCTTTTTAGGCCTGAGTAATATTCCATTATCTGTACCTACCACATTTTGTTTATCCATTCTTCTGTTGATGGCCATTTAAGTTCCTGCTACACTTCGGCTACTGTGAACAACGCTACCATGAACATGGGTGTACAAATATCTCTTTGAGACTTGCTTTCAATCCTTGTGGATACAGCACACCTTGTTTTATTTGCCTCACAGATATATTGCATTTGTGTGAAAATGGCAGCTCTGCATCAGGCAAGTCTGTTGGCAGCATTTTTCTCACGGCATTTGCTCACGCTGTGTCTCTGTGTCACACTTTGGTAATTTTCACAATATTTACACTTTTTCATAATTGTTATATTTGTTATGGTGATCTGTGATTATGACTTGCTGAAAGCTCAGGTGATGTTTAGTATCTTTTAGCAATAAAGTATTTTTTAATTAAGGTACATACATTTTTTAGACATAATGCCATTGCACACTTAAGAGACCACAGTAGAGTGTAAACATCACTTTTATATATAGTAAGAAACCAGAAATTCCATTTGACTTTATTGTGATATTTGCTTTAATTGCAGTGGTCTGGAATTGCTAAGTCGAATGGTAATTCAATTTTTAATTTTTGAGGAATCACCATACTATTTCCATAGTTGCGGCACCTACATTCCCATCAACAGGACACAAGAGTTCCAATTCCTCTATCCTTGCCACTGCATCTGACTCCTGCTTTAAGCAACTTACTCAGCTATAAGTTGGGCCATTGTCCCACTGTCCCACCTGAGATGCTCTCATTCTTCTCTGCCCTCTCCAAATCCTGCTCAACCTCTAAAGCCAAGTCAAGTCACACGTTTTCTAAAAAGTCTGATGACATTAGCCCCTGATGAGCCCTCTTTGTCTACCCCTGAGACCATTCTTATTTTCCCTTGATAATGAGTGTCTTGTTCTTGAATTGTCTCCCCATTACACCAGGTAGAGGTCATGTACTATGCTTTTTGGTTTTACCTAGCAATAAAAGCAATTTCTCTATGTTGCAACTTGTTTGATAGAAAAATATAAAGAAAAGCAAGTATGCAATCTGAAAAAGGGGTCAAATGCCCAAAGCTTGGTTTCAGTTCTGAGAACTCTGTACATGAAGAAAAGAAACTGAGTCCTGTTACCCCAGAACATTGTCTCTGGTGGAGACTTACTAAGAGCCTCTCTACCCACCTAGCCAAACATCCTTCCTCTAGGATGTTATCCTCCAAGGCCACCGTCACCTTGGAGACACTAACCCTAAAGATTATCAGGTGAGGAGAGATGCTTCTAGGGGAAGGACTGGCTCTGGGAGGGCTAACCACAAAATTATAGCAAACAAGAATTCATTAGTTCAGGGGATTGCTTTGGGAGTTCATGTGGGTTTTATTACAATGTCTGCAACCACTTACATTACACAAGGGCTGAGTTTTCTTCCATATCTATTCACTTCATGGTGGATGTCAGTAAACAGTCCCAGTGGGGTTGCTGCTGGCTGCTGAACCAAATAAATGTTACTTTTTTTTTTTTTTTCCAATTAATCTGCCCTCGTATGAGTTTGAAATCTTCTCGACCTTTCGTTGTGTTCTCTTTAGGGATGTTATCGTACCCCTTGGCGGTCTTATGTTATAGGAAGAGCTGAGCAGTGCTGGAGTTGTCCTCTTAGAATGATGATTTCTCTGCCACCACATGAGTGCTCTGATGTGGGACATGGCTGCTGTCAGCCCTGGCTTGCCCTGCACCCATTTGTCCTTATGAAGTAACTCCCTGAAGCCCTCAGTCACCACAGACAGGGAGTAGGCAGCAGAGGGCCCCGTTCCAATGTCCTTTCCAGTTCTTTCACTCAGAATGGAATTCCAGTCATGTCAGGAGTGCCTGATCTAACACAGAGCTCCTCCCCAGCCCATCAGAACCAAAGAGGAACTGGAAGCTCTGGCAAGAAGGAGACCTTTAGCACATTTAGTACACCTTCCAGCTGGTATTCGAAGCCCCTGCCAAGTGGTTGTCAGTCTATTTAAATTTTTATGACAGGGAACTCACTGCCCCCAAGTTCAATCATCTCTAGACAGCACATTTGTTCTAGAGCTGTTGATGCCCCCAAGATTCTACTGAGAAAAACCTGGCATATATGTGTAAACAGAGAGGAGAAGCCACCTGCCTGGCTCTGTGGTAACGGAAACTCCCTGGACAGCTTTCCCCTTCCTGATAGTCCTGGGAAGCTATGCTGAGGACTGCGTGAGGCCTGGGCACCCCAAGAAGATTGGAAAACTGCCATCAGGATGTCCCACCCAGTAGGGAATTCATCAGCCTTCCCACCCTGAGAACCACCAAGCAGCCTGGCAGCTCCCAAGTCATGCCCCATCAAGAGGCCCCAAAGGTTTCAGAGTTACTCTCAGCCCAGCTGGCTTTCCTTACCCTGGTCCAATTACTGAGCCCTCCCAGATGGGAACCACATTTTGCTTCATAATCCTAACAGAGCTGGATACGTGGGGTGTCAGCAGATCATGAGCAGCCTGGGGTCTCTGCCCTGCTTCAGGTCCTCATCACCTCTTCTCTTGACCATTACAATCAGTCACCTTGACTCACCTCTATGCTTCCAGGCTCCTTGCTTCTGCTCTCCAGCCAGCTGTCAAAACAACCTCCTAAAGTACCAGTCCAACCAGATTGCTCTGCTCAGCATCATTCTGTGGCTTCCCATTTCCTATGGGATCAAGCCCAATCTTGCTGCCAAGCCTCAAAGTCCCTCCTGTTTCTCCATGTTAGGTCACCTCTGGCTGCTTCCCCCACCCCATCTCGGGAAGTAGCCCATTATCCAAGCCTTACACGAGGCTGTGATTCTTCTTCATCTTCTCCTTCATCCCTCACCCCCACCCAACTCAGAGAGTAAGCGCCATCACTTCTACCTCCAAAATATATATTTACCCACATACCTCTCTCTCCTACCACACTGGTCCAAGCCATCATCATCTCTCACCTGAATCGCAGCAGGATTCGTGCTTCCACTTTTGCTCCCTTCTATTTCATTCCCTACATAGCAGCTGGAGTAAGCTTTACAAATACAAATCCAACTACGTCATTTCACTATAAAACGTTAGAATGACTTCCCATTGGTCTTAGAATGAAATCTTGACCAAAAGCCCTGTATCATCTGGCTTTGCCCACATATCTGACCCTCTCTCATACCACTCTCCCCACAATCCCTGTTCATTTGTCTCCCAACCACAGGCCCCTTCCACTTACTGCTCCCCTAGAACGGAACACCCTTTCCTTGGCTCTACACCATCATCTCTTGCTCATCTTTTAGGTCTCAGCAGAGACATGACCACCTCAGGAATGGTTACTGTGGCCCGTTTTCTGTATCACAGCACTTTGTTTAGTTCCTTTTAGCACTACTCACCATAATTAATGTATTTGTTCCTTGTTCATTGTCTAACTCTCTCACTAGAAGGAAAGCTCCTTGAGGGTAGGGACCTTGTTTCTCTCATTATATCCCCTGGGTCAGTGGCACTGAATGCCTTTCACAGCACTTGGAAGGTGCTGCATAAATTTTGTCAGTTGAATGCTAAATGAATCTAGCCCCTGCTACTTATCCAGTCTTCGTCCTCTGATACCCCTGGCCCCTGCACCTGCATTCCAGCCACACTGACTGGAATTCCATGAATATGCAAGCTGCTTCACATCTCTGTGCCTTTGAACCTGCCCCTGGGCTGGGATTCTTAAACCACTGCGTCTATCTAGAAAACTCCTCTGATTGAAATCCCCTCTCTTCTCTAAAGCCTTTCCAGCCTCACCAAGCAGTTAGTCCCCCGGACCTCCATGTGCCACAGTCTGGTGCCCATGCTTCTATTCTTGCTGTTAGCAACTTGGTTGTCGTGATTTATTTTCATAATGGTATCCTCTGTAAATTGTGATATCCCTAAGGAAAGAGATTATGTCTTCTCCATCTCTCCAACCTTCCCCCACAGTCAGGTACAGAACCCTGGAACATGTTAGTTGCTCAACAAACGTTTGTTGAAAAGATGAATGAATTAAGTGGAAGAGCAGTCCCTGGATATAAATTCAATAGGCCAGATTACTAATCCCAGCAGCTCCCTGGTAGGTCATCTGAGTGACTCATGCCACTTTGTGTCTCAGGTTCTTCACCTATAAATTGGGAATAATAACTAACTACCTACCCATCTCAGGTGGTCAAAGAATAAAATAGTAAATATGAAAATAGTCTGAAAAAATATAAATTCATTAATTTCAAAAATATTTATTGAGTCCTTACTCAGTGCTAAGGCCCCTGGGTTACAAATATGAAGACCTGACCCCTTAAAGGTTCTACTTCTTCACGATGACATTATTGTTAGTTAGCCACCCACCATTAAGACATGTCTACTTCTTACTGTTGTGGTTCTTGGTCTGCATCCTTTGTTTTTGAATTCACCGCATAGCTGCATATTCTGGTTTTACTAGAGGTCTCTGCCTGCTTTCCAGCTGTAATCACAGCTGAATGATTCCCTCCCAATCATGGTTCCACTTCAGGAGAACCGGCAGCCGTACACACAGCATCAAGCCCATCCATCTGTGTAAGAGATAATGTAATTCTAAGACAATATTTAACAATGTGGGACGAGGCATAAACTCAATATGTTTTCAGGCAGAATAGAAAAAAAATTGTGTGCCCCATCTCATTAATCACAATAAGAATGAGGGATGGGGCAGATACCCAGGCTGGTGCTGTTCCCTCCAAGTTAATCTGTCTTAATACTAGGCCCTTGATAAAAAGAATGCCCATGTCGTTGTTCTGCTTGTTCAATGGCAATTTACATTGGGGAGGGCAAGATTTATGGAGTAACAAGAATCTCTCAGTAATAAAAACTTGAGTGATCCATGCTGTGTTTGGAGGTAGCTTCTACTGCAAACACTCTCTGGGGACAAAACTTCAAGAGAAGGATTTCAATGTATGTATTGATAAAACTGATCTTATTCACAAGTGCTTATTGGGTTCATTCATTCCCTCATTCAACAAATTTTTACTGGGCACCAATTCTGTGCAGAAGGCTCTGTTAGAGGTTTCGGACTTCACAGGAGCCGGATATGGTCTATACTCTCCAGAGACCCCCATTAGGGGAGATGCAACTCACACCCAGTAATGAGGGTGCCACGTGGACTGTAAGCTCACAAGGACAGAGACGATGTCTGTTTACTCTCCAGCGCATACCAGTGCCTATCTCAGGGCCTGGCACAGAGAAGCTCATTAAAAATTTATTAACTGACAAGCGCCCATCAGTGGATGAGTGGATAAACAAAATGTGGCACATACATGCCAATGGAATATTATTCAGCCTTAAAAAGCAAGGAAACTCTAACACATGCTACAACCTACATAGACCTTGAAGATGTTTTGCTAAATGAAATAAGCCAGTCACAGAAGTACAAATACTGTATGAGCTCGCTTATAGGAGAGGTCAAATTCATAGAGACAGAAAGTGGAATGGTGGGTTGCCAGGCGCTGGGGTGGGAGGACACGGGGTGTTGTTTAATGGGTATAGAGCTTCAGTTTTGCAAGAGGAAAAATGTTCTGGAGATGGATGGTGGTGATGGTTGTAGACCAAGGTGAATAAACTTAATGCCAGTGAACTATACTCTAAAAAATAGTTAGGATGCTAAACTTTATGCTATACATATTTTACCATAACAACAAGAATAAAAATCTTTAAAGGGCTAGCAAGAAGTCCAGAGACAGCTTGAGATAGGAGATGTAATGGAGTGTCCTGGAGAGAAGCGATCATTGGGAGTGGATGTGCTTTCTGAGGGAGGGAGGAAGAAGAGGGCATAGAATTGTACTGAGGACGCACTCTGGGGGGTCATGGAAAAGAAGCCAAAGGAAGTGTGGTCAGAACCTGCAGGAGCAGAGGGCCAGTTAGGGACACGGAAAGGAAGGGTCAGAGAGTTCCAAGAAGGGCCTTTTAGAGGATGACAGCGGTTGACCAAAGCCTTTGGATTTGACAGTTGGGAGATAAGGGGCGACCCCTGGTAGAGCAAGCATCTTCCGAGCATTGTGAGCATGGCAGTGAGGCTACAATACCAAGTGAATGAAGAATAAGACATTGAAGTTTGATGGTAAAGGAAGGAGAATGATGGCAGAAACTGGAAGGAATCAGTGGGGGAGAGAGAAGAAAGACTTAGCAGGGGACAGAGGGATTAAAAGAGAAGGAAATAATGTTCTGGAAGGATCTAGAATGGCTGGGAAGGATGAGTTGGGGACTCCTTCTCCTTTTGAAACAAGAGGGCAGGATAAGAAGATGGAGGAGATTTCAGGAAGAAATGGGTGGAGAAGAAGGAGCTGCGGGGCTGCTGTCTCCTGAGGGGGGGGGACACCAGAGCAAGTGCTAACAGTGAGAAGCTTCGAATACACCACAGAAAAGTCGAAGAGTTTGGGGATGGTGTCCTAGGGAATGCAGGCAGGCACACAATGGAGAATGGTGGAGCCCTGGATCCAGCTGGGATTCAGAGCCCCTGTGTGAGTAAGGAGACCAGTGGGCCGGCCCGAGGTTCGTGGTGACCTGAAGGAAGAGAGCAAATGGCATATTTGCCCAACAGGGATGGGGTGAGACAGGGTCAGCAGCAGGCCAGAGAGACCTGCTTCCTCAGGAGGGCAAGCGCATGGAGAGAACCGATGTCCGTGTGGTCCAGGCTGCATGGGAGGGAAATAGGGATCCAAGGAGGATGTGAAGTCAGGGACTCGAGGTCATGATGAGGGCGAGGAGATGGTTCTGGAAGAAAGAGAAGTTAGGCCACAGAGGAATTTTGAATCTGAAATTATGATCAAGGGGCTGCTGTGTGGAAAGGCAGGGTCCAGGAGAGCGGTGCTGACCAGGAGTGGACACCAGCCAAGAGTAAGTCCGGGCACTGTGAGGTCCAGGGATTTGTAGAATATTGAAATGTCCTCAGGGATGGTGACAGGGTGACGAGGTGGAGACAGGTATTAGATGAATAAGAAAATCAATCACTGGAGTGGGAAGATGGTGTGAAGGGAGAGGTTTGCTCGGCTAGCAAGGATAAAAAGAGAAGGAGCGTCTTGAAAGAGAGCGATGCTGCCATGGAACCTGAGGAGCCCAGCGGACCCTGTCAGTCAGTCAGTCAGTCAGTCAGGAAGAAATGGGCCAGGGTGGGGGAATCAACTTCCACTGACGAGGGTTCCCTGTGGGAATGGCTGAGACCACCCATGAAGGAAGGACGGTTGGAAGGAGAGAGCCGGATTTGGAATTTATAGCTTGAGCAAGAATTGTGAATAGGGTGGACGAGGAGTCAGGCCGGAGGGAGGAGCAGAGTCAGGGAGATGCATGCTGAGGAAAGCATCCAAACTCCAAGGGTCTGTAAAGCTGGTGTCGGCACCCCTGGGAAGGAGGTCCAGAGCAGTCACTGGGTATGGCGTTCTCAAGGGCCACAAAACCAGGGTGCCCAGCCTATGTCTTGGGAAGGGGGGATGCCCGCTTCAGTGCTCCCAAGCCAGCCGCCACCAGCCAGCTTTGTGAACAGAGCAATAAGCCTGTTTTTGAAGGCGAGGGGATTTACTCTGAGTCTTAGACTCGTTTTCTGCAAAATGGGAGTATTTGGGGTAGGCGATCTTCCGGCTTCAGAGTGTCATGCTCTCGGTGTCCTTGGCCTCTTCGTGCCACTGCTTCGGACTGTTTCAATTACAGTGATGACCCCCTCCACGTTCTCTCCACGGGTGGGAGGGGTAGACATCGTTAGGAAAAAGTGGAAACCCTTGGCTGAATAATAATGTCATTACGTACTCAATCACAGCAGTTGCTAGCACAAACAACTCCTTCTTGCAAATTAGGAAAAAAACCCAGCTCTTGGCAGACAAATGAGCTAAAGGCCGTGGCGTGGCAAGGGGGACCAAGCTGGACCAGGGGCCCCTCGTCCCTGTCGCAGGGTGCTCCCTGCTACAGCTGTAACAGCATGCACAGCTGTAATCCTGATTTCAGTCCTTGTGACAACACAAGTGTCATAGACCGCGAGTCAGCATTCCCACTGTACGGATGAAGACATCAGGCAGAAAGCCTCAGGAATCCCCCTTCAGTGTCATGGCCCTCCACACCCATACCCCGCCCCTTCAGCCTTCAAATTCCTGAAAGGGTCTCATTTCAGAATTATTCTGTTTTTTGCATATTTTATATCAATGAACATTTCCTTGCCTAAACAACTTTTCACTTGATGGAGAGTATCTCCTTCTCCCCCCACAACCTGGTCACTATGCTTTGAAACCGTATTTGGACATTAATCATATTACCCACAGTCAAAATGCCATCTCATCTGGAAGGAATATAGCTGCAATATTAGGAGAGCATAGAATAAATACTGAAACCCATAATTCTTTATCATCCTCTCAGCTCCCATATGCACTTACTGAAATGCATTTGGCCAAATGAGAAGGGGGGAAAGAGAAATGAATCCTAAAGAAGTTAATAGTAACAGTGTAAGAAATTGTATTTTGACTGATATTATTATTACTTATTATAAGCGATCGTATTGTAAAGATATCAGGAGCCCTCAATTAGTTTTGTGTTTTTCGGACTTGAGAAGAGAGAAAAAAAATTTAAATTTACTTTCTGGACCAGGAGAGTAATAATCCTTTTATGATTATATTCATTTTCTTAGCCTCAGATGAAAAAGGTGACGAGGGACTAGTTATAACAAATGACGGTACTTTATTTTTCAAGGCCCCTTACGTGACCAAAACAATGTGGTTTGTGGAGTTCCCATGGGAGCTGGATATTGAACCTGAAGGGAAGACAAGATTCTTTCTTTGGGAGATTTGCCTTCATGATGCAAATCCAGGGCCTCACACATGAAAGAGTTATAATTAGTTTTACAAAAACTTACAAATCACCAGCAAGTGCTGATTAGTAGAAAACAACAGAGCACGGGGCTGGGCTTACCGAGGAGAGAGGGGAGCCGAGTGACCTGGAGTTAGTGAGGATGTGAGTAAAGGTGGGAGCCGTGGTCCGCTCCGGGTCGTAAATGTCTGACACAGACCAAGGCTCTGTTCACATTCCATCAATGTTTGAGGCAAAGCACAGGCTGGTGGAGAGGCGGGAGCCAGGCATTGCCGAGAGAGGGAATGGTACCCCAAGTATGTGGAGAACATTCCCAGAGCTCTGGTGGCAGTCTTGTGTCCTTACGTAGCGGCAATCATCACCACGTTCCGGGCACTGTCAATTTGCCATCTTGAGAACCTTACAACCCTGTGTGAGGGGTCGTAATGCAGTGATGGTAAATGGGTGTCAGCCAGGATGGCAGACCTCTTTGGTCGGTTGTGGTTTGCCTAGGACATGTTGTGGGTTGCATCCAGGTTTGGCGAAAAAGGGAGTCAGGGTGGCTTACGGGCATCTGCCATGGGCACAGAGTGTTGCGAGATCCATGGCAAATATTTGTCATCTCTGTTCTAAGGGGTGCCAGTTGATTAGATTAGGAAATCAGGGTTCAGGACAGAGCTTTCATAAATTCATAGCTGCTTTTTGTAAAGCTAGGAGAGGGTCATATAAGGAAAAGGCATCCCTTCCTCAAGATATTTTACTTTCATCTGCTATAAAATTGTTGTAATATACCAGTTTTAACAGAGCAAGCCACTCTACTACCATCTTCTGGAATATTATTGTAAAAAAAAAAATGAAGATCTACAGCATCTGTGATATGAATGCCTTAGACATGGCCTCCTTGTGCAGGGCACAGCTGTCCACAGTGACCCTGAACCAGGATTGATCGAGATGGGCTGTATTCGTTCTGCCCCACACTGCCTTAATGAAAAAGTGAGGGAGTTGGAGAGTAAAGGCAGTAAGTTTTTAGAGAGCCTTAAAATTTTACCTAAAGAGCTTGGATCTGATGTAATAGGTAATAAGCAAAAGGGCTTTTTATATGCATATGTTCTCCTTAAATCAGATATTTGGAGGTTTAGTACCTATAATGTTTTGCATTTTGTGAAGCATGTTATGCTCTTTAAAATACTTCAGCCAAGTTACTTCATTTGATCTACACGTGGAGCCACAGTAGATTCCTGAGCAAGGAACTGGCATCACTTGGTGGAGAAGGCATGTTGGCAAGAGTGTTGGCAGGCCAGGGGATCTCAGAGCAGGAATACATAAAGCTTCCCTCTTTTAAAAGGCGTATGTGAGGTTGTGCTCTTTTCCTCAACTGGGTTTGGATTCTCTTAACCGAAACTGGAATGTGCGCTTTATATTTAATTTATCAGCATCTCTAGAAGACTTGCTAAATCATAGCTCCACTCATTGGCTGTGCCAGCATAATTAATTACACTGTGTTACCCCGGGCAGCATTTTCCAGGGGCTCAGGGGGAAAAAAAAAGACTAAACATCAGAAAACAGGAAAATCTGGGTTCATTCTCTATATAACCCATCATGGCCTTCTTCAGTTTGTTACCTGGCTTTCTGCAGTTGAGTGACCTTGGGCAAGTCACTTCCTAAGTTTTGCCCTCTGTCAAAATGAGGAGATTGGAATAGATGATTTTTGTCATTCGGGGTCACAGGAGGAAAGAGATGGCAGATTCAAACTGGATACTTTGAGGTGCGTTTAAGAAAGGAGATTCTTTACTAAAGGTGTGGGCAGGGTAAGGAAACCACCAGGGATAGAGCAGTAGCCGGGGGCAGTAACCACGGGCCATGGCTACCCCAGTTCTGAAGGGGAAAGGGGGCATGGTTACTAGCATCCAGAGAGAGTTGTAGAGAGAAGTCAGCCTTGAGGGGGCATGAGCTCTGCGGAGGGACAGACTGATGATGCCAGAGCAGGGGAAGTAGAGAAATAAATTCTCCAAATCCATGCCCCACCCCCCAGTCTCCTGTGAGGCTCTCTGTTGGCCAAACCCAACCAGAAGCCGAAAAACAAGGAAGCTGGGGACACACTCATGCAGCTCCCATCTGCGGCACGACACAGGGAGGAGAAGGGCAGAGAGCAGATCTGGGCGTGGGCATGAGACATCGAGCCCACTCCCTAAGTCCAGCTCCGCAATATGAACTTATTTGATGTGCATTAAATTAAGCATGCAAAATAGAAACATGAGAAGAATTTTCTTTTTCTTTCTTGTTTTTTTCAGTAGAGAATGTGCTAGCAACTTAGGGAATATGATGTAAAGCATGGAGTCTGCCATAGTAGGTGAGCAAAATGTATTTACAGAATGAATAAACAGATGAAAGAAAAAATAGCTCCAACTGAGGTCTAACAGCACAGAATGAGACTCTACACACACATACACACACACACACAAACTCTCTCTCTAAAGAGCTTTGAGCTTCTAAAAATAGCATGGAATTTACTAGGTAGTGAGTCGATCCTGAGATTTCAGCCTTGAGACAAAATTATTAAGATCCCCGAAGGGCCCATTGTAATGCCATGTCGCAAGACCAGGCATACCCAGAATCCCGAGATTTTAGGTCTGGGAAGGACTTGAGGGAACAGCTAGCCCAACCCACCCCTTTGTGTTCTGGGGTGGGCCAGTAACCACAGAAGGACCTGTGCAGAACAGCCTATGCTGCACCCACGCTCAGCCCCCACTTCCCCACCACCCCCTTTGGGACTCACCACCTCATTCCAAAGTCACAGCCCATGGTGAATGCGGGAAGCATTGCTGGTTTTTCAGATCTCAGAGCTCCAAATTCGTGAGCCCTCTAAACACCCTCTGTTTTGCAAGCTCTCTGCAGTATTAGCCTTCACCCCTCATCACATATTTCTCCTGTAAGGGCTGACCAAGGTTTTCTAGCTGTACTCTCCCTCACATTAACAGAGAGCCTGAATGGACTAATACCAGGTGTGAAGACCTAAAGGCTTCAACTGTTCTTTACATTATCATTGCTATAAGTAATTTTAAAACCTGCCATTAATACAGCATCTCCAAGGTACCAGGGGCTCTGATCCAGACCATCTCACATACCTTATCTCAGCTAACCCTCCCCAAACACATCAGGTTGGGATTCGGCTTCTTATTCCTCATATGAAGACCCTGGGACAGTGTGCCAGACACTGAAAAACCTGCCTAACATTCCACAAGTTAGTGGGAGGCCCCGTGTATCTCTCTGCATTCACCCCAGTGCCTCCCCTCTGCTCTGCCAGAGTCAGAAGCCCTCACAGGTAGAAGGAACCTGCTACTTCACCATCGGGCCGTTTTATCCTGGCAGTCATAGCCTCGCCAAGAGGGACTCTGAGGGCTGCATCACTAAGTCCCGAGGCTCTGCAGGGCACCTCTCAGGGAGCCTCGATCGGCCCCCTTAATATCCACCTAGATGCTAGAAGACAGAAGGGAAATACATTTATTAAGGGCCCACTCTGTGCTTTGTGCAGTAAAGAGTGAAGTCAGTTCTGTTTTTTGAAAGTTAATATTCTTTGCTCTATACACTGCTCCTTCAGATAATGAGACAAGAAGGGGCAAGTAGGAAAGCTTCAGAGAGCATCTTAGTCAATGTCTCACTGATACAGGGACCTCCTAGAAAATGTCCTAACTGGGACCCTCACTGCCCTTCCAAGGCAGCTCATTGGATTATGGGACAACTGGAGAAAATACTCACTCTCTGATAGAATATGCATTTGGCCTTGGCTGGGACAGTTTTGGAATGAGGGGACACCAGGGCCTGGACCAAAGGAGTCCTCGTGGCCACTGGAGCTGCCAGAATCTCAGGAGTGAGCCACCGAGGGAAAGCCATCTGAAATCTGATTGGCAAGCCTTCCAGTGTTCATCCCAGTATTGGATGAAAACCTTCAGCAGGACATAGCCGTGGACAGAGAGATATTAATCCATACTCCTTTGCTGTTGACGCTCAAGTAACTATAAATCCCCTTAATACTGTTATCAACTAATCCACATCTATCTTACTACTCAAATGGATAGCAGGAGAGACTACACCAAAGGCTGAAATGAGATGCGTGTTCTCTACTGCATTATTCCCCAACCTGCCATGTGCCAGGCCTATCAGAAGAGGAAACAAGATTGGCTTACATGCCTCGTTCTGAGTTTACCCACTGTGTCTTTTCAGTGATCCCTGCGTTCTTTTCTAAATGCGTCCAAACCATCTGGTTAGAAATCTGTTTTAAAATTTGGCCAAGGATCTATGCCAGTATTACCACTACAAAGTTGATTTTTAAAATCAGAACACTTACCTACATCTCATCCACAACAAGCATCTGCATAACCACACAGCCTTGGGCCACCTCCATAGCTCAGCCAAGCACACTGTTGATGTTACACCTGGCCTCAAAAATCATCTCGAAGAACCTCTATGAACAGAAGAACAGAAGATCTGTACTCTCGGTTTCATGTTTATTAGGCAGAGCCACTGGCCCAAGGTGAAGTCATGAAACTTGTGCTAAGCACCTACTATGTGCCACACCCTGAGCCAGGAACTAAAGAAACCCAGAGCTGAACAGTCCAGGCCAAAGTGGAGTCTCGCCTTATGGCGCTGAGTCTCTCTTCCCGTTCCTAATGCCTCTCTCCCACTCCTTTAAAGCAACTCTATCTCGCACTGTTGTCTCTTCTGTCCTCGAGGGCAGGGACTGTGTTTTATTTCTCGAAGCATCTCCAGTGGTGAGCCTCATGTCTTCCATGGAAGGCACAGTTGTAATAATGATTAACAGTGTTGACGATGAGTTGGGGCAAGAAGACATAGCCCAAAGAAAAATTAATTTCTGAATCAGAAGGAAGGGGTTATGGAAACACATTAAGCATAGTGTTGCCAATTAATATGATTGAGAATTAAAACAGACCCTGCAATACTGTAATTTGGAATGGTAACTGTCGCATATTCTTCCAGTCAGGCCAAGGGTGATATTTTTCATGATTAGTTTTTGATTAATCCTATTAGGTAGATATTTCATTTACAGCCTATACATTTGTTCTTAAGGGTTTAATTGCTTGTGCAATTTATAAGCATTAGAATTGCTGTTATGTAAATGAATTTCCAGCATCCAGTTCACCTTTAAGATAATTAAATTAAGTGTGGTTAGTTAAGAACATTAGACATCTATGAAAAGCCCCTGAGAAAAATTTGGTTTGTTCAGATGAGAAGGTGGCCTTCCGTGTTTCTTTTTTTCTTTTCTTTTGCACATTGTATCTCTCCCAGTGCGTGGGTCCTCCACATCCCCACCCCTGGTAGTCCCTGCCTCTCTCCTCTCCTGCTGGCACCAACTAATTTGTCAGTTAAAGGACACATGTTGAGTGAAAGTAACAACCTGTTTCATAAACAAGCTCCTCTGCTTCCAAGAGAAACCAGAGGGACTCGTGTTCCTTGCTGAGATGCTCCTCTCCTCAATTTGTCGAATTGTTTTCCAATTTTGATAGAATAATGTTGCTCATGGTATGCATATTCAGCATGAATGTTAGAATCAAAGCTCAACTGTTGGGTCTAGCAGACCAGGGAACTGAACTTGTTTGTTCCTGCCTCCTGGGTAAATAAGAAGAAATGTCCCATTTTAATAATAGCACAGAGTGGATGAGGGGAGTAGAAAGAGCATGGACTTTTGAGGTAGGCAGATTTGGCTTTCATTCAGTCCAGTGAAGTTCATTCGTTCATTCATTCATTCATTCAGCAAATACTTAATGAGCACATACTATGGGCCTGGCCCTATTCTGGGCACTGGGGAGAAACTAGCTCATTATTCAGGAAAACCTGATTCCAGTGGAGCTTTGAATCAGCACTACATATCTTACTAGCTGTGTAAGACATTGGTTATATTTCTTCAATTCTCTGAGCATTAATTTCCCCATCCATAAAATGGGAATATTAAAAATAAGATTGTTAAAAGAATAAAATAAGATGATGTTTCTCAAACACTTATACCAGAGGTCTTAATCCTGTGTCTATGGATCCTTAGAGGATATGGATGGAATTGAAAGGTCTATGAACTGGGATGGAAAAAAATGCATCTTTATTTTTACTACTTGTAATGGAAATTGAGCACTTCCTTAATTGTGAATGTAGGTGATAAATCTACTGCTGTGGCAGTAATAGAGGCAGTTGTGATTTTGTCACAAACACAAATCTCATTACAGTTGCTGCAGACATCCTGAAATACTATTTAAGCTCATCACTCCTTCAAATTTACAGATGTTATTAGATCTGCCATGAGATACAGTTATTAAGTGCATTAATAAAGAAGCACACATATTACCATATCATAACTTTTTTATTATTTTTGATAACTGTATTTCAGTATAATTCATCTTCTTTCGGACATGTTTCTCTCTTCCGTGGAGCCATATCCTTTTCAGAACACCTGCATAACCAGCTGTCTATCTGCATGTCCTCCACATACCAGATCCTGGGCCTTTCCCAGTCTCAGCACCTGAGATAGCTCCCTTGGAATGAGCTTCTGGGCTCCAGTTCCACCGGCTTCAGTTAACCCATCCTTCTCGAGTCCATTGTGACACACCCCATCATGCCCCAAATAACATATTTGTCATGCTCTGTTATTTTGGGCAGGATCAAGCATTGTATTAATATAACATCTTTGGAGGTGGTTATACATATGGAATATTTAGCTCAATTAGTCATTTATTGAATATCTATTAAGGACTAGGCATCATGCCAAGACTTAGGGATAGAAAAAGAAAAATCAAAGTAAGATACAGACCTTGTTTTAAGAAATGCACAGACTAATACAAGATATAAACATAAATAAATAATTATGGTCTTTTTTCATCTCCTTTGCATATTCATCTGCATAGTTCACCTCTAGTTAATACTTCATCTCTAAATCTTCTCTAAGTGGACTTTTCCTTAAATCGTGAAGATGGCCATTTGTGAGTTCTCCTCTGGCAAGTCTTTAGTCTTTTGGCTTTCTTCTTGGAGCTTGGAGCTCCATTCACTACCCCAGTGATCCCAGTGATCCTTTGGGTTGAGTTGGCTAATAAAGTGATACTCCTCTCCTTTGTTCCCTGAAACCAAAGTGATGAGCTTGGACAAAGACAAGCGCCTTCCCAGATGGAAGAGAACCAGGTTGTGATCAAAAGCAGCCAACTAAATTCACTTTCCCTAAGCCCACCTGGTACTCCCACTTCTGCTGTCTTCATCCCCCTGTGAACATACTCCATGGTCATGGGGCTCCATGAGTCTGAACAATTTGAAGTTCTCCCCGTAGACCATCATTACTAAATGGGAGATGTAGATCATGAGTAAATCATGAAGAAAAGAATGTGAAACATGATTTTTTTCCATTCTTTGCTTTTTCATCCAACCTCAGCATAATTTATGAAATACGACCATGAAGTCTATCTGGATTCTCACTAGTATTATTTGGCCCAAGCCAACCTACAGCTCTGATGTGATCAGTCATGTTGGGGGAACTGCTTGACATCCCCTCAAGTAGTGCCATTCTGCCCCAGTGCTGCTGTGATTAATTAGATGTTTAGGAGAGCTGGTGAGTCACCGTGTCTGAGTATCAATTTGGCGGGTTAGGGAGTGACCCCAGCATTCTGCTGAATACAACAGCGGGATGAAACACAGCTTATGTAATAGGAATTAGGAACCTGATGCAGGATGGTGACAGATTATCAAGAAATAAATAAAAGGAAGTTGTCAGTTGCCTAAAAAGCAGCCTGCAAAACTAAGAGAAGGCTAGTTTAATTATTTACATAGGCATATATTAATAGCACCTGCTTCATCCAAAGAACTATCCTGGGATTACCTAGAACTGCCTATGAGATGACCCTTGCTGCTATAAAGTTGAGTCTAAGTAGGGCAGACAGAATGTGGAGGGCTGTTGGTATGTGTCTGTGTGTGTGTGCATGTGGGTATAACTGTTGTGGAAGCATCCGGCAGAAAAAAAATAACAATGCAAGAAAATGAGCTGAGCAGAGGAGACCAAAATAACTCCAGTCACACTGGGCCCCTCTTGCCTTTGAACGTGGGCTGAGCTCCAGAAGCAAGCACAGATAGCATGCAGCCTGCGGGGATGGGGGCAGACGCACATTATGGCCCCAATTCTATCTGAGTAAAATGACAATTAGATCAGTAAGTGGGCAGGAAATGAAAGGAGATAATCTTTAATACCTAGTACAGTGACTGGTACATAGCAGGCATTGAATAAATGTCTCCTTATCCCTTGACTCGTCTACCACTAACCCCATTTTACAGATTAGGAAACGGCCTCAAAGAGATTAAGTGCGTTGCCCCAAGGTCACAGAATGTTAAGCCACAGAGATAGGAGTTTCGACCTTGAATCCAGGGCTCCAAACACTAAGCCACATTGCTTCCCATTTCACATTTTCACGGCTTAACCATCTCAAGTAGAGTGCTTTCTTTAGCTGAAGCTGGAGTTCATTAATAGCAGTCTTAACAGGGTGCAGCCGCCTTTCCTCATCGTCCAAGCCAGGACTTGAGAAAACAGCCCGACCTCATTATCTAACCTGAGTCCTGTTCCGGCAGCTGCAGATGCAATCACAGCCACAGAGGCTGTCGGGGTTTGGGGTTCCGTCCCCGCCTCCCACCCTCACTTGCCGCCCTGAGCTTGCCACGGAGATCCGGTGGGAGGCCGCCATTCACGCTCCCCCACGTGGCAGTCTGTTTATTTCAGTCCCTTTCAGGCCAAAATTTCCAAACTGACAATCCTTAGAAATCCAATTTTTGTCTACTTTTTTGATGACTCCAAAGTTCAGAAAGTTAGAGCATTGCTTTTTAATTAATTCTGCTTTTCAGAAGTTCAAAAATGCATCGTCCTGCTATTAACTATCCCCTCTAACTCTACTGGAAAACGGATATGGACCTGTTAGCTGGCATTGTTTTTAGTCATTGTTATTCTCTTAGGACTCTGCTTCAGAAAAACTTGCATTTTGAAAGTTGCTGTCATTTAATTCCATAGGCAGTTGATTTAAGCTTCATTTTTTTTCCACTAAATGAAAATTAAATTAAGCTCATTATTGTATTAGACAGGCATTGATTGTACCCACTTTGGTTTTAATTAAATGCTACTATTCATTTTTTCCTCCTGTGTAGTGCTTTTAATTTTCTTTGGTATATAATTTGGGGTAACAACAATATCAGTAAATTATCCTTCATAAATAATATTCAAAGAGAAGGACATACAAAACATACTGTGAAAGCAATTTGAAGGTATTTGCTTATTGTTTTTAATTTACTGGTAGGATACTTATCAGGGAATATTTTCCATGTTGCTCCTTTGTGATAAAACAGGGCATGTCCATATCTCTCTTATGCAGCTCTGACTCTTGCAGTTAATGGCTGATTCAAGATGTCATTGATCTTAAAAATGTGCTGACTTTATGTACAACACTGAAGTTATGGACCAGGGGGTAGATGTTTGAATGTAAGTCTAAGAACATTATCAGAAAGGTTCAGAAAAGTGTCCAGAGGAGCTTATTTTGTTTTTTCTATAACATTGTGAAGCACTCATTTCATGCCATACAATCTCCTGGGTCCTGGAAATGCATGGCATGATAGAGAACAACAGACCTTGTCCTTCTGGTACTTGTATTCTAAAGGGTAGGTGATAACATAATATATACTAACTCCAACTGTCTGAGAACACAGGATTCCCCATTAACCTGCTGACAGTGCCAGGGCCATTCTCTGCAAATCAAGACTTTGAGCGAGATTGTGTATTTTGCATTCCCCTCTTCTAAATATATCATAAGCCATGGGTATGGAATGACATAACTGAGCTCAAAAATGCAGACACCATTTCTCAAACCCAGAACAGAAATGGAAACTAGTAGACAAGGCTGCAGGCCTAAAGAGCTCTGGGGAAGAAAACAGTCCATACAGCTAGGAATTGGGCCCTGCAGAGGTAAATAGTTCTAAAGGTGACCATCTAAGATGAGAACTCAGTGTTCAGTGCTTAGAGCCAGGGTTGACATGGAATAAGCTCTCCTGATCATAAAAGGAGACTGAAAAGTGCCACTGAGGCCACTGTTTTTAGCAAGCTGCAGTCCTATGGACAATGTCTTGTGACCTAGAACTGAACCAAGTGTCCAGGGACTGGATCTGATTCTGGCCTTGACGGAAGAGCCAGCAGGGGCAACACAAACATGATAAGGGAGGGTGAGCCTGGCCGGCAAGGGGGGGCCTGCTAACAAACACCATCACTCAGATGGAGCCTGGCCTTCAAGTACAAAATCCTAAAATGTAAAGATACTCTAAGAAGAAAGCCTACAATCAATGATCAGGACATGAATGTTCCTCACATTAAAAGAAGTTTTTGTACCAGTCTGAATGGGCTTTAGAATGAGTACATTTACGGTCTACTCAAATAGATACATGAAGAAAAGCTTCTGTTTAAAAAGTCAGGAAGCACAAGTCAGGAAAAAAAAGCTGGCTGGTATTAAATGAGGCAGGAATATGGAAAGGAACTGACTTATAAATACTGGAAATAAAAAAGACAGTCATTAAACATCAAGTAAAAATCAATCTTTCAGTCAAATTTAACAGCTTGATAGATGGGATGAACTCTGGAATGGTCTTGTTCACGTGGAGAATTAAGGGATCAGATGGTTACACTCAAGGATCCACCCAGCACGCAGCAGACAGAGACTAAGAGATTTTCTATACTTCTGAAAAAAGCAGTTTAGAGACAAGGAAGATAGAGAGGGCCCTACCTAGTCTAGCAGGATGTCAGAAGAAAGTAGAGGGGATCAAGGACAATAAAGAGAAAAATGAAAAAGCTGGAAGAATATTTTTAAACAGATTACATGTAATCAGCACAACATCAAACTTCTCATTAGCAACAAAAGATACCAGGAAACAGGAGACATGGTATCTTTGAAGTGCTGAGGAAAAGGAGTTGTCAACCTAGAATTTGAAAGCCATCTGAAGTATCATTAAGAAATAAGGTCAGGCCTTATTTGCTGTTCTTTCTCCAAGTCCTTTAGGTGTAGGGTTAGCTTGTGCATTTGGGATTTTTCTAATTTTTTGAGAGAGGCTTGGATGGCTATGTATTTCCCTCTTAGGCCCGCCTTTGCAGTATCCCATAGGTTTTGGACCATGATGTGTTTTCATTCTCATTAGTTTCCATGAATTGTTTAAGTTCTTCTTCTTTCCTTTCCTGGTTGACCCAGTCATTCTTTAGAAAGATGCTCTTTAACTTCCAAGTGTTTGTGTTCCTTCCAAATTTCTTCTTGTGGTTCAGTTCCAGTTTCACGGCATTGTGGTCTGAAAATACACAGGGGATAATTTCAATCTTTTGGTATCAGTTAAGACCTGATTTGTTGAGATGTAATGAGTAATGACCTGTATGTTGAGAGTAATGAGTATTCTGTTGTTTTAGGATGGAATGTTCTGTATATATCTATGAAGTCCATCTGGTCCAGTGTGTCATTCAAAGCTCTTGTTTCTTTGTTGATCTTCTGCTTAGATGATCTGTCCATTGCTGTGAGTGACAACAAGGGAAGGGAGGGAAAATGGAATGGGAAGAAATCAGAGAGGGAGACAAACTCTGGACTCTGGGAAACAAACTGAGGGTTACAGAAGGGAGGGGGGTGGGGAGATGGAGTAACTGGTGGATGGGTATTAAGGAGGGCATGTGTTGTGATCAGCACTGGGTTTTATATGCAACTAATGAATCATTAAACACTACATAAAAAACTTATGATGTACTATATGCTGGCTAACTGAACCTAATAAACAAAAACCAAAAAAACGAAAAAAGGTCAGGTGGGGGGTGGGGCGCCTGGTTGGCTCAGTTGGTGAGACTCTTGATCTCAGGGTTATGAGTTTGAGCTCCACATTGGGCATGGACCCTATTAAAAAAAAGAGAAAGAAAGAAAGAAATCAGGCAGGATGAACACAATTTCAGAATTATAAGAAGAGAGTTTACAATCCATAGACTCTCATGAAAAGAACATTAAAGGATGCACTTCATCAAAAAGGAAAATAAATCTAGAGGGAAAGTACAGGACACAAGAAACAATAGGGATAGCATGGAATGATTAAACTATGTTGGTAGATTTTATAATGTTATAATTAATCATTGATTACAGGAAATAATTTAGGATATTTGATGAGGTAAAACTAAAACTCTTGAGAACAAAACAAAATGGGAAGTGATGTGCAACAGGTACTTAGAAGGCGTGCTAAGTTCTGTGTTGTTTTGGGAGAGGGATGGAAACACTGAAAAAAATTCAATTTAGTTTTTCCTCAAAACAAATTATAGTTAAGTATGTATGTAAAAGTTTAAGGCTGTTTCAAAGAAGAGAAAGCTAATCTATAACTTCAGGTATAAATCAGCCAAGGAAAAACTAACCTAGTATATATGGTCAATATAGTATAAATCATAAAGTTAATGTAGTAGATAGTAATGTGGGATAGTATGGTATTGAGCTAACAGAAAGCCAGGGGAAAAATAAAAGAAAGAAAATGTAAAAAAATCAAAAAGATGATGGCAGTTGGTAGAAATAAGTCAGATATATCAGTAATCACACAAAAAAAGGTAAATTGAATAAATTCCCCTATTTAAGAGATAGATTTTCATATTGAATTAAAAAGAGAACCAGCAGCTACCTACTCCTTTTAAGAAGCATACCTAAAACAAAACCAAACATACCTAAAACAAAAACAAAACAAGACAGAAAGGTTGAAAATCAGGAGATGGAAAAAGATTTACTACGTTACCAAAAAAAATTAACATCGGAAAAATGGAACTTACAACAAAAACTCATAATATTGGTAAGGGACACAACAAAGTAGTAAAAAGGGAATCTGGCAAGAAGACCTAGCAGCAGTAAGCTTTCATGTAGTTAATGACATGGCCTCGTTAGGTAGAAAGTAAAAGAAAGATGACCAAAAACAAAGAGGAACTGACAAAGCCCCTGTATCAGAAATTTGAAAATGAAACAGAAAAATAATCAGCAAGGATAGATTTGAACAACAAAATCAACTTACAACATCTTATTATGAACCCAATTACAAAAAGATACCATGTTCTATATCCAGAGGAATATATATTAACACTGATGCCATAGAAATCATGTCCTCTGACCACAGTGCAATTAAATTAGAGGTAATATATTTTTTAAATTTTTATTTTTTTATTTAAATTCAATTAGCCAACATATAGTACATCATTAGTTTCAGATGTAGTGTTCAATAATTTATCAGTTGCATATAACACTCAGTGCTCATCACATCACATGCCCTCCTTAATGCCCATCACCCAGTTACCCCATCCCCCCACCCACCTCCCCTCCAGCAACCCGCAGTTTGTTTCCCAGCATTAAGAGCCTCTCATGGTTTGTCTCCCTCTCTGATTTCTTCCCATTCAGTTTTCCCTCCCTTCCTCTAAGATCCTCTGTGCTGTTTCTTATATTCCCCAAAAAATAAATATTCCAAAAAACAATAAATAAAAATTAGGGGTAATAATAAAATACAGTTAAAAACAATACCAATATAAAAATGTCCTCCTAAATAACTCATAGATGAAAGAGACAATCACAGTGGAAATTGCTAAATATTTAGAATCAAGAGACATTCAAAGTACTAATCAAAACTTGAAAGCAGCTACAGTGAACTTTGAGGTCTGTATGCTTTCCAAAAAAAGTTACAAGATGCAATTCAACAGGCTACTAATATAAAATTTAACTAAATTTAAGGAACATATAAGGGCGCCTGGGTGGGTCAGTTGTTGGGCGTCTGCCTTCAGCTCAGGTCATGATCTCAGGGTCCTGGGATCAAGCCCCACGTCGGGCTTCCTGCTCTGTGGGAAGCCTGCTTCTCCCTCTCCCACTCCCCCTACTTGTGTTCCCTCTCTCGCTGTGTCTCTCTCTGTCAAATAAATAAATAAAATCTTAAAAAGCATATAAGAAAAAAAGTAACAAAAAGTAGTTAACAAAAGCTGGTTCTTTAAAAATAAAAAACTTAAATAAGACAAAAAAGAAAAAGGAAAACCAGGCAATAACTACAGCTACAGTAAAATTTTAAAAATAAATGAATTCAATAAACAATTTTATGTCAATAAATTTGAAAACTTAGATGAAATGCATAATTTTCTAGAAACAGATAAATTAGCAACATTGACTCAAGAAGAAATAGAAACTCCTAATAAACTGATATGCATTAATGAAAAAGAATCAATAATCAACCCCTCCGACATTCTGCATATGACACCAGATTCAGACGGTTTTATAGGCAAGCTTTTTTATTCCTCCAAGAAACAGATAAATAATCCTATCTTTTACCAACTATTTCTCATTTAATATGGCCAGCATATTCTTGATAACAAAACTGACAATAAAGGAACACTTTAGGCCAATCTCATTTAATACCATAAATCCTAAATAAAATACACAAGCAACTAAATGCAGTGTATTAAAAAAGCATATAGCTATAGATAAAACATGACCCATTATGATTTGTCCCAGGAATACAAAGATGGATCAACAGAAAACTTACTAAGTAGGCAAAGCCTTTTTATGTATCTATCTACCTATCTGCCTTCCTATCTGTCTGAGTATTTACCCCCATAATAATAATATAAAAACATTCATGAAATAGAAAAACACCGAAGTCAAGATAGTGACTGCATCTATGAAGAGAGGGGGGGAAAAAAAGATAGGATTCAGAAGAAATACATAGAGGGACTTCAACTTAAAATATATGTTATTACGTTAAACAAAATCTAAAGCAAAAAGGGTAACAACTAATGATTTGATAAAACTGACTTGGGTACATGGGTATGACATCCTTCTCTAAGTGTTTCTATATGTTGAAAATATTTCACAATTAAAAACAAAATGTTATTTGGAGGTCAGGGGCTTCTCAAACCTGGATGTGCCTGTGAATCACCTGAGAATCTTGTTAAAATGCAAAGTCCTATTTTTGAACTGTATACTTCTAGGGTTAAGAAACTAAAACATTTTGTAGACCAACACCTCCCTTTTATGAAACCGAGGCCCTGAGCATAGGGCAATTTTCTGCACTCACGGCGTGCCGTCCAGTGGGTATATCTTCTACCACTAGTGATACCTTTCCAAGCCCAGAGAGAGCATTTATGTTCTAACGCTGCTGGGGTTTTCATTTCCAATACTGGTCTCAAACCAGGACTGTCTCAGGGGAAAGAGGCAGTGATGGGTCAGAATTTACCCAGCAGTTATTCTAAAGATTGAGGCTTTGTCCACTTGAGTCTGTGGTCACGGACAGGAAGGGAAAGCCACAATTGGCTTGATTAGGTTTTCTAACAGGCACACTGCCCTGACCATATTCTTTCTTCTAAGGCAGGTAGGAGGTGGGGCAATTAATTTATTTCTTTGTGGGGAGAACTGAGGCTTAAGAGCCTTTGAAAATCAATCTACACAAGTCATTCTGTCACTGGGTTTTAAATAGTACCTTGACCCTCTTTCCTGAATATAAAGTAACTATTGTATCAATAGTCCTTCCTTTTACTTATCACTCTTCTGGGCAGGAAAGCTGTGAACCATGTAAAGAGAAAAATGACAGCTGGAGAAGAGTCCCAGAAAACCATATTTAAGGTATACAAAGAAGAAAACTTTAGATTCAAAAACTATTAAAACTGAAAAGACCTTAGAGGCAGTGCGTCCAAGACCATTTTTAGGTGAAGAAATTGAATCCAAAAGAAATCTCTTTGCCAAAGTCAGAGATTCTTGAAAGCTAAAGAAAGACATGGACCCCAGCAGGGACAGAATAATCAGTTAAGGTGGGCCTTTATTTGTGCAATGTGTGCTGATAAAATAGTACGTATAAATTGATTTTTGGTAAAATCAAATTATATGTGAAGTCTGTTATGGGAGCTTGCAGTTTGTAGGAATGTTATGATAAAGACTGAAACAATTTTTTTCCCTTCCCCATTGCTCTTCTATTTTAAATCGGGGTTAATCTACAGGGGAGTTGCTTTAAACCAACTATATTGGCAATTCAGTGAATTCTTACTGCTGGAGTTTTTTTCTTACTAAGATGGAAATGATGAGATAGTAAAAGTTGAAGCACTGAACTACAGATCAGGAATCCAAGTTCCGGCCCAGATCTACCACTACCCAGCTGTGTGTCGTGGATGAATCACTGTTTCCTCACCAGCTGTTCTAGAATTATCTCTAAGACCTCCCCTTCACTAAATGGGTAGCTGATCCTCCGACATAGGAGTGCAGGCTCCTGTTGGATGAATACACCCATGTGCTATGTGGGGTGACCCAAAGGACCGCATCGAATCTCTTTTTCCCACTTTAAGACCTCGATGTTCAAAGTGTGGCTCTTGCCCAGCAGTGGCGGCAACAGCAGCACCTGGGAGCTCATTAGAAAAGCAGAATCTCAGGCCTGGCTCAGACCTGCCAAATCAGAATCTGTGTTTTAAAAAGGTCTTTAGGAGATTCATACACACATTTAAGTTTGAGAAGCGATTAGCTGAGGACACCTCCAATTTCCCAGATGATGGATGGCTCTTCATTGAGCTTCCGCACTGCCCACTTTTGCATCCACCTGTGTGCAGACAGAGTGCCTGTAGGGCTCCTGCCTGTCCCAGGCAGCCCCACTCCTGCTTTCCTTCCAGTTCTGACTGGTCTCCCTTCTGGGCTGGTATGTAAAGGAAGTGGGTAGGTTGACTGACAACAGCAAGAAACGTCAACATGTCCCTCGGGCAAGGGAACAGTAAAAAGCAGAGACAAGAAATATAAACAGACAACTTGGGACCTGTTAGTTTAGAGATAAACAGTTCCATACAACTCCGCAAACTTTGAAAATACTTACAAGAGAGGGGTTAAGTTATGTCTATTTAAGGAGTTGTTACATGAGTTTTTCTAGCTCAAGAAGAAAAAGCACGAAAGACCAACAAAAGAAAAATAAGAATATGAACAGGCAATTCACAAAAAAGAAGGTAGAATGGTCAATAAATTTGTGAAAAGATGCCCAACCTCAGGAAATTCAAATTGAAGGAAAAAATACCATTTCACACCTCTTCATATAAGTTTTATTCTTTTTAAAGTAACATTTTACTTTTATTTGTGAAATATTGCAGACATACAGAAAATAATATACCAAGTATAACAAACACCCATGTACCCACCACTTGAAATTAATGTTAACGTTTTGCCCTATTTGCTTTGGTTTCCCCCCCTCTTTTTAATAAAGGTAAAGCCATGGTCCATTTCCCCTTTGCCCTCCCCCACTCCTCCATTATTCTCCTAAAGTTGCTGAGTGTTATCCCACATGAGACTTTATATTTTGCCTATGTATGAATGTGTGCATAGCCAATCCATATTCTTGTTTTGATCACACTGTATGTATCTTTTGGAACTTGTGTTTCTTTACTTGGCATTATTTTGGGGATTTTTCTTTTTGAAGAAATGTATAGAGTTCATTCATTCTTTTTAAACTGCTGTTTAGTATTTAACTGAATGAGTAAAACACTGAGGAACCATCAGGTTGAAGAGAATGAGAAGGCTGTTTAGAAAAAAAAACAAATTTTAGTTAAGTGTCTATGGTGTTTTAGGTCAAAAATTTTCTGTACTGCATCGCAAGAATCCCATGTCCCTTCTCCTGATCTAAACCTATGCCTTCTGCCCCTGAGAAGACTCTGTCCACACCTTCTTAACTTCTCCCAAGGTCACTGCCAACAGAAACACCCCTGCCTTTAGGTGGTGGTCGAAGGGCAGAGACCCGGTGACCCACAGGGCCCACAACCACCCCACCTCACATTCCCCTGTCTTACCCCACGGTCTGCAGTCAAAGTGCCAGGGATTAGAGAAGGCCCAGTTCCCCTGCACCAAACAGTACATGGAGAAAATGCAAACACTTTATTGCTACAATTTATCCTAAAGGAGATTTGCAAAGCTGCGTGCCTGATTTATGGTGTGACATCCAGAGATTTCATACACTGTATTTCTCATTTATGGGCCTCAATTTAGTTAAGAGAAAAGAAACTTTCTAGAGCAAAAACACCCTAAAGCTTTGGTAAAATGGGATATTTAATTAATCCCAAAATCACCAAGCAGGTAAAGAGGGAGTTTCAGACCAGTGTGTTCAAGCGTCCCCTGGGCCTCCTGATTAGCTCTCTCCTAGGTCTTTCTTGGTCTCGGCAACAGAGTTGTGCACTGAGGAAGACCGAGGCTGTGCTTAAGGGCTCACATCTGACAATCTCTGCAGCTCTTGAGCCTAGGGAGCTCAGGGTGGAACCTTGCCCCTAAAAAACCTGGTGGTGTAAATGGATTTGCATGTGCAAATGACTCACTCCTAACTGTTCTGTGGAGACTTAGAGCACAAAATAAATCCTCTAAAGGTCAGCGGAGAGTAAGAGGGTAGTGGAAAGAACGCAGTGGCCTCCCACGAGGGAGGCAAGTCCTCCACCTGTCCGTGGCTCTTTCCACATGCACACCCAGGTGACAGCACCTGCCCTAGCTTTTCTGGAAGGAGCTTGTTTGACACATGGCAGACAAGGGATGTGAGAGCTGTCTTCAGGCTACAACACACTTTACACGAAATAAGGATCATTATAGTCATGTGTACAGTATAAGGCTGACTCTGAATAAGGACTATGGAGTGAGAACTGTCTTTCCCCCAAGATCAGAGGAAGAAGACAGGTACCATATTCATATATGTGTTTATGTTTTATATGTATGACCATGTTTATGTTCATGTGTGTTTTATTCATATTTGTGATTTTAATATTCATATTTCTATCTATTCGGTCTGGAGCCAGAAGCAGGGAGCCTGGGGATCTCTGCAAAGCTAAAAGTGACACAGTGTCTTCATTTCTTATGGATGGAGAAACATACCTCAAGCAGGGCAGCACTTTCCACAGCTTATCAATATTGAACTCAGACTGGAGAAAATAGTCTTTTTCTCTTTTTTGTTTAAAATCAATGTTTTATCTCCTGGCAAAAGACCTTCACTGGCCTTGCCTATGTGCTCCCGCACAGCGCCTCCCACTAAAACCCAAGCTACTAAATCACATTCAAATTCAGCTCCATGCGCGGACCGCCGACCTCATGCTAGCTAGCCGGGTAAGCAATTTGCCCTAAGTCATCCAGCCACATCTGAAGTGCCCACATTTCTTGTGGCCCCTTACCACATAGAGCCCTCCACACCCCCTTGTCTACCGTCACTGCTCCTCTAACGCTTGGAGCTAGTTAGGATCTATCGCCCTCAAAACAGCTGTGTCCCAGAGCAGGAAAAGCTGGGACCTTTGAAAGATCACCCTTTTAGTGGTTGACCTTCAAAATCGGGGACGCACTCCGGGTTATTAAGAATCCTACGATGTATCTAGTGTAACCGCCCGATCCCGAGGGTGGGAACTCACAGACTCACTTGGCTGGCAAGGAAAGAAAATCGACATCAATGGAACACGCGTTGTGTGACAGGCACTCTCCGAGGCGATTTCATGGTTTCCATCTTCCTAAACCCTCGCCACAATTAGAGAGTTAAGTAAGGCGATTCATCTTAGGAGATGGAATCTCAGAACTGCTCAGCGTGTGCCCCAAACCACACGGCTGGCCCGTAGCCGAGCAGCTTTGTCTGCAGCATGCTACTGCCTCCGGCGAGTGGGATAAGGTGGCCCCGGCATGATAATGACAACTCTAATGTCCTGGTCCCCTGGCTCGTTCCGGCCTCTGTGACCCACTCAGGTCTTCCACACCAGGAACCATCCCCCTGCTGCTCTTCGCTTACCCAAACCTTACCTCGTCTGCACCACTAAGCTCAACCCTCCTTCCCTGACTGCCTCCTCCTGTGGCACCCACAGCCTTTCTCTAGTCCAGTCTGTCCCCATCCTGGACCCTCCTGCATCCTCCGCCCCCCGAGTGGTTAATGGAAAGCAATGGTGGAGCCCCGAGTGAGCAGGCAGAGTGGGCAGGGCCCAGGAGGCACTGTACGCATGGGCCTGATGGCAGCTGTTTGTGGTCCTGGATTTGGCTGGGATTCTGCTACTCACATTCATTTATTTGGCTCACGAGTCTATCATTGGTAACAGGAAGGAATGAGGCATAATGAGCCTTAGCAGGCGTTTGCATCATTCTTTGATTTCACTTTGGGAGAGCAGTTTTGATAAGGAGGAGAGGAAGAATCAGTGTGAGGTCCACGGGGTTGCCCAAGGACAATGAGAAGATCAGCAGTTGAAGGGAGAAAGAGTTTGAGTGGGAGAGAGGTCAAGGTTGCCCTCACCCTCTTGCCAAGTTTGCCCGAGAGCCTGGTGGTTGTTGACTGATAGGTCAAGGATTCCAGAACAGGAGAAGTAGAAGAATTCCTAGGAAGCCTCTAGGTCTGTTCCCAGAAATGACAGAAAAAGAATTAAGGTCCGAAAGAGGAGTCATCGTCTTTTTAAAACACAGATCTGACCACGCCGCGCCCATACCACGAGCTCTTCCTCGCCCTCGGCCACGGCAGCCATGCTTTGATCTCTACAGGCATCGCTCCCACGCATGACACGCGTCCATCGGCGTATGCAGATTGTGACGATTCTTCCATTCAGTACATAATTTTTTAGTGCCTGTTCTGTTCCAGCCCCTTTAGGAACCAACTGAAATGTAATTTCCTCGGCAATTTCTTCATGGCTCCCGGTCTCATTAGCCCTCCCCGTGCAGAACCCCCGTACTATTCTTCCATAGTATTCTTAGGGTTTATAATGAAACATTTATCAGCGTGCTTACTCGTTTAAAGTCCCACAGCCACCAGACTGTATACTCCACGAGGTGGGGAAGTTTGTCTGCCATAGTGAAGTGTGTCAATTGTCCAGCACACAGTGGGCATTCGATAAATACTTAATAAATGGCTAAATGGATGAATAAATGAGATGTGCAAGGAGCTGGGGACATAGCAAACATCAAGACAGCTATGGAAGGGACGACGCAGCAGGTAATTATCACAGGGCGGAAGGGACATGTTGATGCTCGCTCCTGGAGGGTCACCATCCTGGCTCTGCCCCACCCCTTCCCCATCCACTCTGGAAGCCATTCAGTGTGGGAATGAGATGAGGTGCTTAGTGACCACTTTGAATCTGCTCTATTGTAAATTAACTATAAAAAGGCATGTCAATCAATATCTGGAGTCATTAGTAACAAAGTACTAGCAACCCATCTCACAATTAATTTCTGCAGAGGGACACCACAGTGAGAGAGGTTACAGGGCCCAGGGTTCCTTTGCAATCTGCCTGACCTATCTTTTTGGTGTCTTCTCCCACGCCATCCCCCAGCTCTCACACACACCACGCTCTCCTGCCCCTTCCTCCCTCTCTCCCAGGGAAGCACCGCCCTCCTTCTCCACCTGGAAAGAACCCCCCCACACACTGCTTGGACCAGTCACTCACTCTTTCTTCCGAGCCCCTACCCACTTTCTGCCTCTTCCACCACACTGGTCGCTGGGTCTGTGAGCTCCATCTATATGTATACTGTGCTTGTCTCTGGATAGCAGGACTGGGTGTGGTTTTTATTTCCTTCTTGGTATTTTCAGATATTTTCTTTTTTTTCCCCTACAATGTATCTTTCCTACAATTATCTTTATAAATGAAAAAAACAATTGCCAGTGTTAAAAACAACAACAACAACACGGGGGTTATTTTCTGTCTGTCCCTCCCTCCCACTATGCCATGGGATTGTCAAAGCCAGAAACCAGGTATTCTTTGGTTTATCTTTGAAGCTCCGAACCTACTGTGCTAGTTGTATGTCGGTGAATGAATGAATGAATAAGAGGATAGCAGTTGAGTTGGCAATTAAAGACATGATCCAAACCTCAGTTCATCATCCGGTAAGTGAGTAATAAATCCTATTGGTCTCAGCATCGTAGACTAGTAAATTGTTCCTAGGGCTTCTCATGACCACTGTCTCCCGTAGCAAGCTCTGGCGGGTCCCAGAACTCCCTGGCTGGGGTCTGTGCCCTGCTGTCCCCACCCGATCTGAGACCATCTACCGGGCCCACCTGACACTTTCTTTTTGTTGCAGTGTGGGCCTCGATATCACCAGGGGCATTTGCCGCCTGTCTGGGGTATGATAGACATGATTTCTCTGTTTATTGTGATGTCAGTTTGCACAATTTCTCTTCAGGCGCTCAGAGCCTTTCAAGCATGAAGCTCCTAGAGATGAATGAGCTTTTATCAGGGGCTCCCTGCTCTTTACTCAGTGGGAGCCAGCTGTGCTCTCTGCTGTCTTAAATTTCTGGCCAGATTTTCCAAACCTTTGACTGAGAGGCCAGGGCCAAATAGAGACTGGCCCAGGGGGTTCGGGGATATGTCCATAGTGTCCGCAGGGAGTCAGCCACTCACTAAGGGGGAAAAAGAAGCTGCCTCCCTGCCCTGCTGGCTCCAAGGCCCTAGAGATGGGGTCTCCTGCAGCTAACCCGGGGAGGCCCAGAGTGTTCAGCGGGTGTGGGAACCTGGAGAATGCGGGACCCTGGCAGAGTGGGGAGGGGCCCTGGGATAAGACCAGAGAGGTGGATTCTGCCACCTACACACCGTGGCCTTGGACAGGGGACTTCACCTTTCTGAGCTTATTTCCCCATCAATCAAGTAGAAATAATACTACCTGAGATCACGTGGGGTTCAGTAATAGATATACAATAAAGGGAAGTTCTGTCCCTTCAGTGCTGCCCTGGAGCTCCTTGAGGCCCACGTTGTCCCTGGGACATGCCTGTGGCTCAGCCAGGAGGGGATTTCTCCAGGACTGGCTGCTGGGCCTCTGACCTCGCCCCTGCCTTCCTCGTTTCTTCTCCAGCCCCCTCCCTCTCGGTTGAGGTTGGGCCCTGCTACTCCAGGAGGCGAGCTGAAGGAATCAAAGGTAGAGTTGATGGCTGCGTAGGGGGGACAGGAGGGGACTTCAGATTAGACAGAGGAGGCGCAGTGTCTGCTTCTGCGGGAACTTCAAGGGTCCCCTAAGGTCTCCCTTCAAAGTGATGCCAAAGCCTGGGCCCTGACAAGTGGCAGGAGTGGTGGACGGGCCCCGACTGGGAAAGCAGTTTGAGCAGATAATTAGTCCAGGCTTTTGTGCTGTTCTGTCTCTGCCTTTCACTTGATCTGATGAATCACCCCTCCCCACACTCATCTTTCTCCCTGCCCCTACTTTTATTCCTCCAGAAAACCAACCTGAACTAACCCTCCCCAAATCCAACAGAGTAAGAAGTGAATTCAGGAGTAGGTTTTGACGCTACGGTGCCCCTTCGCAGGGTCCTGAATTCACAATTTGTTCCCAGAGACAACAGAGACGTTGTTGCTGCCGAGTTAGTTACACGGTGGTAACTGGAACTCCAACTGTGATATCTGCACGGAGTCCACCCGTTGGGGTTTGGGCAAAGACACCTGTCCGCTTAGGATCAGGAAGTCCTCGCTGTTGCCATCACCACTCCTCAGTTGTCTCTCATGTTTTCTTCTTTTTATCTTTTTTAAGTCTTTTGATGAAATATAACATACATACATACACTGGGGGATGATATTTTATAAAATGAAACCACTCATACAACTACCAGGCAGACCAAGATATGTAACATGACCAACATATGAGAAGGCTCCCCACTAACATGTGCCCCCTCCCTTAAAGATCATCATTATTTGGACTTCTTTCCCTATAGATTAGGTTTCCTGCTTTTACAATGTATATAGTTTTATGTGAATATTATTAACTATTTTGTCTCTGTGAGATAGTTGCCTTTAATTTTCATTATTATATAATATTCCATTGTATAAATATACTACAATTTATCCAGTGAGTTGGGTTGTTTCTGTGCATATCTTTTGGTGCACATATGTCTGCATTTCTTTCATATATTTACTTGGGGGGGGGTGTCAAAAGTGTATGCCTGGGCGCCTGGGTGGCTCAGTTGGTTAAGCAACTGCCTTCGGCTCAGGTCATGATCCTGGAGTCCCTGGATCGAGTCCCGCATCGGGCTCCCTGCTCAGCGGGGAGTCTGCTTCTCCCTCTGACCCTCCCCCTTCTCATGCTCTCTCTCTCATTCTCTCTCTCAAATAAATAAATAAAATCTTTAAAAAAAAAAAAAAGTGTATGCCCATTCAGCTTTAGAAGATATTGCTGAACAGTTTGCCCAAGTGGTTGTACCAATTAACAGCAATATATGAGACTCCCAGCTGTTCCATATTTTCAACAAGTTGAAAGGGTCAGTTTTTTGGGGTTTTTTGGCTTTTTGTTGTTGTTCTGTTCTTTTTTTTGTCTTCAGCCATTCTGGTGGTTGTGAAGTAGTATTTCATTGTGGTTTTAATTTGCATTACTCTGATGGATAGTGATGTTGAACGTCTTTTCATATGCTTATTGTACCCGTGTAAGTCTTTTGCTCTTTTTGTTGTTGTTATTGTATTATCTATATATTTCTTACTTGATTTTAGGAGTTCTTTATATATTCTGAACAAAAGTGCTTTATCAGATTAAGCATTGTGAATATTGCAGACATTTTCCCCCTGTCTGTGGCTTGCCTTTCTATTTACTTAGTAGAATCTTGCAATAAGAAGTTTTGAATTTTTATGAGGTCCTGCTTACCAGTTCTTTGATTAATGTGATTTGTGTCCTGTTTAAGAAATCTTTACCTATCCCAACATCATGAATATATTCTCCTGCATTATCTTCTAGAAACTATATTGTTTCACTTTTAATATTTAGGACTATAATTCACTTAATGTGGATTTTTGTGTATGTAATGAAGTACAGATGCATACTCACTTTTTTCATACAGATATCCCCTTGTGATCCAGCACTATTTGTTGAAAAGATTATCCTTTCCTCACTGTATTACAATGGCAACTCTGTTATAAGTCAGGCAATTATAAGTGTGGGTTTTTTTCTGGACTCTATTCAGTTGCTCTCTGTGTGTCTTTGTTTGCATCTTCTTCAAAATTATCCAAGCCATGCTTAACCCTTTCTTTCCCATTTTAGAATCATCTCACATAAAACGAAAAAGAAAACCTGCTGAGATTTTGATTGCGAGTGCATTGAATCTATAGATTAACTTGAGGAGAACTGGCATTCTTACAATATTGAGTCTTCCAATCCATTAGCATGATAGAGCTTTCCATTTATTTAGGTTTTCCTTAATTTCTTTCAGTAATATTTTGCATTCTTGCCAATCTTTGTTTAGATTTAGTCCTATGTGAATTTTAAGTGCTTTTGTAAAAGTTGTTTTTAAAAATTCATTTTTCTTTTGTGGCTGGTATTTTAAAATATACTTTTTTGTGTGTATTTACTCTGTATCCAAAGACCGTGCTAAATTTACTTATTGATTCTAAAAGTTTATAGATTATTTTGGATTTTCTATCCTGGTATCTGCCAAAGTTGAGGTTTACTTTTCCTTTTCTAAATAGTATGCCTTTTATTTCTTTTTCTTGCTTTATTGTATTGGCTAGGAAAGCCAGTAAAATGTATTTTAGAGGTAGTGATAATGAATGTCATTGTTTCATTCCTTAACTTAGAAGCGAGCTTTCAATATGTCATCATTGGGTATGGTGTCAGCTGTAGGATTTTCAAAGGATGTCATTTATCAAATTGAGGACATTTTCTTCTGTTCCAGTTCCTATGGTTTCATCGTAAAACTTAGTGGCAAAAAATAACCATTTATTATCCCCCAAAGATTCTGTGGGTCAGGAATTTAGACAGAGAATAGTGGGAAGGTTTGTCTCTGTTTCACAATGTCTGTGGCCTCACCTAATAGACTTGAATTTGAGGGGATGGAATCATTTGCAAGCTTGTTCATTCATACATCTGGTGGTTGAGGCTACCTGCAGCCTCCTCTAGTTGGTCTTTTCATCCAGGCTAATTTGAGCTTTCTCATAGCAGAATGAATAGGTTCCAGTAGTGAGTATCCTGCAAGAAGGCAGAGTGGAAGCTGCATTTCCTTTTATGATCCAGCCTCAAAATTCTCACAGCATCGTTTCTACTGCATTCTACTGAACAGATTTCTGCAAGTTCTAGAAAAGCATGTGGAAACAGAAATATTGTGGCCATTTTTTGGGAAAGAGTTTAACGCAATTCCTATACCTAGTGTATGGAGACTTTTAATCATGAATGGATGATGAATTGTATCAAGTGCTCTTTCCATATCTATCAAGTTGTTTATATAATGTTTATTCCTTTTTCTATTAATGTGCTGAATTATACTGATGGAATTTTGAGAATTAAACCAACCTTATATCCTGGAATAAGTCCAGCTTCTTGTGATGGATTATCCAATTTATATGTAATTCATATTGATATACTAATATTTTCTTTAGAACTTTTAGAAATTTGCATCTATGTTCATGAGAGAGATTGGCCTATGATTTTTCCTTTTATAAGCCTTCTTAGCTTTTGCTATCAAAGTTATTCTAACCTTATAAAACAAGATGGGAAGTATTCCTTATTTTTCAATATTCTGCTAAGAGTTTGTGTGAAATTGGTTTTACTCCATCTTTAAATATTTGGAAGAATTCCCTGGTAAAGCCATCTTGGCCTGGAATGATCTTTGTGAAAAATTATGTATTCATTTAACTTGTTACTTACATATTCTTGTAATATGCTGTTAGTTGTTACCCGAGAGATCATTAGAGTATATCTTAAATTAATATGCTTATCATTCCTGAACAAGGCAAGTACCTTAGATTACCTAAATTCCATTTACTCCCTCCCTATCTTTTGTCCTTTTCTTGTCATGTATATTATTGTCTCACATATTTTAAATCTCTCAGGACATCCGCTTGAAATACTCAAAATTCATTTAAATATTTCTCCATATTTTCCCTTTCCAGTGCTTTTTAGTCCCTTGCATTACTCTGTGTCTATGTGGGACCATTTTCCTCTTGCCTCAAGTGCTCTCATCAGTATTTCTTTTAGTGGAGATCTGCTGGAAAAACAAACAAACAAACAACTTCCCAGCAGATTTGTCTGAAAAAATCTTTATTTCACCTTCATTTTTGAAGATTATTTTCACCGGGTAAATAATTCTTGGCTGGCAGTCACTTTCCTTCTGCACTTTATGTATATCACTCTGTTCTCTGGCCTCCATTGCTTCTGTTGAAAAGTCGGGTTTTAGCTTTATTGATGCTTCTTCGGAGGTAATATTTTTTTCCCTTCTGGCTGTTTTAAAGATTTTATTTTTGTCTTCGACTTCCAGCCGCTTTATTATGACATAACTAAATGTGTTTCTCTTTTTATTTATTCTGAGCCAGTATTTCTTCAAATATTATCCTGCCCTGCTCTTTTCTTCCCTCTCCTCTCTTTCTGCGACTTCAAATTACATCTGTTTAGACTTTTTCATTGTGTCTCGTATGTCTCTCTTTTAAGAATTTTTCATCTCCTTTTTTCTCCCTATGATTCAATCTGGATATTTTTACTGATCTCTCTTCTAGGTTACTAATTCTATCTTCTGCTATGTCCAATATGCTATTAAATCCATCTACTAAATTATTGATTTCAGTTACTATATTTTTCACTTCTGGAATTTCTATTTGATTCTTATTTCATAGATTCATGTTCTGTGAATGTTTAAATTCATGTTCATGAAAATTCTTCGTTTCATTCATTTTCTTGAACTTATTCTTCAGATAATCATTTTAAAGTATATATTTGATAACTCTAGTACCAGACTTCAAGTTCTGTTTTTCTCTGTTTTTTGTTTTTTGTTTTTTGTTTTTTTAATCTTAGCTTTGGGCCATTTGACCCTATTTTCTGTATTCCTGGTAATACTTTATTGAATTGCAGAAGCTCTGGATGATTTTGTTGTTCTTCTGAGAAGTTTCATTTTATTTTGGCAGGCAGATCCCGTTGATCCAATCAAGGAGTAGATGATTCAAGGCTGTGGAGTCTCAATGAAAGACTGGTTAGAATTGGCAGGGATCACCAACTTACTGAAAATTCAGGGATGGAGGAAAGGGAGTGGTTAAGATCATCAAGAGAGAAGTCAAACACTCTAAGCTGGGAACTTCAATGACCAGGAGGATGATGCCATTAAGAGAGCTGCAAGGAAGACAAAATTGGGAAAGAAAAGGGAGAGATTTAACTGCCACAGAGTTGAAGATGCTTGTGAAAGGATGTTGGGATTGGATAGACACACTGGTTTTAGCTTTTTGGGAAAGAACACCTTGAAATACAAGTCAAAAATTCATGTGAAAGGGACCTTATCAAGATACTTAAGCTAATAGAAGTTGTAATAGCTAAAGACCACCTGCTGCTTCCTTATTTGATGTTCCTATTGATGTCAGTACCAGTCAAACTAAAAGCTCTGGGTGCTGAGAAGTCGATTGCACAAGCTAATGGCTAATGATCACTGATTCGTGTAATTTTTATGTTTCTCCAACATATCCACAACTGTGAATAGATCGAACATTCATCTCTTCATCATCTTGTTGACAGGATACCTGTTCCTTCGTTCAGATTGGCAGTAAGAGTAGCTTCCTTAGGAAAGATTCTTCGCACCATCTCTGCCCTCTCAAGCCTCATTCGGGCTGGCCCCTTCCAAGATACATCAGTCTGTGCCATTAGTGGTAAGACCATTACTGCACTTTGTTTTGTGCCAAATCAGTTTGAGTCAGGAGCTTTTCATCTAGAAGAATAGAAGAGAGAAATGTATGTTCATGAACTTACATTGCATTCACACCCCTAGTAAGCTGGCACTCTTCTAATCTGTATATCCATGACTCCCCAGTTTCATCACAAAATGTATGTATTGATCCATTAACTGCTCAGCACTGGTCTAGATCAGCAGGCCTTGAAGTTTTTGTCTCAAGAACACTCGCATTCTTGAAAATTATTAAGGATCCCAGGGAGTTTTGTTCATGTGGGTTAAATCTATTGATTTTATATATATATATATATATATATTAAACTGAGAAATGTTTAAATGTTTATTAATTTATTTGCAAGTAATAATAAACCTATTAAATCTTAACATAAATAACACGTTTAGTGAAAAACAAGTATTTTTACCAAAACTAAACCTAATTTAGTGAGAAGAGTGGCATTGTACATTTTTGCCAATCTCATTCATGTCTGGTGTAATAGAAGTCATATAGCTTCTGGAAAATTCTACTATATACTTATGAGAAAATGAGAGTAGAAAAGGCAAACGTATCTAAATACTATTATGAAAATAGTTTTGCCCTTGAGGACCCCCTGAAATAGACTCAGGAACCCCCAGGGGTCTCTAAGCCACACTTTGAGAAGCAGTGATAAGCTGATAAGCTGTTAGACCAGAAAGAGTGAGGAAATTCCAAGTTCTGGTCTTCAACATGGCTCTTCTTTTTAAATGATCCCCTTGGCTTTTTAAATCAAAATTAATAATGTATTTTAATTCTTTCAAATGACAGAAATTGAAAGTAAACTAAGTGAAAAAGGAAGATTAATTGGCTCACATAATTAGAAAGTATAAAATAATGGGACTGAGCCACCCAATAAGGGGCTGAAGAATTCTTTAAAATGTAAGCATTTAAGAGGCTTGTTCACTGCCATATCCTTAAGGCCAAGAACAGTGATAAACATAGTACGTACTCAATATATATTTTCTAATTAATTATACAATATATGAATTACTGTTAGCAGGACTCTGTTTCCATTCCTCAACTCGCTTGCCTCTTATTTTTTTCTATTAGCAGTAAGACTCCCTGGCCAGATGGCCCCTGGAAGCTCTGGTAAAACATGGTTCTTAGTGCTCATAATCCCAGAGAAAAAGTGATCCCTTTCTTGACATAGCATCCATATTATTCCACAGAAGGGAAAATCACTGGCCCTTCTTGGGCCATGTGCCCATTCTGAATTAATTACTGTCTATGAGGGGAATTGGGTATTGCCAGCTCAGAAGGGGAAGAGCAGTAAAATTATTAACAACCCCGCCAGAATCAAATTGAGAATGTAGCAGTTCCCAAAAATAAGGAACACTGAGCACATATCACCCAAAATTACAAACGTCCACTGAATATATCATAATAACCTATCAATAAATGACTGATTATCTAATCAAGTGTAAACTCAAATTATCAGATGTATAATATCTGGTCTGATCACCTCATTGATCCAAACAGAGAAATGTAGGCCACCCAAATTAACAATTGAGTGATTGATTTACAATTGTTCAATTTAGTTTTAGTCACTGAGCTTCAGAACAAACTATTCAACTTTTGTCTACATCACTTCCATCAAATGTAGAATGTGTGAGAGCTTTGCTGTCATATGTCCCACCAATCAGCAACCATCAGTGATTGCTTGTTATCTATAAGGAAGACTCCCAAACTCTCAAGGCCAAGCCCTTCAGTCCAACACAGTGGTTCCATGGTTCCCAGTCTTTATGAAAGCCCTTTTAATGACTCCCATGTAGTAGAAGTTAATTCTTTAGTCATAAATATTAATGGAAAAAAAAACACATAATGGCAAGTCCTATCAATTTGATAACACTTTAAAATAAATTTGTACCATGAGAGCATCCACATGTATTTGAACATTGTTTTATATATATATATATATATATATATATATATAAAATGAGGCATATTTGACAGACTCCAAATAAAGTTTGGGGCATGTGTGTGTGTATGTGTGTGTGTGTGTGTGTGTGTGTGTGTATGTGTATGTGGTTTTCATGACTCATTGGCATAGAGTGACAACAGATACTGAGAACTAAGATATCAACACTATTAAAGAGGTTTAGAAATTCTTTTCTAAGGTCTGTACTAATGTTTTCATGACTTTCCAAAAAATAAGGGAGAGAAGCCCTGGGACCATGAAGAGCTTCAAATTACTTGAATATTGTTTTAATTCAATTTAACTTCACTTATGGTTTATTAGCTAAACCTCCTTGTTTTATATCTTAGTGAATGTTCTAAAGTTTTTATTATTCATCTTAAAGTTATAAAAATCTATCTTCAAATAATATCACTTCATGTGCAGTGTAAGATTGTTATATTAGTATAAATCCAATCCTCATCCTCTTATTGTTGTATTTTTCCTTCTACATATGTTAAAAACCCCACAATACATTATTATTTTTGCTTTAAACAGTGAAATCTTCTAAAATGATTGAAAAATCAGAGAATTGTCTCCTCTATTTACCTACATATATATCGTTTCTGGCATTCCTCATTCCTTTGTGCAGATCCAAATTTCCATCTGGTATTATTTTCCTTCTGCCTGAAGAACTTCCTTTAACATGTCTTATAGTGAAAGTCTCTTGCCTTCATTTTTAAAAGATGTTTTTGCTGAATATAGAATTCTAAGTTGACATTTTTTCCTTCAGCACTTTAAAGACGTTGCTCTATTTTCTCCTGGCCTACATGACTTCTAACAATGCGGTGGCTGCCATTATTATGTTTGCTCCCCTGTACATAATGTATCCTTCTTCTCTGGATGCTTTAAAGATTTTTTTTAATCACTGGTTTTAAGCACCAATTTGATTATAATAGATCTTAGTGTGATTTCTGTCTGTTCAGGTTGGGGTTCACTGAGCATCTTGGATCTGTGAATTTATAGTTTTCAACAAATTTGTAAATATTTCTGCTATTATTTCTTCAAATAGTTTTCCCCTTTTCTGGGACTCCAAGTACACTTATGTTAGATTAGACTGTTGGATAACTATCTCATAGTTCACTGACACTCTGTTCATTTTTTTTTTTTCCAGTCTTTTTCTCTCAGAGCTTCATTTTGGGTAGTTTCACCCTGCTTTACATACTTGAACATATTTGTAAGATTTGTGATAGCTGTTTTAAGGTCATTGTCAACTAATTCTATTATTTCTATTACTTCTGGATCTGTTTCCATTGACTGCTTTTCCTCTTGATTATGGGTTATATTTTCTTCTTCTTTGATTGCCTGGTTGTTTTTGGCTGGATGCTGGACATTGTGATCTCCATTGTTGGGGGCTGGACATTTGCTATATTCCTTTAAAGAGTATTGAATTTTGTTCTGGTGTGCAGTTAGGTAACAGTTTGATCCTTTCAAGGATTGGTTTTTTTTTTGTTTTTTTTTTTTTAATGTTATGTTAATCACCATACATTACATCATTAGTTTTTGATGTGGTGTTCCATGATTCATTGTTTGCGTATAACACCCAGTGCTCCATTCAGTACGTGTGCCCTCTTTAATACCCATCACCAGGCTAACCCATCCCCCCACCCCCTCCCCTCTAGAACCCTCAGTTTGTTTCTCAGAGTCCATAGTCTCTCATGGTTCATCTCCCCCTCTGATTTCCACCTCCCCTTCATTCTTCCCCTCCTGCTATCTTCTTCTTTTTTAAGTTTTGCTCTGTCAGGGTCAGAGTAGTTCTTATTCTGAGATAAATTTAACCCTATTACTACTAAAATGTGATTCCTCTGAGGACTCTACTGAATGGTCTTACCAGATTTCTCCACTCTGGCTGGTTGGGACACAGACTATTATAGCTTTGGCTCCAGGGATTGTTTAGTCTATTGCTTCCTGGTGCTTCTTTCCTTGTCCTGTGGTGGTTTTCTCTCATGCATGCCTGAGTTAGTACTCAGCCAAAGATTCAAGGGGACCCTTGCAGATTTCCAGGGTGCTCATGCTCTCCTCACCGCACACCTCCTCCCTCCAATTTCTCCAGCATTTTCTCTGGTATTGTACCTGAAAATTGTAGCAATTTATTCTCCCCAAACTCCCATCTCTGCCTCTTCAACTTGGCAAAGTCACCATGCTCTGTTTGGGTCTACTGTCTCTGATTAGCAGCCTGGAAGCTGCTTCTGGGCAATAATCTAGGAAAGTTACAAGGCTCTTCTCACTCATTTTCCTTCCTTCGTGGATCACAGTCTTGTTCTATCTGTTATTAAGTGTCTGAAACCCACCACTTTATATAGATTTATGTAGATTTTTAGCTGTCTAGTTGTTTATGACAGGGGGCCAATCCTTGTAGCAGTTAATCCTCATGGGCGGACGTGGAAGTCTCCATGAAGAGCTTTGAGTAAAACAACAACAAAAAAACCAGCAGACTTTTCCATTTAAAACATTTTGCATTATGAAAAATACCACACCTGTCATTGTGGATCTCTGAACAAAAGTCATCATTTTCCATGGAATTTCAAGTGAATGGAATATTTGGAATACTTCTGCTTGCTTCAGGAGTCAATCTAAAACAAGGAAGTGCATAAATACTAATTTCCTTGGATATCTCACACTTACCAGAGAAGTGAGCATCTAAATTATCCTGTAAAACTCCATCTGAAGTGTCAAAGAAGCAAGTAAAATTATCACTCATTACATATTTTTGGTTTACTGCTGTTAGTGTGTTAGTTTTAGGTCAGATTTATGGTGTAGATTTTTATGTTTATATGTTATATGACTACTTTGATTATACATAAGCCCAGATGTGCTATAATATGTTCAATATATTTATTCCCACTCTATAGGACTTGGATCATCATTTTATTTTTTCAAATGATGTTATATTTTGCTCTTGTGCCTTGTTATTGGTTATATTTATAATTAATTGGATCCTATGTCTTTGGTTAGGAATATAACCCTTTTTATGACATAATTCCTGTGGGAGAAATAGGATTCATTTTATAATGATTTGCTTTATAACACTGTTCTCAGCGACATATTGTAGCAAAAAGTAGCCTTTGCTTTAAACAGCTTTAGTTTAACTCTTGCATTGCTCCTCAACATGGTATGTGTATGTGTCTGGGCACATTAATCTTCTCCACTAGGTAACAAATGTGCTGAAAGGAAAAATCAAGTATTGCGGTTGTTTGTATCTGCAATGTCTTACATATAAGAGGAAAGCAGTATGGCATAATGCCATTTTATTTTAAACTACTTTTTTAAATGAGCAGAACCCTTTCTTTAAATTATGTCTTAAAAGAAAGCCCAGGGGCGCCTGGGTGGCTCAGTTGGTTAAGTGTTTGCCTTTGGCTCGGGTCATGATCCCAGGGTCCTGGGATCAAGCCCCGCATCAGGCCCCCTGCTCAGTGGGGAGCCTGCTTCTCCCTCCCCTGCTCTCCCTGCTTGTGATCTCTCTCTCTCTGTCAAATAAATAAATAAATAAATAAAATCTTTTTAAAAAAAGTTCAATTTATAAAATAAATCCATCTGAGTTCAAATCCAGGACCCACTATTTACTTGCTGAGAGATTTTGAGCAAGTTTCTTAACCCCTCTGAGGCTGTTTTCTAAAAAATAAGGATTTTGATAATTATAATACCTCTGTATCAGTTAGGGATGCTTTTAGCTGAAGTTACAGAAAAAAATCTTATAGTAACCTAAAAATACAGGTTTATTTTTCTTACATATAAACGAGTTCAGATGTATGCAGTTTCCAAGTCTTTTCACAAGTTCAATTATATTATTGGAGACCCCAGTGCCATTTATCTTTCTTCTGCTTCACCATATTTAGCATTTTGGCTTTCATCCTTATGCTCATTGCCTCAAAGTCACAAGATGGCCATTCATTTATAAGTTCCAGAAAGTAAGAAGGGACAAACATCCACCTCAGGAAGGTATTTAGTTTCTTTTCTTTTCTTTTTTTTCTTTTTTCTTTTTTGTTGTTGATTTGCTTATATTTTTATTTTTAGCAAATTAATAGATGTACTTAATTTTTTAATTTATTTTTATTATGTTCATTTAGCCAACATATAGTACATCATTAGTTTTTGATGTTGTTTGTTTTTTAATTTAGGAAGGGAAATTCTCCCCAGAATACTCCTTTTTATATCTCATTAGCCAGAACATGCTCATCCTTTGCCAATCAACTGCGGAAAGTAATGAGTTAGGGCCAATCAAAAGTTTTCCCCTGGGGATGGGATAAGGGACCCACGTTCCCAGGTTTCATGGGCTCTCCACCCAACACATGAATGCATCAGGGTCCTGATGGCAGAGGAGAACCAGCAGCAGAAGAGTGCTCACTGGTGTCTGCTCTGTCTGCCCCCATCCCTGCCTGATGGAGTTTAGATGCCTGGTATGAGTGTCAATTAGGATGTATATGGAAGTGATTTTCCAACTGTCAAAGCACCCTCAAATGAGATTCTTCACTATGTTAACTCTTTGGTGGATGTTTGAGAAGTGAATGGAGGGGAAAATTTCAGTAGAAATTAAGAATGGCATCGGAAGTCCTAAGTCAGTGATTATCAAAGTAGACTTGTGTGATGCTACATTAGAGCATACCAGGAGGATTGATAGTTAAAACTATAAATTCAGACCTACTAGAGATGAGCCTTTAGGTGGGTTCTAGGAACCTATATTTTAAAGCATTTCCCAAATAATTCTTATGCCTCTTAAAATGGAGAACCATGGCCATGCATGATTGGGGATGACCCAATAAAGTAAAAGCAGGTATTCTTGGGTAGATGTGCACATGAGAGAGGGGGCACCGAAGGGGCAGACTGCTGGACAGCAACCATACTTTCTCTGCAGCACAGCCCCAGACACAATGTAAGCACTCAATAATGCTGGCACCTTTTTTTTTTTTTAATTGACAATTCTCTCCAGCACCAGGAGACCCAGGTCTTAATGGATGCCTCAGCTATGGTTCAGTTGTTCAGTCACTGTCTGTGAAATGAATTCACACTCACCCAAGTCTGCATGTGGTAGGCGCCATTGAGGTCTCCTAATTCAATCCACAGGAACAACAGGAAATGTCCAATGCATTCTCTAGGGTATTAAAATTTTCAAGCTTCAAGATTGTTTTGAAGATATTTGTAAGACTGATGTACTCTTTAAAGGGTATGGACTCCCTCAAAAGAAAGACAGCCTAAAACAAATTCAAGCTGTAATGATTACTGGCATCTCCTTAGCCCAGAGTGTTGGAAAGGGCAGATGATACATTACTATAAAACCCTTGGCAGAATGCTGAAAAGTTATACATAACAGTATAGCATGTCTGAGGCTAAGTATCTGGGCGTGATTGAGCAGATGCTTTCCTAGTTGATTTTGAAACAAATTAATCAAGTTGTAGATGATCATTCTAGGCTGTGTGTCCCAAGTTACATAACTGGACCTGCACATATATATACACACACACTCATTTAATTGTACATATGTGTGTATGTGTGTGTATATATACACACACATGCACACACACATTATAAACATACTATGGGAGCCAATCGTCAAGAGGGTTATTGGTTTAAAAAGTAGATTGCATAGCTCCATTTGTCATTCTTTGAACTTTTTTCCTATAGGCTAAGCACACTTCTAGGGTTTGCACAAAGGCTATTTGTAAGCATAGCATCTGAGACCTTCCTAAATTTCCTAACAATAGTACCTTCAGGATGCTGAAGAGTTAGCAAGGGGCAGAAGGAGAAGTATATGGAAATAAGGATTTTTTACTTTGGTACCTAACCTCTCTCAACTTTAGTTGCCTCATTCATGAAGTGGGAATGATAATACCGACATCACAAGATTGTTACTGAGATCAAGTGGAATAATATATATAAAGCACCTAGTACAGTCCCTAAACATAGTAGGGCCTTGGTAAATCACTGTTATTTTTACTTTTACTACCTTCTATATTTAGATGTGACAGGTTTGAAGAAGCAATTTGAGCCCAAGCTCCCTGAGTCATAGTGCTCAAAGGCACCATCTGGGAAGGAGGGACAGAGTCCCAGCCCAACCTGGCCAGGTGTGCTAGAGGGCTCAGGGCCTGGCATGGGTTCCCGGTGGAAGAGTTCTCCCTGACCTGCAGGCTGCGGCCTGTTCTCCAACATGGAGACCACAAAGGCACCAAAAGTTGTATTTGGAAGAGGCGCTCTTTGGCATCACCCCTTAGAAGTCCATTTCCCGCCAGCTGCAGAAACCCTCCTCACTCCTGCCTCAGACAGGACCTGACCTCCAACTTACCTCCTCCTCCTGTTTCTGAAGGCCCCTTGAGCATAACTGGGCAGGTGTGGTGCCTTCCCAATCAGAAATTCCATTCAGCATGGCGGATGAGATTCTGGTTCCCACACCTGAATCAAGCTGGTGCCGAAATGTCAGTTGGCAGTTAACTAGGCAGGTAAGGATGCTTTCCTTCAGTTTTGAAGCCTAGAAAGGTTTTTCTACATTCCTATTTTAAACGCAAGAGGAATTTACAGTTGTCCCTCAGGGGCTTTTTTCTGCATTCAGTTTGCTTCAAGGAGTAGATTATTCTTTGAGCATAAAATGGAAGGAAGAGGGGTTTCCAGACTGACCTATAATTAACGTCTTCTTTCTTTGAGTGTGATCATCTTTATGTAGAAATGTTATTCTATCCATCTCCATCTGTGTGGCCACTTTTCAGTGAAGGCAAGGAGAGGCCATGTAAAATTATATATGCTGTATGAAGAGGGAGACTAATATATCTTATACAGCCACTGTGTAACACGCCTTGTTCTAGCTGTTTCACATGTATCTACTTTAATCTCCAAAATAACCTCCCAAGTTAGGTAGTAATATTCCCATCTTTTAATTGTGGTAAGATATACATAACATCACACTCACCATCTTAACCATTTTCAGTGTAAAGTTCACTGGCATTCACATTTTTGGACAACCATCACCGTCATTCACCTCCAGAACGTTTTATCTTCCCGAACTGATCAATTCCCATTCCCCCCTCCTCCCAGGCAACCACCATTCCACTTTCTGTCTCTGTGAATTTGACTACTCTCGGTACCCCCCATCTAAGTGAAATCATGCAGTGTCTGTCCCCTTGTGCCTGCTTCGTTTCACTTAGCATAACATCTTCGGAGTGCATTTCCTTGCTTTTTAAGGTTGAATAATATTCCATTATATGTGGCGGCCACATTTTGTTTACCCATTCATCTGTTGAAGAGCACTTGGGCTGTTTCCACTTTTTGCTTATTGGGAAAATGTGGCTATGAACATTGGCATCCAGTATCTGTTCGAGTCCTTCCTTTCTGTGCTCTTGGCTGTATACCTAGGAGTGGAATTGCTGGCTCCTAGGGTAGTTCTGTGTTTAACTTTCTGAGGCACTCCCGCCCGGGTTTCCCCCACAGCAGCTGCGCCATTTTGCCCTCCCACCAGCTGTGAGGCTTCCAGTTCCCCCCCATCCTCACCAACACCCGTTATTTTCTGGTTGTGGTTGTGGTGTGATAATGGCCATCCAAGTGCATGTGAGCTGGCATTCCCAGTTAATTGGTGAGGAAGCTCAGGTTCAAACACGAGAGGTAACTTATTCAACATCAGGCTGTTGGCAAGCAAATGACGCTCGATTCTAATCCAGAACTCTCAGACCTCAAACTCTTTGCTAGGCGTGCCGAGCCCTCGGGAGAACCACAGAGGAGAGCCTGGTTGAGTCTGTTTTCATTCTCAAGAGCCACCCAAGGATGGACAGGCTGTTTCTGTGATGTGATTGCCTGCTCAAGAGCAGAACTCAAAATTTCAGTTTCCACAGTTATACACCGAGGCTTTTGAGTTTCCATTTCTTTTACTTCTCTTGGTCAGTCAAGTGGTCTCGAACCTTTTCTTTCTTGCATCCAGACTAAGGTTCCCCCTGGAGACATCGTGCATGTATCTTTCTGCAGCCAATTAGATCATTTTGTTTTTTGATTGTGCAGTTAACACACAGTTTTTATTTGAAAACTCAGAGTGTGAGAGAGAGACACACAGAGAAAGACGGCAAAATAGAGACAATGAATGAGAGAAAAAGAGAGAATTATGAGATTGATGTGTGTAGCATGGCACAGTATTTCTGCCAGTTAAACCACCTCTGTATGTATCCCTGGCATTCAGGGCAGCAGGATCTCCAGCAGAGATCAGACACAAGACCCCACATTGCTGTTCTCCTGGCAAAGGAGCGGGCTTCCATATCTTCGTCATCTGACAGATGGCACAGACAAAGCTCAGACAGAGAAAATGCCTTGACCGAGATCCCACAGGGAAAACAACATGAGAGGCCAGAAGGGACTCCGTTCTGCAGATCCCCCGGCTTTGTGCACATGGTTCCCACTGGCCTCCTGCCCTAGTGCTTTGTGAAAGAGACAGCGGCCAAGGGCCTCTTTTTCTGAAAGTCTAGTCTGTCTCACCTGCTAATGCCTATTATTATCAGCATGAAAGATGGGGCAAGGCCATGTTGAGTTTAGATGATGTCTAAGTCCCTTTTCAAGAGTGTTGGATGAGATAAAACGGGACCTGAATTTCGGGCTCCATGGCTCTATGCTGTCTAAATTAAGATCAGTGATTCACCTCTGTGGGCTTCATTTTCCTCATCCATGAGACAGAAATAGTAACTTAATCTCGAGGTGTTTTTATTGGGAACAACTAAGGAAATCTCTAACTAGATGCTAGGCACACAATCAGTTGTTGATATGTAGAATTGAAATAATACTCGTTGATTAATTTCACTCCTTCTACTAGAAAGACAACCCAGATTGTGAGCCCTTCTTATGTTCTTCAATTTGGAGGACAGTGAAGCATGTAATTTTATATATCCTGAAGTTGAAAATGGATTCAGTTCTGTAGGTCATCCCAGTATGGGCTGTGTTTCACTGAATTAATGTAGCTCCAATTTCCTGTAGTCTATAGAGACTCGCTTACCCAAGCTCTCAGAACCCAGGCCTTACCCTGTGCCGGTTCCGTTGAGCAGCCGGCATTATTAACCTGCCCACCAGAAGCTGGAGAATTCTCTTGGGAGGGCATTGCCTGTGTTAATCCAACCATTGCATTTAATCCAAGTCATTAACTACTTTAATTAAATAAAATTCAATAAATGTATGTTGAACCCCTAGAATGTGACGTGGGTGCTAGGTTCCGGGGACACAAAGATGAATAACCATAGCCCCTGCCTGGAGGATATCCCCAAGCCTTTGTGTGCCCATGCCTGTGGCAGATGCTGCATGTGAGGTTTTTCCTTGAGGACCTTAATGGTCTGTTACGTGTTTCACACCTTCTTCAGGGGACACCTCAAGTCTTCCCAAAGCCGCACACTCCTTTCTTCCCACACTTCCTCCATCTCTTCTCCCTCCACCCCCGCCTTGTCCTTCACCAGTTCCTGCTTCCCTCTAGCCCATCTTTCTTTCTTCCTTCTCATCCTTCCTCCAATTCACAAATGATTAGTGACTATATAATAGCTACTGTTCTAGAACAAAACAGATAAGCATCTTCTCTCAAGAAGCTTATATTTTTTTAGAAAAACCTTTTATTTTGAGATAATTTTAGAATTACATAAAAGTTGTAAAAAAAGTTACGGAGAGTTCCTGTATACCCTTCACCTAACTTCCCCATCTGCCAATCTTATATGACCATAGTATGAATACTGAAACCAGGAAATTAACATTGATACATTTATAATAGTAATCCTACAGATACTACCAGGATGTTTTTCCAGTTTTCCTACTCCTTTTTTTTTTCTGATCCAGGAGCCAATCCAGATCCTTGTATCATGTTTAGTTATCACATCTCCTTAATTTTCTCTAGTCAATGGCAATCCTTCAGTCTTTGTCACCTTGACAATTTTTCGTAGAACTAGTCAGGTATCCTGTAGAACGTCACTCAATTTGGGATTGTCTAACACTGTCTCATGATTAGACTGAGGTCCTACAGTATTGGAAGGATACCACAGTCATGATGTATCCTCCGTGCATCATAGCAAGGAGGTACATGATGTCAAAATGTCTTGTCACTCGTGACGTTAATCCTGGGTGACACTTGGAGAAGTTAACGCCTGATGAGGGTGGCATCTGAGAGTTTTCTTCTCCGTAACAAAGGTACCATTTCTCCTTTATAATTAATTAGTGACTTGCTGGGAGATGGCGTGAGACTATAGAAATACCCTGTTTCTCATCATCCTTTCACCCACTGATTTTATTACGCATTGTTTTTTGAGTGTTTTCTTACTCAAGAAGCTCACCTTTTATTTGGAGTAAAAAGAAGTAATGCAATAAATTAGATGGCTTTCGATAGTGAAAGTGTTGTCAGGAAAATATAAGAAGGTGGAGTGACAGAAAGAGAGATCTACTTTGGATGGCAGGTCAAGGAAGACCTCTCGGAGAAAGTGACATTTGAGCTGGGACTTGAATGACAAAAACCCAGTGGAGTGAGATCTGAGAGAAGAGCACTCCAGGCAAAGAACACAGCCAGAGCAAGAGCCCGGTAGCTAGCATGAGCAAGGCCTGTTTGAGAAAAGGAAATGAGCCAGGCGTGGCTAGAGTGAGTGAATAAGGGGTCAAGCCAGGGCGCTTGGGTGGCTCAGTTGGTTAAACATCTGCCTTTGCCTCAGATTATGGTCTCAGGGTCCACGTGGGCTCCCTGCTCAGCAGGGAGTCTGCCTCTCCCTCTCCTTCTGCCCCTCCTCCCATGTGTGCATGCATGCTCTCTCTTTCTCTCTCTCTCTCTCAAATAAATAAACTCAAATAAATAAACAAAATTAAAAAAAAAAAAAAAAAGAGGCAAAGTGGTGGGACCTAAGGATGCCCAAGGAGGGAGAACCAGCTCAGGTGGACCTTGAAGGCAGGGTAGAGAGTTCAAAAGTTTTCTAAGTGCAGTGCAACTTCCTTCATGAAATATGGTCTCTATCTGTGCTGTACCATAGGGTATTTACTAGCCACATCTACTACTTATACTTAAATTTTAATTGATCAAAATAAAGTGAAAAAAGAATTCAGTCCTTCAGTCAGCCCAGCCACATTTTTAAAGTGTTGCATAGTCAGTGTTGTGACTAGTGGCTACCCTATTGGATGACATAGATACAGAACATTCCCGTCACAGCAGGAAATTCTACTGGACAGTGTGCTCTTGTGTATGCCTTCTGGAGGTCATTCGTTGTGTTCATTTCTACGGGCAATACACAGTTGACCGAGTTAAGAGCCCTTCAAGGATGGTAGGCAAATGTGCAAAGAATAAACACCATGCCAGTAACATGGGCATCGCACAGGGAAAAAAAAATGCTGTAGGATTTGGATAAAGCACTGACAACTGGAAGATCAGAAAAGGTTTCTTGGAGAAGCAGTGCTTTGATGTCTATGCTAAGATCCTGATGGGTTGAAATGAGGAAGTCATTCCTGATGAAAGGCTTGGTATGAGCTGAGGTTGGGGAGGCATAATGTACAAGGCAAGGCTGACAAGTAGTCTATGTTGGCTGGAGCTTAGGTGTGTGTAGGAGAATGGGAGGGGAAGATGAGCAGGCAGGTGGGCAATACAGTGTAAAATGTATTGGAACAGGCTACGGAGTTTTATCTTCATCCCTCAGACAGTGGGTAGCCGTTGGTGGTTTTTACCAAAGGAGTAACCTTATCACACACAAAGGTGTGCTTCAGAAAGATCGATGGGTCTGTGCTGTATGAGGTGGACTGTAGTTGGGAGAGACAGACCATAGGAGGAGGGAGGGTTGGAAATCCATTTGCAGTCGAGCAAACGTGAACTCGATCCTATCCCAGCATGTATTTTCTTTTTTTTTTTTCTTTTTTAAATTTTATTATGTTATGTTAGTCACCATACAATACATCATTAGTTTTTGATGTGGTGATCCACGATCCATTGTTTTCGTATAACACCCAGTGCTCCATGCAGTACATGCCCTCCTTAATACCTGTCACCAGGCTAACCAATCCCCCCTCTCCCCTCTCCTCTAAAATCCTGTTTGTTTCTCGGAGTCCATAGTCTCTCATGGTTCATCTCTCCCTCTGATTTCCACCCCCCCTTCATTTTTCCCTTCCTTCTCCTAATGTCCTCCATGCTATTCCTTATGTTCCACAAATAGGTGAAACCATATGATAATTGACTTTCTCTGCTTGACTTATTTCACTTAGCATAATCTCCTCCAGTCACATCCATGTTGATGTAAAAGTTGGGTATTCATCCTTTCTGATGGCTGAGTAATATTCCATTGTATATATGGACCCAGCATATATTTTTCTAAAGCCTAAAGCATTATCAGGCATGGAAAGATAGGCTGCTTGAAATATAACATTCAGAAACAAACTTTGAGATTTTAAAAGATACCACTTACTCTTTATAGCAAGCAAACATGTTCTAGAACTGCAGTACACATACTGAAACTGTGAAATTCATATTAACATATAAATCCCATAAGATTTGGTATGGATATTTGATAAACAGGTGCCCTTTGTGCAAGAGTATTTACCTAAATTAGAGTTTTTAAAACTTTAGTGTTCCTAAAAATCACCTGGGTGGCTTGCTACAATGCAGAGTTCTGGGCCCCACTCCAGAGGTTCTGATTTATTAGGCATGGGATGGGGCCTAGGAACCTGTATTTTAACATAAAAGGAGCAATAATCTGAGGAAAGGCACCTGAGAAAACCTGACCAATCCCAAGAGCTTTCTTTCTTCAAGTTAACAGATTCCCCTTCTCATTATTTATAGCCTGTAGTCCTGCAGTTATAAAAATACGTTCCTCTCCCATCATGCCCTTTTCTCCTAATTCCATGGAGTACGTGGTTTAAGAGAACTGTAACATATTTTTCCACTTTTAATTTCTTTTTATTTTATCCACTTAAAATAGGCTTAAAGGGGTGCCTGGCTGGCTCAGTCAGTAGACATGCAACTCGGTCTCGAGGTCATGAATTCGAGCCTCACGTTGTGGATCGAGTTTATTTTTAAAAGGGGGGGCAGGGCTTAAAGAAGTACCCCTTCTAAAAAAATTAAAAATTAAAAAATTTAATTAGAAAATTTTTTTACTGAAAAAGAAAAGAATTACCCCTTCATTGTCCTCTTTTTCCTCCAAGTGCTCATTTCCAGAGATTGATCTGTCTATCCTTCTCCCACATATCCCTTATATTGACATTTGTTTTGATTTGCCCGGTCTGCCCTACACAACCAAAAGTCCTGTGAGGACACGGACCTTGTTGGAGTCACTTCCACGAACCCAGCAGGGCTCGGCCGGTGCCCTGGGATCACCACGGCTAGCTGGTACTTGTAGGACCCTCCTCAGAGTGGTAGCCCACCTGGTACCTCAAGGGTTCTAGTAACCCTGCCAAACTAGGGTCATTACCAAAGCCATTTCACAGATAAGGTCATTGAATCTCAAAGGGTTTCAGGGGCATCTTCAAGGGAATGCAGTAAATATCTGAGTGATTTTGAATTTAGACCTCTGAGCCCAGTACCCCATAGGTTTTGCTCTTCACCACATGGCCCCAGGCAAGGTTGGTGATGCTGATGGCCTGGGGTCATGGGAGCCCTGTTGTCAAGGAGGGAGCAGGAGAGTGAGCAGGATGCAGAAGGAACAGCTTCTCCTTTACCCTCTGGGGTTTGCTTGCTGTTATTCACTTCCAGTTCTGGCATTTTCACTTCCTGTCTCTCCAATGCCAAATGCCCAGATGCGGTCTGCACCAACAGGCAGCTGTTCCATTAGCCCATCTTCAAGAGGAGCATTCCCGATTCACAGGTACCTGGGGAAGTCCAGAGGGTGATAATTAAGGACCTTTCTCCAATTCCACACAAAGAAGGAGCTTTCGCAATTTAACGTGGCCCCTTTCTCCTAAATAGGTCACATTGCAGACAAAATGTTGCAAAAGGAGCCTCGAGATTTCCTTTGGCAATCTATGTCTCTGCAAAACATAGGAGGGTTTTGACACAGAGCCTCATCTGCATAGACAATTCCTACAGGGAAGTGACTAGCATGGAGGGGCGGGGACTGACATCCATGAGCCCTCAGGTCCTACAGCCAGACCCTTGGGGGCCGTGTCCTCTCTCAAGGGCTTCCCAGCTCCAGATGAAGTAGATGAAGTGCCTCCAGGCTGCACACCCAGGCGAAGAGAGTTGGGTGTGGACTGTGAGCTGAAAAGTACCCAAGAGCAGTAACTGTCAGGGCCTGCATTAATGGAGACCCAACACAGTGGCTGGGCAGACACCAACATGCAAATCTCCTAATGAGGAATTTACCAAGCCGCTTAGAGAGCAGGTAGGAAGTATGCAGGGTCCATGACCAGAGCTACCCCCTTGGGAGGTCATCTATGCTTCTACTCACCTACCCACCCACTGGACAAATAAATGTTTTCCTGCAGGCCCCGCAGAGGACATTGTTTAGACCTTTACTCAGCACTGTGAATTCAAATTAGTTGAGTAGGTGTCTACTTCCCTATTATATTGTGAGGGGGGTTCTATGTCTTATCCACCTCATATCCCCAGACCCTGGTTTCTGGCACATGGTAGGTGCTCAAAACATGTGCAGTTCATGAATGAACAAAGAAACAAATTCTAGAGCCCGACAGCATGACAGCTGTCTGCAAGTATTGGAAGATTGTCACGCAAAGAGGCATCACGTTTACCCTTTGTGCAGTAGCAGGCAGAACTAGAATAGAGCAGTAGGTGCTATGATTTTAACAACGTACAGATTGTTTTGGTTTGGTTTTTAATTGTCTGGACACTGAGAAGTTGAATGAGTTAATTGCTTGGAGGCAGTGAGATCCCCATCGTGGAAGGGGTTCAAACCAGAAACTAGTCGAGAATACGCAAAGATATTAAGAGGATTCAAGCACAGGTGCTTGGACGGGTGGCTGGTCTAGACACCTTTATGGTTTCTTCCAACCTTGAGACTCTGATTTCAGGATTTGTTTTTATTCACCTGCATAGCTGCTTTATTGGCCTGAATATATATGGGGATATTTTTCATCTTCCAAAGTAATCTGAAGGCAGCCTCCCCACTTACCTAAGGAGCTTTTGGTGGGCAGCGTGGATTGACTTATAGTGGGGCTGCATTGCATGTTGCATGATTCACCGTGCTCTCTAGCTGCCCCCAAACACGTATATCATTGTCTGCTGTTCCAAGATGACACTGTTATTTCCCACCTGTGCAAATACAGCTGTAAAAAATGACACATGCCCAGCCGTCCCTTCCCCAGAGTATAGACAAGGAGCATACACCCTCTGGCTTAACACGCCCACGAGGCACACACACCCTCTTCTGAATTTCAACACTCATTTCCAAGCCTGCTAAGAAGAGAAGAGAATTGCAAATGAACTCACATTACCAGCAAAACCAAGCCAGCCTCCCTCCTAAATTACTTCATATATTAAGCCTGTGGACTACAGAAGCCCCTGCATCTTCTCTGGCTTCCTAGAAAATCAAAAAAGGTTTCCAGCAGTTTCAGCAAACAAGCAGGCTCTGAGCCTTATCTCTTTGTTAGAGATTTGATTCAAACTGTGTCCGCTAGCAAAGAAATACAAAGGAAAAGAAAGTCAGTATGGTATAACTTTGAAATTTTTAGCAAGCGCCACAGGAAAGAATAATAAACCATAAATTGCTGCATCTGGCCTTAAATTTATAAAGAAAACAATAATGCAAGAAACCAAAAAAATGTTACTCTCTGTCATTTAAAAAAAAAATCGTTTCGATTCTTCATCACTTTTTGTTCACCCTTTTACTTCAGCAATTGTGAAAGGGCATCAAAAGCAACATCAGTCTCTCCCCAGCCTCCAGAAGGCAGAACACTTGCGCTGAGAAATTCACACAAATTCAAGGAGCAAGGAGACTAGGAAGAGTTGAGAGTGGTAAGACCGCCCACCCCAAAGAGACACGATGCGCGGGTGGGTTTCCAGTTAGGGAGCAGAGCCAGGAGCTTACCTGGAGGACCTGTGCCATTGAAACTGAGATACAGAGTGTCCACCTGTGCTCAAGGTGACATCCCTGCACTTGTCCCCCAGCCACCGTCTTTTTACCAGAGGTGCCATTGAATTGTGTCATTGACTAAAAGAAGCAGACTGCGGAGGGAAGGACGGGGTCTGACTCCATTTGCTTTTCCTTTATGCGTGCTCATCAAACCAGGACCAGTTCTATTATATTTTGTTCATTCGGGTCAGTCATCTCGGACCACATTATCATGAACATAGAGGACTTTTGCCCCCTCCTGAAGCCACGGCTTGCCGTGCTGCTCACAATAATTTCCCAGTCTGACAAAAGCACCCCATGTCAGTGGACCCATACTGTGTCCCCGTCCAACACAGATGCTGTGGTGGCTTCATCTGAATGCTCCCCGCCCAGGTGCTGGCGTACCTACCAGAGGGGTCTCTGCAAGAACTCAGCACGAGCCGCGCTAATGAACAACAGCAGATAACCTCAGGATAAGTAAGAGGGCTCGCCCCTGGAGTGATGTCCGTGCCCCGCTCGTTCCTTCAGCCCAGGGGGAGAGGCAGGAGGTAGCCAGGTCACCGTTGCAGCTGTGCTATGGCCGTGGGGAATGAACCAAATCGGGGGCATCTTGGCGGCAGTCAGAGAACACAGAGAGGGTCTCTGGACAGAGTGAGGGAGCCACCTCACCTCACCTCCCTGCAGTCTGCCTCCTCCAGGTGTATTGAAAGTATCCATGCCTGGGCCTCACCCCCAAGATCCCATTTAATCGGTGGGGGCAGAGCCTGAGCACTGATAGGCTTCGCTTGTCCCCCGAGTGATGTTAGTGTGTAGCCAGGCTTGAGAACCTCTTGTCCAGACTCTGGAGAGGTGGCAGAGGGTTACACAGTGCCCAACCCAGAGTTCAGAGACAGTGCGTGTGAGCTGCTCTCATTACTATTATTATCATTCATACAAGGCTGGTTGCACATCTGTGTAGCATCCCTGGGAGGGGAGGGTCTTGTCCAAGAATTTTAGTGTCCCCTCACTACTTTCCACACAGGGTAGGTATTCAGTAAACATAGTCTGATTCGTTTAGATGACCCCTAGTACCCCCAGTACTTCTGGCTGGGAGCCATGACCATCTATTTGTTATAAAGAGTCCTGGAGTTGGGTCAGGACACTTGGGTTCTGGTTCTAGCTCTATCACCTTGATCAAGTTCCTTCCCATCTCTTGGCCTCGGTTTACCCATTTGTAGAACGAGGGTGCTGGATTATGTGATTGATCACTAAAGATTCACCTGCTTTAACTTTCTCTGGCTTTAGAAGCCCACGTTAACAAAACACTCCTGTTTGTCTACCAAAAGGAAACCTGGGCTAGGAGCAATGATATAACGCTCTTCGGTATTGGGGAAATAAACAACATCAGAGGTAGAGAGCAGGGGGAGGGGTATCCATGTTTATTACATGCTGAACACCTGGGAAAAGTAGAGGTCTCCCGAAAAGAGGAAGGGGGAAAGATTCTGGTGGAAAAGTCGATTGGGGCTAGGTTGTAAAGAGTGTTGAGAGCCTTGACCAGGTATTTGGACTTTGTTCAGGATGGCATTGGGCACCCCCCACGAATGTGCACCAGGAAACTGAGGCCCTGGCTGAGTTTTAACAGGCACCTCTGGCCTCCACACTGCCAGGGAGGTCCTTAAAGGGGAGCTGGCATCTAACTCCTCTTCTAGTGAGTTCATGCCTCGTACCATCATTGTTGAATAATTAATCGACAAAAGACTTAGCTTAACTGCTCTCATATCTCCTGATGAAGACTAAAAAAGCATAACCACCAGACAGCCGAGAAGCCACCCACTAAACTCTAGGTTCCCTAACGTCTATATATTTTTTTAAACATCTGGAAGGGGAACTGAAGTTTAAAATATTCTTCCTGATTCTTGTGACGATATGAACAGCCTTTGGCCACGAGATTTTTCTAAGCCAACACAGGGACACTATTTGCATGTTATTTTGCATGAAATGTAGTCATTTACATACATTTGCATGGTGCTTTCAAAAAGCCTTAATTCTAAGTATGTCAAATAAAATAAAACAAATTAGTGTAATCTACTGCCATTGTGCGGCAGCCCAGCCAGGCGATGGTGGTGGCTTGGGGGCCAGCGGCTGGGAGAGCAAAGAGGCAGCTTTGAGAAAGCCATGAACGCCCCTGGTTCAGTGTATCCCAGAGCAAATGGATGCAATAAAGTCTGAGAACAGGAAACTCCTGGGGGGGTGGGCAGGGTAAAGTCTCAAGCAACTGGACAGCACCTGGTCGTTCCCGAACCCCATTTAAGCCTCACGGGAGCCTTTGTGCACAGTAGCAGAGGGATTGGTGTGGACTTCATTCGTAAGAGCATGAGAGAGAGGCAGTGACTTGCTCGTGACACACCAGTAAATGGTTACACCTACACAGAAACCTCAGACTCTCCCAGTCCAGGCCTCTTGGTCCTCCACAGGCTTGATGCTCGGAGAACTGATCTCGTTCCCTCCAGAAGAGGCGAAGTGTCCCCACTCACTGCCCATCCAGAGGCTCCTCCTCAGCCACCACACTGCCTTTGGGACACTGTGTGGGGGGACCCCCTTATGGCTCAGGGACAGCGTCGCACAACCTGTGATGCTTCTGGCCCTAAGTAATTGCCTTTTTATTGTTTGAGACAGATACTTGAAAGTTACGGTAATGAGGTGAAAATATAAGCAACTTACAGTTTACTAGAACATTAATCCTCTGGGGATAATTTCTTTTTTTCCTGTGAGCTTCTCTGTGGGACCTTGTTCACTGCATCTTGTAGGACTTATTTTTAGACTTTTCTCCCTATGATCCATCATCACCTCTCTACCCTTGCCTAATTACTAATTTCCATATTTGCCTAATTACTAATTTCCATATAATATATATGTTATATATATAACTGCTGCAAGTCCTGGAAGGCCTCTGGTCTGGGGGAGTGGTGTTCAGCAGCAGGAAGTAGGAGTCAAATCATGGGGTTTAGAACCAGGCTGAGCTAAGGTCGAATCATGACTCCTCCACCTTTGATAACTTGACTTTGGTCTCTTTGAGCTTCAGCTTCTGTAAAGGTAGTGGTGCATCTGCAGCTCCTAGAAGCTCACGCCGATGCTTTGAGGCGGATCCTGTAAGTTTGGGTAAGCTGAGCCTGGGCACGCTTGGGCAGACCTGAGGGGTCGGTCAGCTAGTGCAGTCGGCTGCCCTTAGAAGCAGCAGATGCTCCTGGGGCCGACCTGTCTCCAACTCACAGCAAGCACGTGCCTTGGGTACTTTTAGGGCCCCATGAAAACATTTTAATTTCTTTTAAAATCAGAAGGGGAAAAAATGAGCTTTTAGGTTGAATAGAGTGGTTTAATATATAATATTAATATATTTATCTGTATACCAATGCAACTGTAAAATAAATTTTTATTTGTATTTTTTTTTTTTTCTGGAGGAAGGGTCCCATGAAGGCAAAAGTACCTGAGCCCTTGAAAGTCATAATGCAGGCTTGGATGCTCCTGCCTAACCCTCTATTGTCCCCTGGGCACCCATTCTGTTCAATTTTCATCTGTTCATTTACAAAAGAGCATCCAAATTGGGGGTCTTGGGTGACCTAGCCCCCAACATCTCAAGATGATGTGAGAACCCCACCTTTCTGCGAAGGTCATTTGTTTCGGAATGTGGTTGACTTGCCCAGACTCATCTACTTGCTCTCCCTGTATCTTGCTCCGGTCAGTGTCATTCCACATTCCCCATTGCTCTCATGTTCCTGCCCACAACCACTGGACTGCCAAGAACAAGCAACAGGATAAAGAAGGGAGAAGGTGCTTGGGAAACGGGGAGCTCCTATCTCCCTATCCCATGGCACACCATTTCCTCCCTGCCCTTTCATTCAGGAATCGTTTGAGCAGCACAGATAAATATTTCAATAGCAGTCACATGGTTCTTTATTGTAGTTTATCTGACACAACCATTGAGAAAATAGGAAAACCAATGCCAATTCATGATGTGACTTTCTCCTTTCTGTGCCTCAGTTTCTGCAAATTGAGGCTAATAAGAGCAGCCGTGGAGGGGCAATGGGAAGGGGAATGAAATTATAGCTGAGAAGGTGCAGATGCTTCAGAAGAAATATTCAAGCTGAACTAGGAGTTATTATTAGCTTGATTATCAGTGAGCTCAAGCCTCTCGGAGTGCCCAGGGCATAAGGACTTCCTGTGTTTCCAAAGCTAACTGTCCTCCTCCACTTCCTTCCTGAATTACCATCCATTAATTTTGTCACTACTGAAAGGGCCCTGATTTTCGGTTCACACCCACTCTCAGTTCACACTCACAACCTGTGAAAGGCTGAGTGAGCCAGCAGTCGGTTTAGCTTGCAGACTTAGCCATGCTCCTTCCCAATCACTTTGGAAAGCCTTGGTCAACCTCCTGGCGGGCCTCAAATCCAAGGGATGAGGACACGGGAGCAAGAAGGGAAGAGCAAAAGGAGAAAAGGAAGCTAGAGGTGTCATAGGGAAGGGAAAGAACACCCCTACCTGCCTGAGTGTCATTCCAGGCCTGCGCCGTTATTCTGCACCACATGCTCATCCTTTGGGCAGGACACTCAGCAAGCGCTCCCCAGCCCCCTGCACCCTTGTCACATTGCAGCCACCATGTGTCCCTAACCTTAGCCAGTGGCAGGACATTGGAAATCATTTGTCCAACACTGCCTTTTTACAGATGAGGAACTTGAAGCCCAGAAACTTAAGGGACTTGTCCAAGTTCACATAGCAAATAGGTCAGGACCAAAACCCAGGTGTTCTGCTATCCAGTCCAGTGTCATTTCACTGCAGTACATAAAGTTTTTAGGTGTGTGTGTGGGTGTGCATGTATACACACACACTTACATAAACACACACACAAACACATTTCCACACACTGGGGAATCTAGGTGTGCTTTCATTATTTTATGCATCCTTATAGCAACGAGGCCTGGAAAACAAGTAATATATCCCCATTTTTACCAATGAAGAAGCTGAAGCTCAAAATGGGGAAGGGAGAATACTCAAGTTCAACCAGGTCATTGTAGCAAAGCTGGTATACAACCGAGTGTCCTGACTCCCAGACCGTGAACTTCCCAGACACCACGCTGCCTTGGAGCCAACTGTCCAGGGCTCTTGGCTATGGCTCTTATGAAAGAGCCAGGATTCCCATCCATATTTATAGGGAAAACTTCTGGCTCAACTGCATTTCATGCTTCGAAGTCTCAACATTTTCTTTTTAATTTATGAGAGGAAAGAGAGTAACAATGGAGTTGATGGGCAATTTGTGTAATTAACACCCCAAAGTTACTAGTACTATAAGGTTTTTTTGATTCAGTGCATTCTCCCGACAGATGCTCTTTTACTGGTCAAGTGGCATTATCATGAGGATTACAACGGAGGGGTAAAGACACCTGCCAGAGGAGAGTGGAGGGAAGGCATGATTTGGGTTTGTCATTAACGATCGTAGGTATACTTTGGTGTACCTATGAGCCTGCTTCCTGCGAAGATGTGAATGATGGAACTAGCGAGTTCCACACAAGGAGCTGGACATCTGCTTCTCAATTGGTGCTAATTTAGCTTGTTTAGAAATGAGTTGTGTCTCTACAAGACAGATAACAGAAAGTTGTTTGCTTTCCTATGACCGTAACTTTTTACTCCTCTCACAATCGGCCAGATGGACACATCCGAGGGGTCTTGCTGGGCTGTCGCAGAATGGTGGATGTTCCTGTTTCTGCCCGTGTTCGAGAAGTCATTGTTACTGCATAATCTCAGTACATTCACGTAACACCCAAATCAAGGTCTTGAGAAATGTCTGATCCCTTCCAAAGCACTTTGGAATGCACATGATTGGCTCTTCTATAGTTGCTAAGCTGGGACAGATATTCAGGGAGCCTATACCACTCCAACTGTGTTGATTCTTAAAACATTGATGTTTTCCCAGTCAACTGGAAAATATCTACTTCTCTGGGCTGTGCAAATGCCCACTTACGTCCCCAGCTGCCCCAGACTCAGGAAGCCCAAATGCACCTCAACAAGGAGCTGCCCTGGCACCCAGCCCCTCACCAACCTGCCAGTCAGGCCCCATGGCTTGTGTGTGCCTGCCTCGTTCCTGCCTGTCCCCCAGCCACACAGGCGTGGCCCTGCAGAGGGAGATGGCACTCCCAGAGGAGACTGGTTGCTGAATGGTTTTAATATCACACTGTATGTCCAGATTTCTTAGTGATGGGCACAAGGAGGGCAGTGTTTTTCACAGAGAACTCTGCAGGTCTGGGGCCCACTAGTTGGCAGTGAGGTTGACATCGCTGGCCCTGGAGCCAGGCTTTCCAAGCCTTACCTCTTACAGGGGTCAGGTGGGTGATGCTGGAGGCTGCTTGCCCAGACTCTGACTGCAAAGCCGAGCTAAGGTCACGTGTGGTGAGGAGTGGAAATCTAAAGTATCTTTTAAAGCCAGAGGCTCTTTATCCAAGAGTTACCGGCCAGGGCCCAGAGGCAAACAAGAATCAGAGAACCAGGGGAGGCAAGAGGGAAAGAGAAATAACAAAATCTAGGTGTTTCTCCCCCTCAATCACAGCCCATCGACACACAAGGGTCTGTGAGTTCCCTCTGATAATTTAAATGATCTGTTTTCATTTTGATGAGAATCTAAAAGAAAGACATTTCTGCCTCTACCTTTGGGCTTATGTTTTCAATCACTTTGGCACCAAAGAGTGGTGCTTTCATTGTCATGACACCCGAAAGAAGAAACAAGGTAGCCTTGGTAAGTGTTCATGCCCTTGATGGCCAATCTACCAAGGGAGACTCGGAGAAGAGAAGGATTTGCTGTAGTTGGCATAGCACAGCCTCTTGGGAGAATTGATTCATCACACGGCCCATGTAGTATGGGCATGTCAAGCTGGAAAGCCCTGTATTTGTTCTCTAACGTTGCTGTAAGGAAGTATCACAAACTGGACGGCTTCTTCTCCCACAGTATTGGTGGCCAAAATCAAGGTGTCAGCTGGCCGTGCTCCCTCTGAGACTCTGGGTAGAATCCTTCCTTGCCTCTTCCTAGCTTTTGGTGGCGGCTCTTGATCATTGGCTTTCCTTGGCTTGCGGCTGCCACTACCCGATCTCCAGTCCCATGAACTTCTCTCTGTGGCTTTCCTTCTTTGTCTTATAAGGACACCAGTCATATTGGATTAGGGCCCACCCTCATGACCTCATCTTGGCTGAATCTGCGGAGACCCTATATAAGGTCACATTCACAGGTACAGGGGTTAGGACTTCAACGTATCTTCTTAGGAGACACAACTCATATGTAACAGGGGCTCAGCAGGAGCAGTGTGTTCCCTAGTTGTTGTGTGAGCAATGCTGTTGTTTCGGCAAAAGCACCTGCCGTCACATTGAATTGATCTGCACATTTGAATTGCATGGTTTTGTACCTTTGTTTGTATTTGCTTTGTAAATAATTATTAGATTATTTTGTTTGGTTTTAATAGTCATACAAGAGCTGTAAGCATAAGGAGATTATACCCACTTTTACGTTGTATGTTTTTAAATGACATTGTAATACAAATAATTTGTCAGCTCAGGTAGTCCTTGACAATTTTCTTTTGTTCTATTTAAAGTAGCTGCATGTTGTTTCAGTACTAGAGCCCCTGGGGTCTCGATGAATTCCAGATGTGACAAGAGATGGCGCCTCTCCAAAGCTCGTAGGTGTGAGTAGATCTGTTAAAAGGAGCTTTCTTAGGTATATGGTCAGATTTCAAATTCCCTGAAGGTCTGTGTACTTCTTATGACCAGCGTATGCCCCTAAGGTCATTCATTGCTGGGGTTTGACTTGGAGGGGAGTCAAGGTCAGTTGTGTCAGGGACCTTTCCTTCCCCCCCTGCCTCTCAGCAGTAATATCTGGGCCAGAGAGGGGCCAGATTCTGGCTTGCATCCCACAGGAAGGGTGGGTCTGGAGATAGCCAAGCTCCAAGAAGTTGGGTGGTCCCTGGAACCCTAGAAAATACCTGGCATCTCAGATAAGTCCACAGCTCCCCTTCCCCAGAATCAGTAGGAGCCCCAGGGAACACTTTACCCTACTCCATTGACCCTCTGAGGAGAGTGTTGCCCTCAGCACTCCAACAAGAGAGCCTGAACATCAGTCCAAGGTGTTTGCTATGCTCTGTGATCCAGAAACAGATGGATGAACATCAGATGGAATTCTCAGCTCCACCTAAGTATCCCTAAATACAGACCCCAGGAGGATGGGGGTGGGAATCTCAGAGAGTAGCCTTAAGCCCCTTGCAGCAAATAATGAATGTCTTTGCTTTCTTCTTATCTTTTAGTTTTTCTTGAGTTTTGTTTAGCTACAAAATATTTAAACCTCATTCTTTTTTTTAAGATTTTATTTATTTATTTGAGAAAGAGAGAGAGCATGAGCAGGGGGAGGGGCAGAGGGAGAGGGAGAAGCAAGCTCCCCACTGAGCAGGAAGCCCAACGTGGGGCTCCATCCTAGGACTCAGTATCACAACCTGAGCTGAAGGCAGACGCTTAACCTACTGAGCCACCCAGGCACCCCTAAACCTCATTCTTTTTAAAAATATTAAACTAGTTTCCTTAAAACTCCTTGATTAAAATAGATGCTTCTGAAAAGTATTCCAGCCTTGTCCCCTTCTCACCTGCAATCTTCAGTTGCACTAAGTAGCAATAGTTGAGGGACATTTTTCTTCTACGACCGGCCAAGAGGAAAAAACACTGAATATGGAGCAAGAGCACTTGGCTCAAATCCAGATTCCATATCACTTCGCCACAAAAAGGTGTGAGATTGCGCCATTCGTGACAACATGGATGGACCTCGCGGGGGTGCTGTGCCGAGTGAAATAAGTCACACAGGGAAAGACAAACACTGTATGATTTCCCTTATATGTAGGACCTACAAAACAAAACAAATAAAACAAAAGAGAAACAGTCTCACAGATTTAGAGAACAGCCTGGTGGTTGCCAGAGGGGAGGGAGGGGGTGAGGATGGGTGAAAGAAGGGAGGAGATGAAAATGTACAAACTTGCAGTTATAAAATAAATAAGACATGGGGATAAAATGTATGGCATAGGAAATACAGTTAATAATGGGGAACAACTTTGTATGGTGACAGATGGTAGCTAGATTCATCATGGTGATCACTTCATACCCTGTAAATGTTGAGGCATTATGCTGTGCACCTGAAACTAATATAATATTCTGTGTCAACTACACCTCAATTAAAAAAAAAGAAAACTGGTTACAATACTTAATAGATGTTGGAGCTTACATAGCTCTTTTAACCATACCGAGCCTCAATTTCCTAATCTGGAAAAGGGACATAATAATAATAATAATAATAATAATAATAATAATAATACCTGCCTGCCTTCCTCATTGTCACGCAGATTGAATACAATAATGGGTGTGAAAGCTTTTTACAATGTAAATTGCAGTTTCAGGCTGAGTGATTTTTGCCATGTGTCAATGCGCTTCAGCCAGAGACCACCAAATACCTGTAGTTAAAACAAGTTGAGTCGATCATTAGTTGTAGTCCGAAGAACAAACACCATGGAGAGCCAGGGGGTGTCTCAGTAAGAGTCTTAGAGGAACTTCTAGGATTTGGGCTTTGGTTGGATGGTTTGAGAGGAGGTCTAGGGAAGCAGGGGTTTGCTCTAAATTGGATGCCGTCAGAAAGTGGGCGCAATTCTATGATTGGCAATCTTGTTAAATCTTCTCTGTTGAAAGGGAAGACCAGAATGAGGATAAAGCTGTAATGGTGGAAGCAGGAGTAACTCACGGTCGAGAGGGGGGGTATTCAGTATTTGGTATGCAGCACAGTGATTGTGTTTTTGTCTGTGCTTAGAAGTGGCCTTGCTTTGTCTCTTTTTATCATGATCTCAGAGTAACCTTGTCTGAGCTCAGTTTTCTGTGTTCATGTCTGATAGGAGAATAACATGGCCGAGCTGCAAGTGCCAGGCCAGCTTCTGAATGTCAGGGGCTGCTCTTTGCTTCTCTCTCACATTACACAGGTTCAAACCAACAGGTTCTCTGTAGAGCCATGGGCCTACATGGAGTTTTAAAAATAGATGCACTCAGGGTAGGTAACAGAGAAGGAAGAAAGGAGAGAGAGAAAGGAAGGAGGATTTAACAGGGAAAGAATGTGAGAGGCTGGGGTGTGCACATTTACCGGGACTCTGGGAGCAGAGGAAGAGCTCCAACGGATTGAGTTAATTGCACTTCATAATAGGCCACCACCAGAGGCAGCATTGAAAGGTCAGCCTAGAAAGCACCAAGCCACTCAAGTCCCTTAAAGGGATACGTTTCATCAGATCCTGGGATTGGCTATGGATTCGGTCCTAACGTCCTCTCCCACTTCTCCTGGATTCTGTCACATGGATCTTGGGGGCTATGTGTGCTTCCTGAATGGTTTGAGGGGGATTCCAGAGCCATTTTCTCCTGTGGCTGGTCCATGATCCAAGGATCCACAGATGTTTCATAAAACCTAAAAATGACTAAGCCATTTACCTCAGGTGGCTAATCAAGCAGGCTTCAAAAATTCCAAGGTATCGAGGTACCACAAGTGCAGAGTGGAAATTGAACTGCGGTCACAGATACGGCTTGGCCATTAATAGCTGAACTCGATGAGCTAATAGAGAGTTATCAGCTGATGAGCGAACATCACTATGATAGCAACAAAATTGGCCTCTGTTGGAAGGGGCTCTTCTAAAAGACCTCATGATCCCGGTAGAAGATGAACTCTTGATACCTGCTACATTTCAGTTAATAGCTTCAGTTGAATCAGATTAATTTAAAGGGGCTAATGAAAATGATGTAGGAGAAGAGTTTGGAGTGATCATTTGATGCGAAGACATCAGCTAAAAGATGATGAGATTATGAAACCAGTCCCCCAGGGAATAGGCAGCGGGTGCTGGGAAGTGAGTTCACCATGCCTCACTCAGGCAGGAAGATGTGGCCAAACTCGTTGGCATTTCTCAGTAAAAGAATTTTAACTGGCTGTCACATTTCTAAGGAGTTCAAGTCTTACTGATGGTTTTATAATAAATAGATTCTGATTTTTTTTTTTTTTTAGCATTACTAGTAAAGTTCTCTGGCTATACTTGCTGTGCCTTCTTGGTCTCTTCCTGTCGTTTTGGGGGGACCAAAGTTATACTCAGAGCCAAATCTTAGCATTATTCAGGCCAGAACACATTATATACCATACAGAAAAAAAATGCCTGGATAAAGGTGGAAAATTAAGTGGTTAACAAGTAGGAGGAAAGAATCATAATGGCCACATGGATCCCACCTTTGCTACTTGTCTCAGTATGTTCGAGCTGCTCTAACAAGAATGCCACAGACTAGGTGGCTTAAGCAGCAGACATCTCACAGTTCTAGAGACTCAGAAATCTAAGATCAAGACACCAGCAGATGTGGTGTCTGGGGAGGACCCACTTCCTGGTATGTAGACGGCTACTTTCTTGCTCTCTCCTGTCACACCTGCTAGAGAGGAAGCTCTGGTCTCTTCATCTCCTTATAAAGTGACAGAGCCCATTATGATGGCTCCACCCTCATGACCTAATCAGGTCCCATGGGCCCTGCCTCCAAATACCACCATGTTGGGAATTTAGGCTTCAACCTATGAATCTGGGAGGGACATAAACATTTAGCCTTTAGCACTATAAGGCTTAAAGTGAAGGTCTGTCTAGCTGACTGCTCTTGACACAGTTCCTCAACAGAATTAACAAATAGAGGGCCTTTGGGGTATTCAAGTCTTAGCTCCAGCTTTTCTTACCTCTGTGACCTTGGATCGGCTTCATAAAACCTTTCCAAACTTCTGTATTCGTATGTTGTTGTTGTTTGTTGTTACTGTGGGGGAGGAAGGCAATCCTCTGTGTTACTGCCAGAACTAGGTGAGAACATGGGTTTGAAAGCACCTGACACGGCACTTGGAGGCTCAGAAACTTTTTGATGTTATGCTGTTCTCAGTTATCCTCTTATTTATAGCACCTGATAGGGCCACCTCTGACAGGTGCATAAAGGTATTACTCTCGAAGTAGATTCAGCAGAATGGTTTTTTGGTGGGACTCCACACTCCTATGAGTCTTTCTGTTGAAAAATGAGCTTCAAAGTTCCAGGTAAGAAAGTTCGGTGACTCCTCAGAATTTTATCATTTGAATGCCGGGCACATAGTAGGCTCAATGCATATTTTGTATAATGAATGGATATCAGGTAGTAGGGACTCTGTTTCCTTTAATCTGTTTCCCAGTTTCCACTCTGTTTTGGGTCAAAGCCACAAAAATCTATTGGTAGAAAGAACAATAGCCCACTAAATTGGGGGCTTCCAAGGACATTGCTTAATACAAGGCAGGTGCTTTCTTGAACTCTACTGGCCTAACAACCAAGGAGATCTGGGTGCTTAAAATAGTTGTATAACCTTGGGCAAATAGTTCTCTAGATCTTAGTGTTCTTATCTGTGAAATGACAGCTTTGGGCTGGAAGATTTCTATTTTTCCTTCCCAGTTCTAATGATCTGTGATCCAAAATTGACTGCTCCCTTGCAAATGGATTTCCCACTGATCTAATGGGAAAAGATACAATTGCCTCGTCACTCAGCTATACGTCCAGTGACATCCGTTAGAAATGGAAGGCGAGTCTCCATTGTAAGTGGATGTTATACATGTTAGGGACTGATCAATGCCTTTCCTTTGTGGGTGAAGTGTTAGTTTGATAAATGCCTATCTTATGAATTTTAATCATGTGAATTGTCAGCGGTCCTCAAACTCTAAAGACCAAACTATTGTTATTACTTATTGACTGACTGATTTAGAGCCAGGTCAAAGAAACAAGTCCTAAACATTGACAACTGAAATATTTATGATGCAACTAACATTGCTTCCAAGTAATGCACACTATATTCAGGAAGAAACACATTATGGCAAGTAAGGGCTTAAATTGATGAACATGTTTCCATTTTAGCCATGCAAGTCATTCATCAGAGAGCAATCAATATGAATTGGATATTCCTAGGAGACAAAGCAGGAATGGAAGTGGGCCTTGGGTCTGATTCTGCTTTCTTGGCTTTCAGAAAAGGAATAAGCTATCCTGGGTACCTCACTGTATCCCTAATCCCATTTTCATCAATCCATTATGTTCCTCCATCCTCTTTTTACTTGGATTATGTCTTAGAGATATATAAGATTGAGATTAGGAGTTTTTGAAAATGTTTAGTTAAAAGCTTTACACATTGACTTTCTAACCAAGGATAACACATGAGGGATTCTTGTACATGTTCAAGTGTTGAAGTGATATGGAAAACATCCTTCATAAAACTGCAGACAAAAGCATGCATCCCCATGTTCACTGCTTCTCTACACTTAATGAAAATACATTGACTGGCTCCAGCTATCGAGAGGTTAGGGTTAGGAATCTCTGAGTTTTAAAATATCTTGTTGCAGATATTCCATTAAACTTGGTCTATCGGATTTAGAAAGCCTTCATAGGGATTACCAGCAGGATGGCATGTGATCTCCAGGTAAGGGAAACCATTGGGCAATCATTGCCTTAGGTAGGAAGGTACGTTTCCTTCTAACTTTTAACAAGAGTAAAATCCATCAATCAGTGAGCAAGTACTTACTAGGCACTTGCTTTGAGCAAGGCCTTGGTGTAAGCACTTGGGGAGAACATAAGTTAGTTGAAATTTGGTATTCTTTCAGATATAGTAGCAAACCTCCTGATATCTCCATGATCTCATGTCTCCTCCTCAAAACCCTCTAGAAACTTGCTGCTCAAAATGTGGTCAACATCAGCACTACCTGGGAGCTTGTTAGAAATACAGAATCTCCAACCCCACTGTAGACCTACTAAATCAAGATCTGCATTTCAACAAAATCCTGCTGTCACTCACATGTACATTAAAAATTTAAGAAGCATTGCTGCAGACCGGAGGAGTCTGAGAAACAATCACTTAGCCAATCAAAGGGTACTCACGGGGGGCATCCTGAAGTCCCTACCATGCATCCAATATTGTCATAACAGCCTCTTATAGTCATTAAATATTGCCTGGTCACTTGGGAAATAATCAGAGATTTTCTCTACAGGTCTGATAAGGAGGAAATTTTTGTTGATTATGTGAAATCATAGATGGTGTGGCTGGGAAGGATCTTACTGACTACCTATTTCCTCCTGATAGAAATAAGGAAACCCAGAGCCGGGAAACAATCAACAGCTAATGGCTAGTGAGTAGGAGAGCCAGGGCTAGAACTGAGGTCTCTGAACTTCATTAGTTAGCGCTTATTCACCTCCACTTCACTCCATTCCCCCTCCACTGCAGGGCATGTCTGGATTAATCACAAATCAATTGCTAAACAATGGATCAGATCAGTCAGTAAAAAAAAAAAACTACATCTAATTTACCATTAGGTGATCCATGGCTTAGAGTCATATTCTCAAGGGGAGAAAATAGAATCATAGGAACATGGCCATTTTGTACCATAGCTAGTGCCATGGCATTAGTCAGGGACAACGGGCAGACTGGCCAAGTTTAATCATCAAATGAATGACCTAGTTATCATACAATCATACAATACAAGGTTATTTGTCCCCTGATAATCCCAGAGAGTAAGTAATTCAGGGAGAGACCTACTTCTAACCTAGGCCTCAGGGATTGAGGGGGTCATCTTAAGTTCCTTTTGTGCTAAAATGCCCTCTCCTCAGCCCTGTCCTTCAAGGGCCAGCTAAAATGCTGCCTCCTCCACTTAACGAATGGGAATGAGAATGGGAGTGGAATGGAATGGGACAGAGCACTCTCTTTTCTACTGGCCTGGGAGCTCCTGAAGACATAATGCACATCTGATTTGTATCTGGGTCGCCAAAGCACCTCGTACCTAGTAGGCCCTGAATCCCTATTTGCCTGGTGGAACTCTTAAGGGGGCTCTTTCATAATCCACTGATTGACTCAGCCTCCATCACAAGAATGACTGACTGCAGGACCTTCAGCTTCTACTGGTGGCCATCACCAGGGGCGCACACTCCGTGAATATCTCTGAAGTCCCTGCTGCTGATCCTGCTTGCCATTGCCGTGGTACACACACCTGTCAGTCAGCTGAGTCAAGGGACAAGCAGGCAGTTTGCATGGAATCCTGAGCAAGAGGAAAGGTTTCACCAAATTGATTTGTCAGTCCTTAGGTACCTAGAATAGATAGATCATAACGAATGGAAAAAATAAATCACTTTAGTGATTTCTATTCGTGATTTAGTTTTGGCTAAAATTCAGAGTCAGTTGGTTACAGGAGTCAAGAGGATTGACTCCCATCTCCTACTTAATTCATTAGCCTGAATGCTCTGCTTTTCACATTGCTGTTTGCTCTTATAGACATGGTCTTAAATGGGTATTAATGACTCTTGGGGGATACCACGTGAGAGCATGTTATCTTCCCATATTTATCATTTGGTTTGATTTTCCAATCTTCTAGGTCCCTTTGTGTCTTATATCAGAAATCATTTGATTGAATCACCTAAATCAATTTCCCTTTGCTTTCAGCTAGCTTACTGTTGTCCTTTCTGGCTCACAGCTTATAATGATCCTCTTGTGTCTGGCATCTCCAAATCTGTCTTTGGTGGAAGTGATTATATTTCCAAGAACTGTTATTTTTACCCCCCAATCACAGAAAAACACTTTCCCTTTGCAGTAGAGCCTCCTTGTCCTCAGCGTGCCTCTCAGCCCAGCCGCCTTCCCCAGCTGGAGCTCTTATGGAGCACACCCGCACTGCCCTGATGGACTCTTTTCCTCCTGAAGCTCCGAACAGAGCTGCTCCGAAACACAGGGCCTGGGGAGATCCATGAGGAATCTAACATCAGAATGCACGCAGTGATGTGCATGCTACTCTCTGGTTACTATTTCCAGTCCCCTCCATAGCAAGTTGGTTATTATCACCACTCCACATGTGAGGAAACTGAGGTCTAAGGCGTTCAGTGACTTGCCTGAGATCTCACCTTTAGCAAGTGTTGGAGCCAAGAGACCAAACCAAGTCTCCCTCTCTGAGACTCTCTCCCTACACAGCCCTTGCATCTCTAGCACTCAGCGTGGTGCTTAGGATACAGGTGCTAGCAGAATGAATGGAAAAAAAAATTCTAAGTGAATGAATCAATCATTGAACTCTTAGACACAGAAGCCTAAGAATGTATATCAGTACATGGCTACCTCTACTCTTCCTGCACTTTGCCTTCCAGCTCATTGTTGCACCTTCACAGAAACCTCTCTGGTTTCTTGCTAATTAGTGCCACTGCCTTAATGGCAATCATAATACATAACAACCTTGGTCCTAAATCCATTACATTAGATCAATGAATAGTGTATAGCCACAGTGTTCAGAAGTAGAACGCTAAGCTCTCTGGAATTTGCAAAAGATCTTCCCTTCGGGTTTATTTCAGTGACAGATTGTAGGTGGTAGTATTCTGTGCTATTAGATTTGTGCACAATTCATCACTTTGGCTATTATTAGGTCGGTCATCTTCCATGCTGCATTGTTCAGAAATTCAGTCAGAATACCATTCACGGTGTGATTGTATCTCAGTCTAGTTCTGACAACTCCCTCTAATGCACTGAAAGTTGAATCAGTAACTTCATTCCAAAAGGAGCTTTACTTTTTAAGTTCCACTTTTTCTTTCTTTCTAACTTTTTTCTTTTTTAGAATTAAATTTTCATTACCCAAGTAACACATGAATTTATTCTCCTTGTGAACATTTCTATGGATATATATTTGTGTATGTGTGTGTGTGTGAGTGAGAGAGAGAGACATAAAAAGAGGCCTGCAAAGATCTGTTCCAAGCAATACAGTAGTTATCTCTGGGGATGGCAATGGGAAACAGAGGAAGGGGGCCTGCTGGTCAAAGAGAACACTAGGCTTATCTGTAATGTTTTACTATTTTACAAGGAGAATGTGCCTTCCTCCTTTTCGTTCCCTTTGCTCACTGTCATCTTACTGCAAACACATGAAAATGTGCACACCCCCACATGTATATGAAATAAATTCAGCCAAAACCTCCTAGTGTGTCCCCCAATGGACAGAGAAATCACTTGCCTCTTCCTAATTGGTGTTTCTTGAGTAGGAAAAACAGGGTACCATTCTTCTTGTCTGTGCCTTTTTCTCTACAATGTCCATTTTCTATTAGCTTGGTCTGCTGCAGTTTATGGCAGTTTTATTGCTTAGATTATTTGCCAGTAAACACCAGCTTGACCATGAAGGAGCAGAGGGAATTGAAGAGATACTTCTAAAAAAAAAAAAAAAAAAAAAAGCATATTCTGTTCCCAGTCACTAGTCACATCGTTGCTTGGAGAGGAAGACAGCTGGGTGTGGCAGAGCCCAGACCTGCCTTTCCACCATCTCCTCAGTGGACACTAACTGCTACCATGTAGTTAGTCACAGAAGGATGCAGATTGTTGGTTAGGTCAATGCTATGTGGTGAGAGGGCAAGGACTCCGGGGCTTTGATCCTGATACAAATCCTGGTTTGATCTCTGGCTGACGGGCTCACAAGCAAGTCTCAGTCCCTTCCAAGTCAGTTTAAGTTTCTGCCTCCTCCCCCACCCCTCCTTCTCCTTCCAGAATTAAATTAAATGACACATGAAAGAGCCGAGTTCCATGAATGCTGGGGTACATGAAGGTGTTCTGTGACTGACTGCCAATTTCCTTTCCCTCTGCTAAGACAGAAAAAAAAAAATTCTCATTTTTATGGCATTAATGTATCCTCTGTTTCTCCTTCTAAAAATATGGGGGGCAGTCCTCACCCATGCCCATCCCTCCCCCCAGTACCGTTGGTGACACTTACAGGTAAGATCCCTTAGACTGAACAGAAAAAAAGCAAACTACCAAATGTTGTTCTGATGGAGGCTTGGAGTTGTCACAGGCCCAGGCACCACTTTTGAAGCAGTTCCTGAAAACGCTTCTAAGATAAAAGATTTCCAGTATCTGTAGGAGCAGTAAGACTTGGGCGCTTGAGGAACGATAACCCCGGGCCATGCCAAATGCTCCCAGCCTCTAGCTAGGGGCTCTCGAGGAGAAACAGCAGGTGGCAGGAGATGTCACTGGTACTCTTATTTCTGTGTGATAAACTTGGTGTGAGGATACCTAACAAGTCCCCCAAAGAGGGAAAAAGCCATAAAAACTTCTTGAGCATCATGTTGCTTTCATTAAGCATTTCCTCAGAAAGCAAGTATGAGGGAAGCTGGGAGAGGGAGAATAAGTGTCACATTGGACTGGCACCTGGGGAATCACCCAAACTTACGAATGCCCGGTGATACTCATCATCTGTGGTAAGAAACCTGGGACTCGAGAGACCTCCCATAGGATCAGGGATGAGGTTTTCTCTGAGTGAGTATATCCCACCAATTTGCAGCCTACAGCCAGTCACAAGGATGTCCCCATGCCAAGGGGGACTGGGCTTTCCATTAGTGAGAAAGTTGAGAGACCCCACTAACTCTCCTGAATTTCACCTGATTTTTGCTGGGGTTCATTAGCTTCTTCTGAAAGGACTTGCTTATCATTAGTCAGCCATTTACTTCTAAGATCCTGGCCCAGAGGCACTGAGTCTCACCCGCCTGACCTCCATCCTCCTAGTAGACCACCCTGGTTTTAGTCTCCAGACTCATTCCTTGACCTCTCCTCCTGGACAAAGCCCTGGGAGCCTTAATATATAGGCCTTACCATGATGAAGTTTTCTGGGAAAATTCCAGAATGGAGTTTACCTACAAACAAATCCTAAGCATTCTTAAAAGTTAAAAAAGAAGAAGTTGGCAATAAAAGGAGTTGCTTTTCTAGAATTTCTAGGAAAGGCTCTTCTGCAAGACGTTACAGGGGTGTATTCTGCAGTTTGATTTGCAGAATGGGGCTTTGCAGGGAGGTTTGAATATAAGAGCTCTTCTCTACCCCCACTGTGGCTGCAATCTGGACAGAGGTTACTTGAGATGCCTGATCACTGCCTGGCACCTAGGATTCTCCTGCCTGACTCAGTGCTCTGGCTTTCTGCGACATAGGAGGGAGCCAGGCTGAGCACTGGGAGTCAGGACCCACATCTCTCAAGCTTTGCTCATCTTTGGTGGGGTGGGAGAGCCCAGTCACTCCCTCGCAGACTGTTAGGGTAGGAAGGGACCTTAGAAGTCATGCTCAGCACCTTGGCTTTTAAAGGAAATAGGCCCAGAGAGATCAAATGGCCTTCCAAGTGCCTCCTCCCCCAGCACTTGTGAGGGTCTCATTCATCTTAATGTTCTCAGCTACCAGCATGCGTCCTGATGCAGGCTAGGTGCTCAGCAAAGGAGGAATGAGTGAGTATACATTGTGCTGGTGACTCAGTGGTGGAGCCAAATTAGCACACAAGACTGTCTTTTCCACCCCCATGAGTCATGGGGAGGCAGCACTCAGCAATACTTTGTCAGCATGTTCAAGCACAGTTGCTTGGAGCTAAACACAGAGTTGCCAAAGGTGGCCTCCTGCCCGCACTCAGTCTGGAAAACCCCTCCTCTGGTTGCTGGGCGGCCTCTGGATGGGCGGGGCTGTCTCGCAGTAGCAGCAGAGGATGCCCATGGACTTAAGGAATTGATCGGAGCCAATTTCCTCTTTGGAGACCAGGGAGGATGGAAGAACAGTGCTGTTCAACCAGGTCCACCCTGGCTGAACAGGGACTAACAGTGTGGAAACAGGAGGGGCCGTGAGCCACCAGAAGCACCCTCGGCCATTGCTTTCCCTGGCAAGTTCTGCGATGCAGGCAGGCGGGCGGCCTCCGTCCATTCTCCTGCTTCTGCTGCGGTTCCTGGCCGGTAATTGCAAATCAGAGGGGACAGGTTTGTCAGCGTGGAAGGAAGGTCCGGCCAGCATTCCATTTCTCCAGACTTTTAAAATAATAGGCTGCGGGACTAGGAGTTCTCTCTGTGGTTATTATCTGTTTCTTTTTGAAAAGCAAGACATTCCCGTGAAGGACGCTGGGACTGTAAGGCGGGTCATAAAGGGTGACAAAGCAGAAAGAAAGTCGCCTGCAGTCTCCTCCACTGGCGATTCACTCCGCCTGGTTATTCATCCACACAGAGGAGTCACGGGCCTCACTCTTAAATGGCTTCATTCATGATGATTGACTTTGGAGATTTGCCCGTGTCTTTTGCAGAATGTTAAACAGGGAAGGATTTTTCCCTCCTTTGAACCAGCTATGTTAGTATGCTGTGGTTTCACAGGCCTGGAGTGGAGGCTAGAAGGAAAAATCAGCCCTCTGCGGGAATGCATCCCTCAAATGAGAATAACCACTGAATAAATATGGTAATGAACCTGGGAGCAGCTCCATCGGGGTGAAATTGATGCCTCTGGGCACTCAGGTGTTTTTCTGACCAATTCTAAGCAGCATCTAAAACCTTCAAACACCAGTAAAAGTTTGTTTTATTCACATACATTCACTCCCATCTACTGACTACCTTTGGTCTGCATCTTACAGAAGTTGGGGAGATGTGAACTTAATCACTGTTCTTTAGAAATGCAATGTCAGGTATGTTAGTATGCTGCCTTGGAGACCTTCCTGGTGTAGCCCCCACCTCTCTCATCCTACTGTCACCACCCAAATTCAAGTCTTACCCCCCAAACCTTAGCACTAACATAAGGTGCCCATCTGGGATATGTCTCCGCTCCTCCCAGCCCTGACCCCGACCCCTAAATATATTCATTATTGCTAATGCCAAAGCATTTTTCCTATGGACCACTTTACTTACATAACTTCCCTGGTGATGATAAACTTTCATAAGCTCCCCACTGACTCTCAAACAAAAACTGAACTCCTTCATAGATCAGATAAGGTCTTTTGTTTTGTATCATATTAATAATGCTCTACATTCTCCACTCCAGCCAAGCAGGTTCACTCTTTATTTATAATTGACCTTCACACCTTCTCACTCTGCAACCTTTACTTATGATTGTTCCTCCACCCGGAAGGCCCTCGCCTCCCATCTCTCCCTGTCACATTCCAACGCATGCCCCAGGGTCAGGAAATCTTTATTGAACTTCTTGTATTATAAACATATGAGTAGGTATCTCATATTCCCCACTGGAATATAGGGTTGAGGGTAGGGACCATGTATTTTTTTTTTATTTCTATCCTGCCCCCTCACTTTTAGTAGCCCACTGCTTTGCATGTCCCATATACTTAATAAATAATTTTTTAATGATGAATGAATATATAAATGAATGAGCAATCAACAAATTTATTAACTTGTTAATTAATAGTGGATATACCTTCCCTTAACCTCTAGTCTCTATTTTCCTATGCTACCCAAAGCAAAGAAACTCACCTCTTAGTAATGTGATTTGAAAAGCAAGATTATAAAATATCTGTTACTAATTATGTTTTTTTTTTCTCTCTGAAACACTTGGTTGCAAAAATACTTTAAGAGAGTGGAGCATAAAAACTTGGAACTAAGGGCTGGGTTTCCTAATCCTAGGAATCCCCAAGGAGTGCTGAGGTGTAGGGATTGGAAACCATTAGGAATTAGACCAGCCGGAGCACACAAAAGATTGACTGCTTTTTGGTCTGGGTGAATATTTTTCAATTGTAGAGTTGATTCAGCTTTCAAAGGTCAAGAACTAGGAAATCTAACTCTCTGTGTTTTTACTCAAATTAAAGGACTAATTGAATCCAGCCATTAAAAGCAAGCCACTTCTTGTGGGTTATAAGTATAGGGTAAGAAAAAGAAGCCAGGAAGCATTAACTTAGAGGTGTGCCATGCCCCTGGGTTGTGAAGCACTGAGGTCTCTTCTGTTGATTTTCACAAATAGAATTCCAACCATACTTATGAGGAACAAATAGATAAAATAAACATGTCCTAAAGCATACAGTTTATAAGCATGGCCACTAGGGTAAGTGTGCTCTCGGTCTTAAGCATAGTGTTCAGATATATTCCAGGACATGAGACCATCATACTTAGCAGCTGCAAGAATAGAGCACAGTAGTTCTGATCCTTATGCACTTAAAGCACAGAGAAGGGACAGCCTTGGGGAAGAGTCTCCTTTCCTGGTGTCATATCTGGGTTTTTTATTTGGGTTGGAAATTGTCTAGTTGGTGAGCACAAGATGTATGCTAGAGAATGCTTAATCAGCAGTAACGGCCTTGACTTGGGATGAACATATTCTGTCTAGCTGTGTGATCTTGAACAAGTCACTTCCCTCTCCATCAGTCTCTAGCTGGTGAACTGAGGGATTAGAAAGGAGGGTTTCTGGGTCTCCTTTCAAACCTAGAGCTCCCTCTTGTGAATGAAATTCTAGGAGCCTATGAATGTTCGTTTTTCATAGCATCTTCAGGACGATCACTTTGCAGTACAAATTTGCCTCTTGAGATATTCCAAAAATGGGTTTAGGAATTTTAGGAAAGGAAGGAGAAAGTGTTTCAAAAGTTGATCAGCAAAGCAAAGAAAAGATGCTAATATTGATTGATTTGCTAGAATGCATAAAATGCACCAAACAGGAGTAATAAGACAGGAGTAATTCTTGTCTTATGAGCAAATATTTATTGACTGCATACTGCACAGATATTGAACCAGGTACTAGAGGTGCAACATTTTACAGATGGAAAAACTGACCTTTAGAGAGGTTAAGTAATCGGCATAAGGTCACGTAGCTACTGGTGGGTGGACCGTTCTGACTGTGGCAGTTTGTCATGTCGCATCCTGGGAGTTGAGGCAAAAGGATCAAAAGGAGTAGTGTCTGGAACCTGAGACTGGATCTGACATCCTCCGTCTTCTTTCTAATGGAGCCACCACAGTCAGTTTTTATGCTTCCTGACACCATCCCCAAGGTCTAGTGGTCTCTGAAAATCCCTCACTTTCTTTCTTAATAATTTTTGCAGAAACATCTCCTGTAAATCACGCTAATCCCTTGGAAAATCTCTTCTGGAAAACTCAATACTAGACCTCTGAAGCCTGGCCTTGGGCACCATGTTTGATACTTCTAGAGGCCCTATTTAGATCACAATCAGGTTCTTGGAGAAATAACTAGAAGGTGGGAGTTTCATTCCTTAATCCCCTTCCCCAGAGCCCCTGGCTTCCTGTTGGATTTGCATGTCAGTCTTCGGACAGACCTACCCACCCTCCCACTCCTGACCTGCAGCTTTCAGGCCGGTGTCCTTGACACAGTGGCTCTGACCGGGAAGCTTGCTCTTTCCAAACCCTGAAGCAGTGCTGCGCCATCCTAAGGTAGCTCCTTGCTCACTGTCTCCTGTAGGGCTGCAGAGCAGGGATCTGGAGGTTCAAAAGGATAGAGGTGGAGGCTGGAAGAAGGCTAACAACCTAAGTTTAGACTCCATTTTATGCTAAAAAGGAAAAAGAATTCTTTAGGGGAGCAAATAGAGCTTTGGCAGAAGACGAGAGGAGGGATAAACACCATGCTTTGGGGGCAGAGTGGAAAGATGGTGGGTTTCCGCGCCAGCTCAGCATACTAACAATGTACCTTGGGTCACAGGCATCCTGTATTCCCCCACTGGATGAGGATAATAACAGTTCTCTTGGAAGGTCATGAAGAGAATTGCTAACATAGAGCAGAAGTCTAGTTGGCAATTAAAGGCACCTGCTACTATTTTTGCTTTATTTGTATTATCCCTCATGAACCAGGCAAGATGTCAGACCCAGCATGGCAGCACTTGAAGCATTCTGGAGGGTCACTTGTTAGGAAGAGAAGGGGAAGCTTAACTGTGAACAGAAACATGTGACTTTGTTTTCTGTGTATGTCTGTGTATATGTGCATGTATAAGTGTGCACATACCCTGTGTATGCACTCATGAGCGTGCATGCCCCTGGACACTGAGCCATACCTCCAGGCGGCATCTCCTGAAGCCACCAGGGATTTTGACAGCCTCCCTTCTCATGCAGCCCTGCCTTCAGTGTGGCAGTTGAAGAATCCCAATTACAGACTCTTGTCTCAAAACAGCCTGGAAAACATAAAGACAAGCCTCACAAACATTGTCTCATTAGTTCGGTAAAACCTTACTAATTTACCCTAATTGTGGGGAAAGATCATTTGCATGCGGGAAGTGTCTGGAAGGGGCCTGCTTTAATAAATAGACGGGACGTATTTATAATCAGTGGTGCCCCTCACACACAAACAATCAATGTGCTCAAGTCCTTAAAAACAGTTTGTTCTCGTAAGTGGGTTGCGCATTCCTACTGTCGTCTTGAAGCTACTAATGCAAGAAGTGACCTGGGAGCCAGGGTCCTTTATTTTCCTTCTTATTTCCAAGTAAACAACAATCTAGCAGATGGCTAGGGGGTTGAACTAGGGCCCGCTTGCAGGGAGCAAGGGAGGCAACGAATGGCCAAGCAGAGAGTTTTAGCAAGAGTCAGGGTTGGGAGACCTAGATTCTAATCCCAGCTCAGTCCCCAGACTGTCACATTACTTTATCTCTCTGAGTCTTAGTTTCTCGTCTCTCAAGTGAAGAGTTTAGAGGAATGGTCTCTCAGTGCTTTTAAATCCTATCGTTTCAGAGCTGTAAGAAATCCTGGAGATTATCTGATTCGACTCTTGATTCACATGTGAAGATAGGAAAGGGTTCTTACTGTATTGTACTCCTGTGAGGGTTCCTGAGCTACAAATTATGAAGGTTGAACATATGTTTAACAATATATACTACTGAGATAAAGACTCAGGCTTGAGGGTGGGACTTGAAGAACTTGACCCAGGTCAAGGTCCAAGCAGAGAACAGATGAGCTGCCAACAGGCCACACAGAGAAGCCAGAAATGAGCAATGGAGTAGAGAAGTGGGCAGGAGAATCCAGAGTTCAAGGAGCAGAATAGGTCTGGGATCACCAACAGAGCAGGCAGGTGGGAAGCCTGCTAGAAATCAAGGACCTGGATAAGAGTCTTGGCAAAGAAAAGCAAAGTCAAGCAAAAGTCTTGATGGGGAGCTATGGCCCCAGCCAATAGTGGTAATTTCAAGACTAGAGGTCCAAAGGCTTCTCTTCTCTGAAGCCCTGGGCTTGTGGATTGTTTCCTACCCTCTGGAATATTAACGGATGGAAGGACTGGCTGGTTGACTGAAGGGAGCTCCATGTGGTGGAGAGCATCCAGGTAGAAATGGTTCAAAGCAGCAGGAGATGCAGTGCTCATGGCCCAGGTGAGCCCTCAGATCAGAGCTGGAGCTGAAGGTCTTGCAAGTCATTCTCACAGAAAGTGGCACTGAACCTGTGAGAATGCTCCAGAGAGCAAAGGGAGAAAGAGAAAGGTCAAAGACAATCTTAGAGAACATCCCCCATTTTGGCTGGACAAGTAAATTAAAAAGTGCCCTATTCTCTTCCCTTACTCAAGGCTAATAGTGAAGTATATATTGAGGACAGGTGGGAGAAAGGACAAGTGGCATTTTAGAGGACACAGGAATAAATATGGGCTTTCCTCCTTGAGTTGCATATTATCAGATCCACCTGTCTGTGCCTCTCCTTCACTCACATTATTGTTCACTGATGAGATGGTGTCTCCATTGTCTCCAGAAAGCAAACAACAACAAAATAAGTCCCTGGTTTTCTTTTCCTTCAGAGAGTGTGGGTTGAGATGTGGAAGCCATAGAAATAAATCAGCCCCTCGATGTGGATGTTTGCATGTTTCCTTCTCCCTGGACAATTCCATTCCAGAGAAAATATCAGCAAGTCTTGCTTTTTTCTTGATCCGGTTTTCTGAGCACTGTCATGCTCAAAACTGGTGACCTTGATGTGGTTGACTGTGGCAGCAATCTCAGAAAAGTCTCCCTGCCTCTCTTCTCAGCCTAAAATTCATAGAACTGAAAATTGTCTCATCTCCCATCCCCCACTTTGTGGTTTTGGTTTTTTTTTTTAACATGAAGAACCATTCCAGAAGAGATGAAATGGCTTGCCCAAGGTCATTAGTGCATATGATGGATTAAGCAGTATTTCTCAAATCAGAGTATTGTATGCGCCCCTTTTAAATAAAAAAAAAGGATATTTTACGAGTCCTGGAGGGATACACTACTTATCCCTCCAGGGAACCCGAGACTCCAGGTTAAGAGTCCAAAGTCTAGTTCAAGCTGACTGGTGATGGAGACTTGTCTCCTGAAGAGCCTGGCTGAGATGTGTTGCATGTACCTCTCCCACTGGCATGCACCCTGAGCTGCAGTTGGCTTGCTGCCCTTCACGAACCACTCCCATCCTGAACTCCTGGCAGGTTCTATCAAAAGGTATTTCCTGAATACTTCTGCCTTCAGGAATCTTCTCAGACCCCACCCCGTAGCCTGCTCACTCTTTCTCCTTTGACCCTGGTGGTGTACCTTTCTCTGCCTCCAGTTATAAGTGTCTCTGTGGCTTTTTGGCTTTCCAGGCCACTCCACTAGGATTTGGCCTTTATTTGGTTCCTTTCCTCTCTCAGCTCCACACTCATGCGGAACATGATGGCTGGGCCACCACAATATGGCTCATGGGGAGAGAAAGTAGCCCAGTGGGAAGAGGGCACAACCTTGGGCAGCTCTGAATGGCTTGTGGGTAGAAAAGGCTACAGGGTCAAAGTGGGGACTTGATCCATAACATTTAGGAACCAGAGGGACATAGGAAGTCCTAGACCTACCCCCTTATTTTGCACATAAAGAAGAAACCAAGGCCCAGAGACCCAAAGGGGCTTGCCTCGTTCCACATGGTTTGGAAGGCAGTGCAGGTAGTGGTTAAGAACAGTGGCTTTGAACTCAGGCAGACCTGCATCCTCAGTCCCAACTCCACATCTGGGACTAGCTGTGGGATCTAGAACAACTCACCTAAATTTTCTCAATTCCTGTTGCCACATCAAGATAGTCCTACCTCATAAGGATGTGGTGAAGGTTGAGTGAAGTAGCGGATAGGAGGTGCTTACCACACTGTAGAGCACCTAAAAAGAACTCAATAAATGTCAGCTGCAAATAGCCACAAAGGTAAACTTAGAGACCCATGTCTCCCAAAGCCCTCATCTGGGGTGTTGCAACATCTCACCCAGAGGAGACAAAGCCAATTCACAGGCTCCTATGTGGTTGAGCCTGGTGAAAAATATGCTCTGCCAAGAAGATAAAGAACTTGCTCAGAAAGTTATGACTCCTAGGCACTTAGAAGTGTTGGCCGCAGAGCTGAGGAAGGGTCCTGCTGCCCCAGATGGAGCATGGAGCGTGGGTGATGCTTGCAACTCGGTGCACAGAATAAGATGTGCTGCTAATAGGGATGGCTGACACATGGACAAAATCAATGTGCCACAGGATGAAGGAGCAGCAAGTCCTGCCTCCTGATCTTTACTCAGTCCAGTTCTGTCCTGAATATTCTGTTTTAACTTGATCACAAAGAGGGTCCGTGAATTGGGCAGTCCTCTCAGTTCCACCCAGGCTCTGCAAATGAATAGAGGTACAATCAGTGATCAGCGGGCTTGACTTCAGAGGTACTGGTCATCCCCCAAGTGGAGGCCTGAGTCTAAGAGGGACCTCACGTTTACTCAAGGCAAATCTGAGGACAGGCTAGAAATAATTCAGCTCATAGCCTCAGAGATTCTCATTCCACCTCAAATCCTAAGGAGTCTCAGTACAGAGGGGTTCTGGGTAGGAGGAATAGAGAATGGAGTGTTGTGGGAAAGGGGGTTAGGGTGTCAGAGTTCCTAGGGAAGACTGGAGAAAACACGGGATGGCAGATTTGGTGGCGTGATGCCTTAATTCCTTCGGTCTTTTCTGTAGAAGATGCCCCACCCTTCCCTGAATTGCATCCTGGGGAACAGTAGGGGTTGACTTGTCCCAAGGTCATGCTCATCAGTGATGGGGTGGAGAAATGTCACTCCAGGCCTGTTGGCTCTGCAATTATTCAAATGCTTTGCTTAGAATACAATCACAGCTCCCAGCTCTGATTATTGGCATCATCAACATCATCTATTAATGGGTTTCGAAGTCCTCTGGGTACAGGGCATTGTACAAGATGCTAAATAGTGCCAAATACAGATTCAGAAAATGAAAGATGGAAAAGAGCAGAAAGTGGACCCGACCAGGACTCATTCTGAGAAGCAAGATCTAAATCAGCCTGAAGCCACTGATGTGAGCTAATCTTAAAGGGCCAGGGCTCCTAAATTCAAGAAGGGCATTCATTATTCCAGGGTCTTCCTTATCATTCCTGTCTTCATTATTTTCAGCTGCCTACTTTTAGCCAGAAGTATTTAAACTTCTATTAGATTTCCTTTTATCCTTTCTGTTAAGTAAACTTTCCCTTTATCACCTATCAGCCTCTTCCAACATCGCTGTCTGCAGGCGGAGAAGTAGCAGAAATCTAGCAGAACAAAATAAATAAGTAAAAGAGGAGTTGCCTCCAAATTGGCCAGACCTTGCTGTGTTTGCCCAGTGGGCACCTTGCCACCTGGCGTTTCTACTTGATGGTACCTTAGGAACTCAGCACCAAGTGAGGAGACACACTTCGCCGAGAATGCCCATCACCCCGGCATGAAACGTGCTCCCCCCGCTGCAGAACTGCAAACATCTGTTCTGCCTCTTTCTGTACATGTGCTTTTAAGCTGATGGTGGGAGACAGGCTGCCAGAAACGTCTGAGTCTCCACCAAAGACATATTGTAGGTTAGAAGGCAGACGGCTGCTGTTGTATCAAAAACCTGTTCATCAGAGTTTCCAAAAGGAACCGATATGAAAGGTTCAAATGAACCCTTCAGGTTTCTCCATCTAACCAGGCCTGAAGCTTTGCCTCTCATTAATCTTTAATGAACAACAAAGAAAATGTGTCGCTGGCTAATTATTGTGTAGGGTGGCAGATGCTGTACAAGGAAGAGTCCCCAGAGTCACATCATTTAAAGGGACACTGTCAAAAAGGAAGCCTTACTTCAGAACGGGTTCCCTGACCTATAACATGATCTATTTCTTGTTAAATTGGAATTTGGCTTCTCTCACTCTCTCTCCACATTTTTACCATTGTCTCTTTCGGGGGGATTTGAACTCTAGGAGCCTAGAGCAATCAAGTGACGGAAACCCAAGTTTGTCGCCCCCACAGGGAATTCTCATCCCTGCTCACCAGAGCTAGATTCAGGGACTTTCATGCTGCTTCGCTTCCTGTTCTGATGTCTACCTGGAATGTCTTTCCCTGGCCTCCACTTCCTTCAAATTCCTCTTTCCCCAATTACTTTGAATTTTCTCAGCACTTAAGCAGTCTCAACCCATGAATTATTAAGCATAACTTCCCTTCATGCAGGAACTATATCCCATCCTCCATGTCCAGGACCTACCGCATGCCTAGTATAGGCTGTGCTCAATAAGTCTTGGTCGAATTCGGTGAACTTGCCTCTATGTGCCTTGGGCTTATTTGTTTCTTATTCCATATGATCTCTTTAGTCTTCACAACTGCAGATTCCTTGAGGGTAGGATTCTTGTCTCATTCTTCCTTTGCCCTACCGCTAGAACACTTGCTACACATTTATGTAATAAGTTCTTCACATGCTCGATGGCCATGTTGATTGTTGTTTAAAGTCCGTTTTTTATACCAACCCAGCATGAGCTATAAAATGTCCTGTTGGAGTAGATTGTTATATGCTCTCTCTATAAGATGAAAATAGGCTCGTCTGAGTCGATTTCCTTTTATAGCCAATTTTATTTTTAGATTTAAATGCAAAGATCTCAATGCTGTATTTTTAGGATTCTGTTTACTTGAGGAGTCAATCATTTTTTTTTAATTTTAAAATATTAATCCTAGTCAAATTCTAAACATGTTGCTGAAGAAGTGGTTTGCAGTGTTTCCAAGAACCAACACAGGCTCACCCAAAACAGGTCCCGGAAGACACCTTCTTCAAAAGAGTCGTGTGATTAATAGGATGAGGGGATGTGACAGACACAGATTCTCTTAATTCAAGCCATGCTTTTGACAGTGTTTCCACTGATATTCTGGTATGCGGGTCTGCAGCAATCCAACACTTGTATCCAAAGAGGCTAGTGAGTGAGACTTGTCCATCTGGAAGGGATCTCCAACAAAAACAGTAAAGGCTTCTGCCTTGACCTTTGGCTCTTGTGTGTTTTTGCTGCATGCCTGAGATGGTTGGTGGAAAGAAAATCTGACATTTGCTCAGACCTCCTGCACGCCTGCCACAGCGCTAGAAGCTATGTGTTCATTATCTCATTTCATAGGAGGCCTGGTCTGCTGATGATTCCAAGCTTGGTAGGAGAGCTAATACCACAGATAACAGATTCTAAATTCTGGAAACGAAGCCAGTTAAAATTGGCTGCAGGAAACATCATGGCCCTGCACTCCAGTTCAAAACAACCCACTTCTTTGAGCCACAACTTATAGGATCTGGCAAATCTGGTTTGGAAACTTTCTGGGGAAAGGACTGGGGGTAACCTGGGGTGGGAGGGGATTCCAGTTGATCACAAGTTAGCCTGAAGCCATGGGGTGTTGCAGTCCCCCCTCCCCCGAGAAGACAGTGCTCCAAGAGACTGCAGGTACCAAGTCCAAATCCCAGGGAGGTTTGACCCCAGTGTTCCCTGCATTGTCCAAACTAGTGGGAGGTACTGCCGTCGTCCTAGTTTCCAGGAGCTGAAAAGAGCTTCACGACTCATCTAGCTGTATTTTTGTTGACAAATTTTAAGGGAATAAACTTAAAGTAAGTCCTGAGAGGAGAATGACCACATAGAGATGAACATCAGAAGCCAAAACAATAGAAACCTGTTATAATATATATTTCAAAGCACCTTCCTATTCATTCTGCCTTTTAACCCTCCAGCAATCCTGTGAAGGAGGCATTAAAATAGAGGAACCATGAACAGAGAGGTGGAGTGACTTGCCAAAGCCGCCCAGCCAGTGAAGAAGTTAGGTCTTGAGCCGGGATCTTGGGGATTCTCAATCCAGGGCTCCTCCTCAGTGTCATGCCTCCTCTTCAGGTCAGCTTCCTGGCCCTGACCCCTCCCCGGGCAAGTGCTGCCTGCCCAGTCTGGCCCAGAGCAGCGACAAGGCAGCCAAGGGCCATCGGCACCTCTGGCTTTCAGCAGAGCTTGAGCTGAGGTTCACTGGGGAATGGCTCCACCAGGTTTTCACTCAATACCCCTCTGCCAAGCCCACCTTCCCTTCCATCACAGATCTTTTGTGAAGTGAGGGGTGTAAAACACAAGCAAACGCAAGCCTGCAGTTTCCTGCAGCCCGTCCCTGGGAGCTGCCCCTGCTCCCAGAAACGATACCCTAGTTATCATTCGTTATTTCTACTTCTTAGTAGTAAAACCCTTTTAATATGGCATTGGAGACCATTGGGGAGTTTTAAATTTCATGTCAGACCAGGATTTATGGACCAATTCTGAAATTTTACCTCTGGGCTCAATAATTGAAATTCTCTTTTAATCGCTCTCTTAGACACCTCTGTTAAAAGACTTCAATTATTTCTACAAGTGGCCCCCGGAATTTGGCCGATCTGAATACTCAACTTGTGTCACCTCCTTTTTGGAGGCCTGCACGTGAGACGTTAGCCATGGGTCATGGGTGAAGCCACCAGGTCTAACAAGCAGTTCCACCAAAGAGCTTGGGGTAGGAAAGACATCTCCCCACACAGGGAGTTGAGGCTGGGAACCAAATGGCACATCCACCCCTGCCCTCCCAGTCCCCAGGAGGAAGCCAGAGATTGCTGCATTAGGATGTGAATGTTCACCATGCTTGTTGAGAAAGCAGTACAGTCCTGAGAACATGCAAATGCAGAGTGGGAACCCTTCCATGGAAAATAACTTTAAGCAACGTGGTTCAAGGCGTCACTGCAAGGATCAAGGAGGGGAGAGATCCTCCAGCTGAGCCCCAGAGAGCCCTGTGATACTTTGGGGAAAGTAAAAGCAGACGCTATCTGAGGGGTTGTGCTGTATTGGAAAGCGACCCTCCCCCCGCCCCCACCACCACCAAGGACAGAGTGAGGACACTGGAGCAGCAACATCCTCAGGGCAGCTAAGTCATACAGAGAGAAGAGCTGGAATCTCAGCAATCTCTTACCCTGTCCGAAGACCCAGCAGGACAGGGTGTAGTGAGGGAGACTAAGCCAGGATGCTGGGGTGAGAGTAGCTCAAAGGAGCCACCTCCAAGATGTCATTCAGTGTTTTATTATCTGGTGATGGCAGTTGGTATGGGAGAAATGCATAACTCTATTTCCAGAGTCATCAGTTGCTGAAAGAAGATTTACTTATGGACTAAAAACATCTGCTTCGGTGGGCTGGGTGGGGGCCAGAGCTCAGGCTGAGAAAGGGGGAATTCACCAAAGAGACTTGGCCTCACACTGATATTCTGAGTTCTGCCCTCTGGTAGAGGCAGCCAAGAGGGAATGAGACTCCCAACCTTGGTGAGGAGGTGCCCCCAGCCCCTCTGTTGGCAACCCTTCCCAGGCCACCTAGAGGTCGTCTGTACTGGGAGTCGTGTTCTGTTAGATGATCAGCAGATGGGACCAAAATAAGAAGAACGTTCCTTACTCAAGAGGGTTGATCTTCTCACATGGCAACGGACTAAGCCAATGCATCTCCAAGCAGAGTGCATTCACCCCATGGGCATGCAAAATGGCTCCTTGGAGGTACTGTAAACATACCTACTTATATGTTTTACTCATTTAAAAATAAGATATTAAATGTTACTGATATTTAATATCAGATAGGAGTACATGTACCTGTTCAAAAGAATTTCATAATAGAGGAAAATAAGCAATAAAATCTTTTAAGTTTGATGATACTTTTAAGTGACTTGATATTAAAAGATTCGGTGATATCTGATTTAATTCAACATGGGCTCCAGCCCCGGATCCACCCCCAGGCATATGCCCATAAACATACACAGGGCCAAGTCATAGATGAGGACAAAAGGGCCCCAGTTACCTTCACTCAGTTCAGTAGGACACTACAAGGATTAGGCACTAGATGCTGACCCCAAGGATCCTCGTGTCTATGCTCTTTTCCTAGCTAAAAAACTGGGTTCCATTTCCTTCTGCTTCCCATGCCTCTGTTTTCTCATCTATAAAATGGGAAGAGTCATGTATTATTCCTGTCCTACAAGAACTGATGTTTATTTTCACCCTGCGAAAATGCCAGGGAAGGAGGAAACTCCCAACTCAGATTTGTCCCAGCCTCCACCCCCACTACACACACACGCCTCTCATCCCCTGCCAGGGGATGGCTCTAGAAATAGGAGAACATCATCAGTCAGGTTCTGCATGTACCAGCACCAAGCAGACAACATGGTGGCCAGTCTCCACACTCTGAGGCTCTTCCTGCTTCCAGTAGTCTTCAGGGGATGGATAGGAAAGCACCAGCGTTGGAATCACAAGACCATACCCTAGCACTTCTTAACTAGTCCTCTGAGCAAGCCTGTAACTCTTCATTCTACTCCACGTGGCTGTGTGACCAAGAAGATAAGAGCATCTGTGTGCTTGTCGCCCCAGGTGGTGATGAGAGAGTGTGTGCAGGAACACGAAGCCCCTCAGATGGGAGTCAGTGGGCTCAAGCAGATGTCCCATGGCTGTCCCAAGGAGCACTAGCGTTATGAACCTAAATATTCTGGAAGGAGAATCCGTCTTCATGCTGAGTCCATCTCAGATTTAAAATCTGATACACATGATAAACACACTGTGTTCTGCCACCGTAGGCCCTCAAGAAACTACTGCATCTCAGCCTTCTTGGGATACTTCTCGGCTCTGAAGCTATAGGATCTCTGAGTGCCTGAGGCCATCCTCCCCTAGTTCCTAAAGCAGCCCAGATTGCATCCTGCTTCTATGGGAAGCTGAGGCATACGGAGACAGCCATAGGCTTAGAGTCTGACAGGCCTGGGTTGGACTCTCAGCTCTGTTACTTACTAAGTCAAGAGCAAAATAATTCACCTGCTGGGATCTCAGTTTCTTCATATGTTCAATGGGTCAACAGCACCTTCCCCTTGCAGCTTTTAAAAGGATCACCTGAAATATTCATGACAAATTCCTTCACAGTATCTGGTGCAGCATTAGTGTCCAAGGAGTGGTAGGCATTATGATACTTATAATCATCTAATAGCAATATAACAATTATTACCATCATTGCTTGGATGACACCACTGGCAGGTTTCCAAAGCCAGAGATGTTAGCAGACCACCGATTCCTTCCGCATCTTTCAGGATCTACCCATAGCAGCACTGGCCACACAATCCCTGCTCTGTGAGCATGAAGGGCCAGAGATGAGTGTCCACCACCTGCTTGGTGCAGAGGCCATCAGTCCCTTGAACCAGAGGATCAGAGCTGTTTCAAATGATGACTCTGAACCTGTTTAGAGCTGTTGGCAGAGCCAAATCCCAGAGCTCACATGAGCCAGCAGCTCATGACTAGACTTTGTTTCCCAGCCTTTGTCACAGTCCATTCCTGCAATCCTCTGTCCTTTGAGGATGCCATACACTGGAGAGGAAAAGAGAGCTTCTGCTGTCCCTCTTGGTTCCATGAGAAACATGTCAAACAACTGGATAGACTCCAGCTTCCATGATCTATGAGTATAAGGCCTGAGCAAAGAGATGGGTTTTACAACCTCATCTCTAGGAGTCAGTTTTTATTGACTCTTCGGAGGTTTCTGCTTGGTTTCGTTTTAACAAAACTGCATTGCAGGCTTACCAGTGGCTACGGTGACATTTAAAATACAGTGGGTATGCAGGCAGCTCTTCTAAGACACTTTGCATATATCTCTTGGGAGGCAGGTAAAAGAAGATGGGCTATTCCTGTCTTTAGGTGACTGTTCCCCAAGCCCTTATTGATTAAATATATCACTGAAGGGCTGAACCAGCCAGAAAACAGGAGCCTGCTCTTTTCAGAAAATTGCAGCTTCCAGTGTATAAGGTCAGGGACAGTGTCAAAAGATTCTGAGTGTCCTGAGCTTTCTGACTATGAATATTCAAAGTCTGAGATGAATCAGGAGAGGGGAGAAAAGGTTGGTCTCAACCCCAGCCCAAATCTTTCTGGCTCCCCATGTGCCTCTGTTTCTAGTGCAGGCTCAGTATGCCTTAAAAGTTCTAGGTCACAATTTTGAGCTGACCCTCTGATGTCATGTGAAAATTGGTGTTGGCAGTTTCAGCCCAGAAATTGACTCCCAGGTGAACACATCATTGGCACAATCTCATGGCCTCTCAAGCGGTTCTGGCTGCTACGTTCCAGAAGGCTCCCACATGGCTGACATGGTAGAATCCCGAAGTTGAAATTCCATTAGTTTCCTTGAGCATGGCTTAAAGGTAGGAGTATTACCCAGGTGAATCTAATGGGCCCATGATTCCTGGGTTATTAGCAAGTACTTCCTAGTATCATTCATACAGTGGGCCTCCCTGAAGGCAAAGCTGATACTATTCACCTGGAAGGCAGAGGTAAGTGTGTAGGAAAACATCCTACATTCTTTCTGGCCCCAAGGAAAATGGGGTTTCTTTGTGAGAAATCAGTTGTATTTTCAGTAGGCTGTGGGCTGCCTGTCCATGGGCTGCTCATCACATAGAAAGATAATCATTCACACGTAGTTGGTAAACATATTTTAAAGTTTGTTTCTCCACTTAGTTGGGATGGTTTTGAACTATCCACCAATATTCGCTTTCTACGGTGACCATAACAAAGTACCACAAACTGGAGGGCTTAAACAACAGAAATTGATTGTTTCACAGTGTAGAGGCTAGACACTTGAGTTTAGGGTGTCAGCAGGTCGGTTCCTTCTGAGGGCCGTGAGGAAGAATCTGTTCCATGCCTCTCCTAGCTTCTGGTGGCTTGTGGCAATCTTTGAAACTCCTTGGCTTGTGGATGCATCACCCGATTGCTGCCTTCCTCATCTCATGGCGTTCTCCCTGTATGTTTCTGTCTCTGTGTCCAACTTTCCCCTTATTATAAGGACACAGTCATATTGGATTAAGGCTCACCCTAATAATCTCATTTTAATTTGATCACCTTTATAAAGACCCTGTTTCCAAATAAGGTCACATTCTGAGGCATTGGGTGTTAGGACTTTAACAGATCTTTTTTGGGGGAAAAATTCAATACATAACACCACCCTTTCTGTCATCCCTTCTTGGAACAGAGGGGACCAGCCAATAATAACAGATGTCACGTCCTTTAAGAAGCTCTTCTAAAAACCTCTTGGGCAGAGGTAGGCACATGTTGCCCTTGTTCCCCTATACCAGTCGCCCAGTTCAACCTGGGAGTCAGATGAGTAAGGGATACCAAGTTCAGTCTTGATCAGTGAAGAACAGCCCAGCAAAGAAAAAGAAGAAAGGGGATTCTGGATATAAGGGACACCCTGAGCACATGTATGGGGCAGGGAAGAACCCTGGCCTGCTCTGAGAACCACAGGCAGGTCCTGAGGGCATTGGGGAACATGGTCATGTTTCAGTTTTAAAGAGATGATTCAGGACACAAGGTATAGAATGGAACTCTCCTCTGTCCACGGAGGGGAGGTGCATAGTTCAGACCTCAGTCTTTCTCTGCCCCACGGAAGGAAGACACATGGTGATTTCCAAGATTCATGCCAGTCTTACATCTTTTGACCTCACAACAACATCATCCACGATACTTGCCACGGCACAGTATAGCCCCTGTAGCAGGGCCAGTGAGCCCCTCTGCACCAAGGAGCTCAGAACATAGTCCATCAGTGCCTCCGGCAATTACTTCTGCATCCCTGGATGGCCACCCAGCAAAGGGGTGGGGCAGGTGCAGCATGTGGAATGGGGGAATCATCTCCCATGGGGACAAGTCTGTGGGCTGTCCTGACCCCACCTATCCGGGCCCCTCCAGCCTTTTCCAGCTGACCACTATCCCAGCCCCAGAATGTGCTTACAGGGCTGCAGTTTATGGCCAGGTCTACCCTACCATATGGAGTTTCAGCACAGCTGGCTTGACTTGCCAGAGATTCGTGACTGAAATGGAGCCTCTGAGCTTGGGCATCAGCATTTCGCTTGGCGTAGAGGCTTGCATTTGTATTGAACCAATCAACACATTAACGCATTAAATGGCATTTAGGCTGGCTCTCTAGGGAACGAGATGGGCAACTGGCTGTCATTTGAGCGTGAGCAAACAGGATTGCTTTCAGGCCTGGAAAATCATGGCTGTTGAGGTGGGGGCACAAGATGAAAGCCCTAACCCTAGCCCCACTCAGGACTCAGAACTCGAGTGAGAGGCAGAGTGCTGAAGGAAGGATCCTACAGAAACGGCCACATTCCAGGTTTCAATGTTGTCTTTATTCTTTCTCCTTGGGAGGATGTATTTGAAAAACAAAACAAAACAACAACAACAACAAAAAACAAAAGGACTAACTGCATTGAGTTGGCTTGGGAAAAAAAGAGGTTGTATTTGGAAAGAACAGATGGTGGTAAAAAGTTATTGGAAGGAACAGAGTTAGGAAACCAAATTCCAGACTCCTACTGTCTGCAGGTGGGTGACTGCCCAAATCTCCTTACAGAAGGAGTTTGAAAGGCAAAATGATCACCTGGGTCTCTAACCTGAGAAAATGACCGCCCACGCTGCTGGAGATATTGTCTGACAGGACTGTGGAATGGGGAACCTCGCTGGGATCCCCTCTGGTGCTCACTTCCGTAATTTTAAATGATTCCTGGAATGTGGCAACAACCGAACCCTCTCACCTTTCCCACCCCTTGCCCAGAATCCAGCTGAGTCCCTCCCTGATGAGGGATGTTCAGCAGATGCTGGAGGAGGTGGGGGCTTGTGCGGGACCTAATCCAAAATGCAGAAGAACTGAAAGAGGAAATTCAGGACTCCAGGCTCCCTTCTCTTGATTTAAGGTTTTCTCTCACTTGATTTTTTGCCTGGTAATCAGTGGAACCTCCTTTAAAAAGAAGAAAAAATACCAGTGAATCCTCCAGGTGGTTTTTTATACAACCGAGAGCAAAGAAGAAGCCCTCTGGACAACAAGCTTGGGACCAATAGTTGCTTGGGAATCAACGGACATCCTTAAACATTTGTCTTTACTTACAACTTCTAGATGCATGTTCATTCACTAATCTCTTGATGTAGGGCCAAGGCCTTTGCTTCCAATATGGGCCTGTTGATTGGAGTTCTGCTTTGTCTTTCTCCATAAACCACGTTCATGACGCCACAACACACATCCTCGATTTTCAGTTTCAGTTCCTCCAAAATGGAAATAATCTTAAAACACTTGGGAAATAACCTGAAAACTTCTAGATTTTTAAGATTTTCCCCCTGATCTTTTTTGTTGCCCCATATAGACCAAATTAAACAGCAATTATTTTTAGTGATTTATCAGTACTAGTCTTTACAAAGTAATTTAAATTTTTCTTGCTCGTGTTGCATCAACTGAAGGAGCACACCTGGCATAAACAGGCTTGGGAACAAGCCTAACTGACTCTCAGTAGGCATCTAACTCAGGTGATGGGAATAGAGAGTGTAGGAGTCCCGGAGGGTAAGCTGGAACATCCAGGAGGCACAGGGGGGTTCCACTGAATGTGCAATGCAGAGATTGGGCTAACCCCAGCAAGCCGATTGGTCACATGGAGGCTAGTCAAGAACACTTCTTCGACCATTTATTTTCCTGACAGCTGTGGCTATGATCAGTCTACTTCTGCCCACTGCGCTCCTGATGATTCAGGAGCTAGATCACTAGAGGTAGATTCTGTCTCCCCTTCCTGGCCTGCTATAGAGAATAAAGAAAAGCATCTCAACCAGGGGCCGGGTGGATGCCTGCCTCCCACAAGCCTGCGTATTCCAACTTGGATTAGGATGATGTGGAATCTGAGGAGGGAAGGAATAGGGTAGTCTGGGACAACTTTGAGAAGAAGCCAAAGTATTTATTAGATGCATCCTTTTCTGCACGCTGTTGGTCTTCAAGTACTACCCACCCTCAACCCAGCAAAAAGCTCTTCTAAGAAACTAATCATTTACATTTAGCATAAATATAAACCTGTACAGTGTAGTAGAAAGTGCGAGAGTTTTGAGATAAAGAGTCACGGGTTCATATCACTTCTTACCGTTTACTACATGGGCAAGTTGTGTAAGCCTCTCTGAGCCTCAATTTTCTTATAAAATGGGAGTGATAATATCTGTTTCATGCACTTATTGTGAATATTAAATGAGATAAAGTAAAATAGCTTTATTTATATTCTGCCTTAAATCCCTTCTGGAAAGATGCAGAACATAAATAAACATGCACACAGACCAATAAAGTGCTTGGCACAATGTTCCCTGGGATATCTGCATTTGTACATTTTGCCTCTTCATCTCCACAGGAGGGAATGAAAGAGGCTTCGAAAATCCTGGTATTCTGGGGTGGGAGGCTCTCCCCAAATTTCCCAAACCCTACCACATGGTCAGTTTCCTCTACCACCTTCTTCTAAGGTCGCTCTTTGAAGGGTCATCTACCACCCTGGGTTTAGGAGAGAAGAGAAACACGAACACAATAAGAGCAGTATTACCTGAGAGGCTTACTGAGTGTCAGCTGAGTCATGTCTTAACTGAGTGTTAGCCCCACATGTGTTAACTCACTCAGTCTTCACAGCACCTCTGGAAGGTTCTATTATTATCCCCACTTCTTAATGACAGAACACTGGCACAGACACGTAGCTGGCCAAAGGTCACAGCCAAAAAGAGACAGAATTGAGCTTATAAAACAGGAAATCTGGCTCCAGAGTTTGTGGTCTTAATATGTTTCCTTGAAAGAAGGAAAAAGGGAAGGAGGGAGAGTGGGAGGAAAATTAGAAGAAGCTCAAGAGAGGCCAGGAAAAGGAGCCTATTCATTTCTTCTTTGCTTAAAAGCATGAGAGAAGAATTAGGAGAAACACAGTTTGGGAACATTTTCTTAGCCCCTGCTCCAGGAAAGCTGGGCAGCCTTCCAGATCCCTGTCACCAATACAGCATGTCTGATGTAAACCAAAACCGCTTTCCAGCTGCCAATGCTAAGTTCTCAACCAAGTCCACCTGTGGCCACAGCGAGCATCCCCTTTTCTCCAGCAGAGCCAGAAACCACTCTCCGCCTCCAGGCAGCTCTTTGCCACCACAGGCCAGTGGGAGCCACAGTCAACCTGAAACCTCATTTCTACCCAGATCTGATCCTCCCCAGGGCACATCTATCTAAGTTTTGGGCAATTGTAGACGGCAAGGGAGTAAGAAAGCCAAGAGTACCTGGATAAAAGACCCCATGCCCCAATTATAGAAAATTAACAAGCAACAAAGGACTTCACACTAAAATTTACATTGATCTGGCATTTTTTCCCCGCTATCTCCCATAAAAAATGCTTTAAATGCAGGCTGATTTAATGGAAACAATAAAAAATAGTGCTGAATGGTTTATATTTGCTGCAGAATTACTATAAGGTATATTTTAAGAAATTTTTGAAAGTTATGTGTGGTTTTTTTTCCTTTAGGATAAGATGAGAGAGAAAAGTGCAATTGGCTTTTTTTTTTTTTTCCTGTATTGATCTAGACGAACTCCCACAGGCTCAGTTTCTTGTTTCTCCCAAATCTTCACACGTTCGCACGCATGTCTGGACGCTTGTCAAGAGAGTCTTAGCAGAGAGACATGTGAAGGAATGTCAACAGCAGGGCCTGAGCCTCGACAGTGTTACGTTCACTAAAAATGATAGTCGTGGGACTGAGCTCTACCAGATAGGGACAAGCTGGTTGTCTAATTTATGTGGCTTCCATCATCCTCTGCTTAACCCAGGAGTTTGGCTGTCTTGGCAAGGGGTCTAGTCACCACCTAAATGAGTTTGCTCTCGACCACTGCAGAACATGCAGATGACCACATCTTCTAGCTTCCAGCCCCCAGCCGTGTTCACCAGGGCCAGCAGTTAGAACAAAGCCTCAGGAAGACACAGTTTCCAACCTCAGGAAGCTAAAAAGGGCAGTTTAAGATAGTGTACCTAAAGACTAATGGAGTCACACTAACCTGAGTTTAAAACTCAGCTGAGAAGACACCTGGGTGGCTCAGTTAGTTGGGCATCTGACTCTTGGTTTCGGCTTAGGTTTTGATCTCCTGGTTGGGAGATGGAGCCCTGCGTGGGGCTCCCTGCTCAGTGGGGAGTCTGCTTCCCCTCTTCCTCTCCCTCTGCCCCTCCCCGCACTCATGCACACTCTCTCTCTCTCAAATAAATAAATCTTTAAAACTCAGCTGGAAGCAGAGTATACTGTAGGCCTTCAATAATATTAACTGTTGTTGTTGCTCTTGTTAATATTCATAGTGACTTGGTTTAAGCTTGACCTGCCTTGTAGAGGACATTCACACATCAGATGGGACCTCTCCTAGTTGAGCACTCAGATCCCTCCATGTCTCAATTACTTCAATTCTCTGAGTCTTTTCTTGGGTTCTTGGGTACTCAGATAAGAGCTAATTTGATGGCTGCTTCCCATGGCCCTGCCCCTTTAAAGAACAGACCTGTGGGCAAATGGGGAGCCAAGAGCTATGTGATGAACAAACCTGCAAACAGCCCTCGACCCCCAAACTTTTCCTAGTCCTTAGGTTCCTCCTAACAGGGAAGGCATCCTTATTACCTGAATGGCTGATAGCTAATGAGTAATGAATTGACAGGAACTTTCAGATGAACTCAGCTCCATTACAATATAACTTTTATCCAAGAATGTCAGAATCTTGTCTGATTTAACAGAAATGTGTCATGTATTTGTTCTCTCGTTCAACAAATACGGTATCTGGAGACACAACAATGAATGACCTACTACCCTAGCTTTAAGGAGGAGCATGAAAGACCTAAGGGACCTCTTTCCTATAGAGACCAATGGAAACCATTGACTCCAGTCAGCCTGGACCTGCTGTTCTCAGAACACACAGTCTATATGGCCTCTGCTCATGTGCTCACACCAACCTCTCTTTCTGTGTTGCCCTCTTCCCATTTCCTGCCCCCCCTTCATAACCCAGCCTCAAGTTACACCCAACCTGAGACATCACTTTGCCCTCTAAGCTTTCAATGTACATAATGCTCATGCCACTCACTTAGCTTTTCTATACTGCCATTCACTATAAATGTTGGTATTTACTTTCACTCTTTCTCACTAGTCTGTAAGCTCCAGGAGTGCCAAGCTAAATCCTAAACTCTTAGGATCCCCAGAGCATTTAATACTTTATTTAGTGTGCAAAAACACACCAATAAATACCTGAAAAATGGAATTCAATTCAAAAAATTATAACCAACATCTCGACACAAGGCATCTTTCCACATGCCACAAGAAGATACAAAGGTAAATAAGAGGCTTTTACTCTAAAGCAAGATAAGTACATTTGGAGGGCTCTGCGCAGAATGTTGACCTCCTGTTATAGTCACTAATATATTTTGTTGTCTGGGTATTTCAACATGATTTCTTTGGGCTGTGCTTAACACATGAAGATCCATTTAAAAATGAAGACTTTTTTCTGGCTTAAGTAAATAAGGTGTCTGCTATTGATAAATTACAAATGCTTTTCTCCCTTTCTTTTACCTACATTCCTTTCCCCCTTGAATTTCATAAATGAGTTGAGATACTGATAGTTTCATGGACCAGTGCCATTCCATGAAGAAAGCCGTGGTCTTCTGTAAAAATAGCTTCTACTATTGAGACCCCCAAAAGGATGTCCCTTTGCATACATCCTTCTGACAAATCCTCACAACAATCCAGTGAGCTAGGCATTATGATTTCCATCTTAAAAATAAGGAAACTGAAGATCAGAGAAGTTAAATTATTTGCTTAAGATCATTTAGCTAACTAGATGGTGGAGCTGAGAACTGACTCTAGGCCTTGCAATATTGCAACAACTAAAACCATCTCAGAAAGGCATCCCATTGAATAGCGTGTAGGGTTCAAAGGCTTGCTTTGTGAGCCAGCCCCATGTCAGCATCATGCCTATTAGAAGAGCACACAATAGCAAAGTAACACATATTTCTCTGTCTTATCAGCTGCCATCCATAGTCCTCATGGGCCATCAAAAAGTTCCCTTCTCTCTGGGCTTTTTTTTTTTTAAAGATTTTATTTATTTGACAGAAAGACAGCGAGAGAGGGAACACAAGCAGTAGGAGTGGGAGAGGGAGAAGCAGACTCCCCATGGAGCAGGGAGCCCAATGCGGGGCTTGATCCCAGGACCCTGGCATTATGACCTGAGCCGAAGGCAGACGCTTAGCGACTGAGCCACCCAGGTGCCCCTCTCTGGGCTTTAAATAACTTCATGCCTTCATCCTCCTTGAGTCATGGATACTAAACTTTCAGTCTCATCAGCAGCTGGCTTCACATCAGATGTGCTGACGGTTTCCTTTAAAAATGTACAGACTAACCTGGTATGGAGTGGGGGAACCTTGGAGATGCTTGTGACCATGTCAGAGCTTCTTAGGATTTTTTGGTTTGTGTGTGCATTTTCTGAAGATGTATTTTACTATCTGGCTGGCCTGTGTATCCTTATAACCCAGACTGGTGATTCTTCTAATAATGCAAAGTAGATACCTCCTTTTCTGTTTCCGGGATTCCAGTGATATGGAGTGGTGACTGAGTATGGTGACTGAGTATACAGACTGAACCGGAAGTCGCCTTGTCTCTTGTCCTTGCAGTCTGGGAGCAATAATATACTTGACTTTAATCTTAGGTCTGCAGGTAACCAAAAATGTGACCTTGGGCAAGTCGCTCCATTTCTCTGAAGGGATGGAACTTAGTCTCTTTACAGATATAAATCTCTAATTCTTTGACTAATCACTTCTTCCACCTTCTGTAGAATATTGTTTGTGCATTGCAGCTTTCAGAGGTTTCATAAAGTGTTTTGTCACTAGGACTCCTACAAATTGCTAGAGAAGTGTAAGCACCAGATCAATAAGGGACCTTGGAGAACTTTTGATTCAATCCTTGCATTTTGCTAACAAAGGAACTAAACCCCAAGAAGGTACAGGAACATACCCTAGCCCATGCAGATCCAAAACCAGAACCTAGGATTCAGCTCCCAACTCCCAACTGAGTGGCCTTTATATGTACTATTTTCAGTCTCCAACTCAGAAATGGACCTTGATATTCACAAACCAACTATCCTGGCTTTTTTTTTTTTTTTTTTTTTTAACATGGGTTCTAATTTATTCAGTATGATGTAACCACTCAGCAAAAATGTGTGGTCAGGTTCTTTTTCCTCAGCAAATTCACACAAATTTGGAGACATTTTCTCTGGTTGAGAATACATTGATCAGAAAAGATCCAAAATTTCAGGCATTCACAGTAAAGTGCCTTATCCAAAGTCATCAGACACTTGAGGGGCAGAGCCAAAACTGGAAGTGGAGAACTCTAGAGAGACAACTGGAAGATAATGGATGGTGACAGGCTGACCATACAGTCTTTCTGGCTTCCCAGAATCCAGATGGACTCCCCACACTGTCACGTTGATTGATTGAAGCACCAGTGCTAAGATACCCACAAATCCCCAGCCCATGGACACAGCTGCACGTTGGTCTCTAGGAGGATCTAGGTCAGAACATAACCTTCCCTCCCTCAAACCCAAGTACAGTTGCCACAGCCAAAGAGGGAAATAGAACCCTAATAAGGGAGTTTCATGACTGCAGGGATATGAGCAAAGAAAATGGAGTCAGACAGAAAAGAGAGCTTGCATTTGCTGTTCCTGTTTCTGCTGTCTCTTAAACAAAGCTGACCCTAGATATAAACTTGCCCTTTTCTTGTCCCAACTTCCCTGGTCATAAAATACATGTTTGGCAACTGCTTTGAAAGTTATTAAAGCTGCAGCAGTAAACTATGGGAGGCCAGAGAATTTCAGACAAAAGTTATTGCATCAGTAATTCAGAAACTAATTCCTAAAACTCTTGACACATTTAGCCAGAGGGCTAATGCCAATATAGAAATGGAAATCATTGTCAAGGGCCACAGTGTACCTGGAATTAAAATCCATCATTCCTTGCAGCAGAGAGCTACGATTTTGGCAGAATATGAATAGTCAGGCGTTTCTCCACCATCTTTCCTCAAAAATAAGGTTCTTTATTTTTTCAGAAGGACAAGAAAAATTCTGCTCTCTTTGTGTGTTTTTTTTCTTAACGCCACATTTACATTTGCTTTTCAAATATTTATTTCTTTGACAGCTCCACATTTAAACCGAAAGGCCTCCTTTTCCTTATTCAATTGCACCGATTTTATTTTGGATAGAAATCCTGCTGGGTACCGTAACAGGGAACAAACTTTACAACAGCAATAATCCCTTCTACAGCGTCTATTGTGGGGAAACTTAATACACTTGTATTAAATGGCTGAGGCATTGGCTCCGGTGATCTGAATTAACTACAGAAGAGCATAGAGAACAAAACTACCTTCTTCACTCAGCTGATTCCCACTGCATACCCCGCAACGTGGCAGGCCTGGAGACTCAAAACTGCCACGCAAGGGCACCCCACTGAAAGACCACCGATTGCCTTAGGCGATGCCTTCATCATCAAAAGGCAGCAAAGACGGGACAGATGTGATGAGATCCAATGTTAGCAAGCAGATGGAGAAATGGGCTCTCTGATGCACTGTTGGAGGACTGACAGTATGCTCAGAGTTCTCAATGTGCATGCACTTTAACTGGGGATCTAAGAATTTGTCTTAAGGCAGTATTTACAGAGATACACAGAGCTAGCCTCAGCATGATCGTGAAGGGAAAAACTCAGAAGCAACGCCCAAATCATTAAAAATGCAATCATTGAACTCATCACATAGTCTGTATTTATTGTCTCCCTACATACAATTGAGTGGCAAAGTCCAGTCACAGAGAGCACGTGGAAGATGATGGCCTTGTTTATATAAAAGTATAACTAAAAGGCTCCACTGGGGTGTTCACCATGGTTATCTCTAGATAATGAGCTTCTGGGTGACTTTTAATTTCCTTTGCCAACTTTTCTGAATGGTTGGATCTTTAATATTTTTTTACGGTGAGCATCACTTTCTACCTTGCGGGGGTGGGGGTGCTTTAAACACTTTTTTTTTAAAACAGAAAGCTAATCTTTCCCTAAATTCCTTTGCACTTGTACTGCCCAGCCTACCGAAGGCCTTACATCATGGTAGGACACTATGAAACACTGTGAGGAGTTCATGGGTGTATTCATATGTCAAACCTCCTCAATTCATACACTTTAAGTCACCAAGCTATGCATTTTTAGGACATGCAATTTATTGTATGTCAATTATACCTCAATAAAACTGTTTTTTAAAGGACAATAAATATGAAGTAGTCCAAGTAATTGCCATTCACCACGTAAAATGTCAACATAATTGTATATGTTTAAGAAACCTGAATCAATGGCGGAAAAGAAATTTGATGTTCCAATCAGTGACAGGAGGCTATTCCAAGAGGTTAATAGCATGAGTGAGGTGTAAAAAATGTTCATTCAGCTTATTCTCTGTTCTCCAGCGGTGTCCGTGTCCTTGATCATAGATGGCTGCAGAGCTCACCATTTGACCTACTTCTATCTTCTTCTGTTTGCACCATTTTGCAGAGTTCACACCAATCTTAGGTACCTTTTACCCCAAACTACATGCTTCGGTGCACTTTAATTTTCCTGAAGTAAATAAATAGCCCTTGCTTGCTTCAACCCTTCAGTGACCACATAGCAAACTCAAGGGTTATGAGACTCTGGGATCAGAAAAAATTCTGAAAGCCAAAATTCTTTCCAAAGATAATTACGGATCCACCGATACATGTTTTTGAAGACTATCCCTTCACTCTGCCAGCAGATATTCTTAAGTACATATATTCTTTTCCCGTAAGATTAACTACTAAAGCAGTCCAAAGGTCTGTAGTTGCCTGAAAGAATATAATGAAAGAAACACCAGTGGCTACAATGGGTTTGAGAAGTGGGTTTCTGGGTTAGTTGGACAAGAAGGAAACAAACGTTTGCATGTTGCTGTCAGAGTTGTTCTCAGAGCCTCTTGGGGTTGCATCGGTTGGGGCCCATGAAGAGTGTGGGCCTAGAAATCACTACAGAATCTCTGTGCAAGTTAGGCCTGCTTCTCATCACTGTTTCTCTCTGCTCTTCCCCTCTGCATTCCAATGTGACCAGATGGACGGTGCTTCAGGGGAGAATTGGGCGCCCAGAGAATCCCTTCCGAGTGGCCCTGGAATATATCTCGAGTGGAAACCGAAGTTTGTCTGCAGTGGACTTCTTTGCCCTGAAGAACTGCAGTGAAGGTATCTGAATCTGGCTTTCTCCTCCCTTCCTTGGTAGCTTGCTGTCTTAAGTGTGTCCATAACCTGCCGCCACAATTAGCTGGGCATGTGCTTGCTTATCTAGTAAAGTCTATGGTGCCTTGGGGCTGGTTCTGAATATTAGCAAGTGCTCCACAGCCCAGCTGATCAATTTTCAAAGACTGAGTATAACTTTATATCTGCTTACCGTAAAACTTCATCAAACAGAATATAGTCTTTGTTAGAGAACATATCAGCTCAATTTCCTGGGCTGCCAAATGCTTTCAGCTATGTTGGTTTGGTTTGGTTTGGTTTGGTTTGGTTTTTTATTGTGGAAAATTTCAAATGTATGCAAATAAATAGAATAGTGCAGTGACCCCTATATACCTTCAACTCAGTTTCAATAATTATCAACATTCTACCATTTTTCTTTCACCTGTATCTCTACCCACTCCTTACCCCTCCAACTTGATAGTGATTATTTTACTTTTTTTCTCTGAGGCAAAATTTATGACTAAGTATTCTTAATGACTTGATTCCTACTGTTATTAAGGGGCGACTTAGGAAATGGTTATATATGAAATCTTTTGATTATTTTGTAAATACCATTAGGGCACTGTCCACTCTGTCATTGAATTCCTTTGCATAAGTCCCACATTCAAGATTTGTTACCAAGAAAAAGCATCTCTCTCCTGAAGAATAATTTGTTGTGTTTTTTTTTCTTTTTGCCTTTGTTGCCAGGAAACTGAACTAAATGCAATACTCAATCACAGTAATTATATCTGTATAGGTTTCTGATAAGCTTATTTCCCCTCCCTCTACAGAGTTTTTGACCTTCTACTCTTGTTTTCAAGATCACCTATTTATCTTTCATTAGACACTGCTTCAAGTCTGATTGGTAAACAGGAAGAAATGAATCATCAATAGATATAGGAGGTTGATCTTTCCTTGATTGTTCAGAAGACCTAGGGTCATACAATAAACACCCTCTATTGTTTCCCACATGTGGAAGGTATAGGAGATGGGCTTGAATTATACAGATCTTCGGGAAGAAGTTGTTTTCATTATTGCTCTTTTTCTGTGCCTGCGTCTGCCCAGAGGTTCAGTGGGAAGGGAGTTCTCCCATGTGCCATGGAATCTGTGGTCTGAGAGGACCAAGAATGAAGTTTGGAGAGGAAGGAAGCCTGTGGTACTCCCAGACCTAAGTTCTCAATTTAGACTGTTCATGAGCAACCACGAAGGCTCATAACACACAGCGATCTGTTGCATGCAGAGGCCCAGCTTTGAATCTTGGGCCTCTTAGAGGTGCTATACAAAGGGGACTCCCTTAGGAGACCCCTGACCACCCAGTTTCTTATGCTGCTATGGCTCTTCATTCATTGCTGGTCTTGCAAGAACTTTCACAAAGTGGTTTGTTGTTTTTTTTTCCTTTAATGAAAACTGGGTTATGTGTGAGAAAAAAGAAAAACCATCATAATGTGATAGATTGAACTTCAGTTCTAGTTGAAAAGGTGGTTAACCTGTGATGGGAGGCAATGTATAAGAAACATGTGGTTTGGGAGAAAGCCAGGAGCTTGTACAAATGTTTCCATGTTCACAAACTTGCAGATTTGTGGATGGCTCTGGACATCATCAGTCCTTGCTGATGTCAAGGGTCTGTGTGCCGTCCAAAAGAGGCTATCTGTTGAAATGGAGCCAGTTAACAGGAATGTGACAGGGAGAAGGTATAAGTTCCCAGAATTGGCCTAATCTCATTTGAACAATGGTCAGGAGAAGGGAATAAGAGACTACAAAACCCCAGATATCAGGCCCAGCCCATCCTCCTGCAAAAATTCTTCATACCTCTGAGTCAAGGCTCTCAAACAGTTATGCAGATTTTTCCTCCCTTACCCCTACAACTCCCTTTCACCTACGAATTCTTCCTCTGTATCTTATGTTGCATTTGCAGTGAGTTTGTTGCAGAGTTTCAAAGACCTGTTTCTTGTCGGCCTCTCTACCCTTATGAAACCAAGAGAGTTGACCTCTCTAACTTTCTCTAATGATCCAAAAAGTATGTCTTCTGGCAGAACAGTCTCTAAGAGGACGGAGAAAAGAAGTCTGCTTCTAATTCCCTTGAGAAGGTAAATTGGCCAAGAGACCTAGGAAGGTTCTCATGTCCCAGCTACCTTCCTTCAGAGGCTCCTGTCTAAAAACAGAGGGTCTCCATGGAGAAGCAGATGTTCTCTGCACTCCTTCTTTGTCTTGGACTCCTGTGGCCACCAGTGGGTATGAAGAAATAAGTGTGAATGAGTAAAGCACAGAGCAGAGGAAAAACAAAGTGACTCCTGTGTTTCCTGAGAACTTCTAATTCTCCTCCCCATCATGGAACAATTTCAGGTGCACATCAGTTGGTGTGGACAATTGCAAACATAAGAAGCATCCTAAAACTACACTCACATTTTTAAATGGAAAGAGTTATTTCAGAGGTATGCTTATTTGATGTAGACAAATGTTTGTGTTTTCTGATGTATTGCTTTGATCAGGTCATGAAAGGAAAGAGATAAGGAGAGAGAAGTATTATCTTTGAGGGGGTGAACAGGGCTGGTGGCATGTTAGCCGGGGTTATAGATAGGTCTGCAGAATGCCGGGTCTATTTTCTGATAGTAACTTGGTCCCCTCCTGATGAGACACAGACGGAGTATGAAAGGAGACACATCTGTAGAACTCTATAGCTCTTCCTTTGCCTACATAAAGAGGCGCCATTTTAGTTAGTCCAGAGAAGGCTTACAGGGGATGTGGGGACAATTCTCCCTGCACAGGAGATGATACTTATCTGTGGGTGTCATCAGGGCAGAGGCCATGCCTCTTTCCTCTCTGAATCCTGACAGCTATCACACTGTGTAACACTTAATAAGTGCTCAGTTAAGAAGCAATAAAAGCTAACATCAACAGAGCACTTACCATGTGCAAAGGGAAATGCTGATCCTTTTAAGTGTGTTATCTCATGTGAACTTTACCATAATGCTATAAAGCAGGTTCTGTTATCCTTATCTACAGATGGGGAATCTGAAGCTCACAGAAGTTTCAAAACTTGCCCAAGTCATTCAGTTAGGGAAAGATGGAGCCAAACTCAATCCCAAGTCAGTCTGACCACCAAGCCAATGTTTCTGTCCACAAAGTTCTGTCACCTTTATGGAATGTGTAGAGGCTGGGGTTTTAAATTCATTGCCAAAGGCTTTAGAATTATCTTTAACTCATCCTCTTATTCCTACATCCAAATGGCCAAGCTCTGGGCTCTAGACTTGTGGCTGCTTTTCATCCTATCCGTTGCTATCTAGATGCTACTGTTGCTGTCTCTTGAATTTACCCTTCTGACTTCATTTCCTCAGCAACATACTTTATCCAGGCCTTTGTTATGCATTCTTGGGCTTTGGCAGTAGCCAGCTGGTCTCCCTGATAGCATTACCCATCCCTCACACATTACCACACATTTCCTTTCCATGTGGCACTTTCAGGAGACCTCAGTAACTTCTTATTGCCTCCCATATCAGAAATATGGGAGCTATAGTGGGCCGTCTCACTCATTCCTGGGTCCAGGCAAGTGATGGGCTGAAGATCACCCAGCTGGTTGGTGGTAGAGCTGAGAGTGACATCAGGGCCATCTCAACTCTGATTTTGGTACTTTCACCACTGCTCAGTCCTGCCTGGAAAGCCCCCAGTGTCTCTGCCTGATTTCTAAGCTTCTTTAAAATCTGGTCTCAGTACCTGTCCAACGTTATGCCCTCTGTTCTCTCACACCCCCGGCCCTCTAGTCAGACTGAGGCAGTGTACAGAAAACCAGCTTGGTCCCAGGCCTTCCGTTTTGAATGCAGATTCATCATTGAGGATCCAGTTTAGGGCCCAAACCCTCTAGAACATCATTCACAGCCATAGAAATTCTCTGAATACTTTGCTCTCTACATCTAGATTTAGTAGCTGCTTTACAGTTATTTCCCAGTTAGTCATTTTGGGGCCCTAACTTGAGGTTTGGGATCTTGTCTTGTATTTCTTTTATTTCCCCAGGGGACAGTTAACACAGCGCTAAACACATAGAAAACACTGCTTATATACTTGTTGACTGATTGTTAGTTAATCAATCAATTGATAAATACTGCTCCTGCTTTTTTAGCTTTGGGCTATTACCCTACTACTGCCAAAAGAAGGTAGCAGTAGGTGGAAATTGCTTAGAAGAGGTTTTTCCCTGATCTTAAAAAAGCCAGTGTATATATTTGGCAGTGATGGGAAGGATATCAGCCCCCAGAGACACCCATGCCTGGGCTCCCAGGGAACCCTTCACCCATTCACAAAGACCCGCCTTCAGCAGACAGTCCAAAGCAATAGAATGGTGCAGGACACACATCAGGACCCCTCATGTTCAGAGGAGCCTACGGAAAAACATGTGTCAGAAAGGGCAGGGCTAGCTTCTCAAAAAAGATTTGAAAAACCCTGTGCCTCTGAGCAGCTCATAAGAATATACATTATTGGGGCGCCTGAGTGGCTCAGTTGTTAAGCGTCTGCCTTTGGCTCAGGTCATGATCCCAGGGTCCTGGGATCAAACCCCACATCGGGCTCCCTGCTCCGCGGGAAGCCTGCTTCTCCCTCTCCCACTCCCTCTGCTTGTGTTCCCTCTTTCGCTGTGTCTCTCTCTGTGAAATAAATAAATAAAATCTTTAAAAAAAAAAAAAAAGAATATACATTATTGGGGGCTCCTGGGTGGCTCAGTCGGTTGAGCATCTGACTCTTGATTTCAGCTCAGGTCATGATCTCAGGGTCATGAGATCAAGCCCCCCCCTCAGGCTCCACACTCTGCAGGGAGTCTGCTTCTCTTCTTCTCCCCCTCCCTCTCCCTCTGCTCCACGCCCTGCTTATGTGCACTCTCTCTCTCTCAAATAAATAAATAAAAATAAATCTTTAAAGAAAAGAATATACAATATTGCAAACACCCGTCTCACACCTTCTATGTGCCAGGCCTTGTTCTAAACTTGTTGCATATATTAACTCATTTAATCCTTACAACAGTGCTATGAGGTATGTATTATCATTATCAACATTTCCATGATATGGATAGGGAAATCAAGGCACAGAGACTTATGTAATTTATCCCACGTCTCACAGCTGATATTAGAGGTCATCTGCTCCAGCATCCATGCTCTTGCTGCTACGTGTTACTGCTACCTGCTGGAAAACACCCCAGAAAGCATCTATTCTGCCTCCCTCACCAGTGGAAATTGAATGAACAAACCACCCAATGATTTACCTTGAACTTCGACACACTAAATAACTGACCAGCCCAGTATGATTTCTACCTTCACCTCATGATTGTCAAGTTCTCGATTTTTCTAAGATGCTAATTCGGAACTTCCCTCTGCCTGCCTTGGTTGGTCAGAGATAGTTTAGGTGTACCGCTGTCCACTTACCAACAGTGGACACCCCCATCGTGAACATCAAGGAGCTGCAGATGGCACCTGGGTGAGCCTAAGTACATTTTACTGCCGGTTCCCTTTCATGAACCTATGAGAATCACATCTGAGATTTCCTAGGTCAGAACAACATTCAGCTCACTAACAGATTTCTCCACAAGAAGCACTCTTGGTTTCTTATCCCACTGAGACATTTTCATACACATTACCTCCTCTGATCTGTTCAGCAGAGAGGATGTCATAATCCTCATGTTACCCCTGAGGGGTTATTTCATTAACTTTGGTCGTATAGGAAGGGGGGGGAATACAAAGCATCAAAAGCAGTCCCACCACCACGGATACCTTAAAACACATGTCCCAGAAGAGTTGGGGATGTGCAGATATCTTAACCTCTCTGGGCCTAAAATGATCGCATTTAAACTGGATCTATGGACTTCAAACATTTTTTAGAGGCTGAATGCTTAATGCAAATAAAGTCCTATATAGAAGTCCAGTATATAAAATTACACAAACAACTTACCATGTATGTTTGTGCTACAATAAAAAAATTTTAAGAATGCAAAAAAAAAATTAAATAAATAAAATTACACAAGCAGAGATGCCCAGGGGAAGTGATAGTAGGGGGCCCAGAACCCACTTGCTCCACAGGCTTGACACCCACGCCCCACCACCACCATGGGGTGTCATAAAATACAGTTTGAGAACCACTGGACATTCTGATTTTCAACTCTCCTATTAATTCCAGCTTTTTGATCATAAGATTCTGTGCTTACGTAAAATGTGATAGCCAAAAATTGTTACATTAACTATACCTTCCTTGAACAATTAAGACTAAGTACAAGGCTGTTATACTTTGGGCAATGGCCCGTCTACACAAAGCAAGTTCTTGTCTCACTGGATCCTAGGTTTGAGATGCTAGATGTAGAGCTAGTATGAATGTTTCCAGTACCAACAACAACAAAATTGTGTGGCGTGTCCCAGCCTTGTCCCCTCTATCTCCTCCTCTTCCACCAAAGACAAGGCTGGCCAGGCAAGGATGCCCTCCTTAGGCCAAGAGGGGGACAAGAGGAAATGAAAGAAGCTGAATGAATGCATTCTCATCTTGGCCAGCCATGTGGAACTAATCAGCCTCTGGAGTAGGCTCCAAAATCCAGCTGGGTAAAATGAGGGATAGCCTCCTGGGCTCCTGACAGCGTGGCCAAAACTGGGCATTTTCTGTTCCAACAGAAAGCAACACCCCAGCAGGATCCTCAGTCTGTGTTTGTAAAATGGAGATTACTGGGATGCTCTCTTGGGGCTGCCAGCAGAAAACGCTCTATGTAGCAGAATCATCCATCTACCCGTCCATGCATTTGCTCATTCATTTGACAAACATTTATTGAGCACATACTAAACTGAACGCACAGTGACACCGATATAAACTTGCTTCTGTCTTAGGACTGAGTTTTGGTGTGGCAGCCTTAAAATCCCCATCCTACTTCACACAAAACTGCTCCCCTAAGGGCATCCCTGACTTACATTTAATCCACACCAGAGGTATTGAATAAATGCTCCATTTGTAGAGATTGTCTTCCTCTGAACTGGTTCCCATGTCTTTCTCAAAAATACCACGGAATGAGCACTGAACCAGCCTTCGGGGGACCGACGTTCCCTTTCCACCTTTTATTTACCATAGCCTCGTCAATTCTTTGGATCAGAGGGGACATTAAAGGTCTCTATCAGAATTGGCACATGGATTGTTTTTTATTTAGAACAGGAATAACCATATGTCAGTGGTGGTCCCAACATTGACCTTCACCGTGAGGGTCTGATGAGAAGAGGACTGTGGAGATGCATTGTACATGATGCCCGGAGCTCCCGGACCTCTCTGGAACTCACCTGGCCTGAAGTCTCTAAAAACATAGCTGCTCCCTCCCTGCTGCTCAGTTTCTTACGGAGAAAGTGCTATTCACAGAAACAAATCGTGGGATGCTAACAATAACCAAATGCCACGCGGGTGTTGAGCGCCACAGCCCCGCCAACATGACACCTGCCCGGGTCGGTCACTTCGGGGGACTGGGTCATCTCTGCAGAGGTGGGATCTATTGTTTGGAAGTGAAAGCCAAGGAGAAATAGCAGCCATAGCCTTGTCCGTTCGTTTTCATGGTGCCCTCCCTCGAAGGTCGAGGCCCATTACATTCCATTGTTCTTCTTAACTACCTATTTCTAAAATTTCCCACCCATAATTTGTCTGTGGATTGTACTGCTAAAAAGATAAGCCTTAAAATTGTGATTTCCTCTCACATTTCCCAAAGACCTCCCGCCCCACGCTCTGGTTCCAGCTATGCCCCCTGTCAAGTGCCCTCCCTCTCCCATCCCCAATGTCCGTCTCCCCAAGCCTCACACTTCTTTCAAATCTCAGCTCAAATACTGTCTTCTCCAAGAAGTCTCAGCTCAGAATTATGTCTCCATAGATTTCCGTTTTAGAACCGTCTACTTTCCAGAGTTATTTATGTGTCTTGATCAATAGATGCTAAATTCCTAGAATCAAAGACTGTGTCTTTTTCTTTTTAATCTCTGTACCCCAATTAGCAACTAACAGTGCTTTTCTCATGGTAAGGACTGAATAAAGGTTTTCTGGTTACAATGTAGGAGGGAGATTACAGGCTTTGGAATCAGACAGAATGAGTGTGGAATCCCAGGTCTATCGCTTACCACCCTTCTGAGCTCAGAAGAGTTTTTTTTTTTAATCTTTGAGTTTTGGGATTTCTCAACAGTAAATGGAGCTAATGATACATAATTATAGGTTTGTTGGGAAATGAAAAACTGATATTATGTGTAGAGCCCCTGGCACAGAGCTCGGCACAATAAATACTATTGCCTTCTCCCTTCCTCACCCCGACTGAGCTGAATGTCCTCATCCTGGAACAAGGGTGGAATAATTCATCCCAGCTAGCCCAGGGTATGTTTGCAGGTTTGCACCCACCTTTTTCTTTCCATTTGCGCCTCATCTGAGCCATTGGGTCAAGGTCAAGTTTACCCCCCTTCCAACAGAAACTCTGAAAGCCCAGATCTATTTTCTGGTTTCGAAGGCAGCTGCTTCTCTTTCCTCACTCCCACCCCCAACAATCTATGCTTTTATCTCTGATAAAGTCATTTTTCCATTTGTGACTGGGTGCCCAGAATCCAATGTGCCATGCAAAGGAGTAAGACTGCTTAATCTTGTGGGGATGGGTAGTGGCCAAGGAAGAGCCTAAACCTCCTGGGATATGCTTATCGTACTGCATCCTTCTGGCAGACTAAGGATGGGGTCTAAATCAGCCAGGCCCCCAGCTGGTGGAACCAGGAAAGAGTTTTTCTGCCCCTCCTTTCCCTACCCATGTACAGCTGCTGTTGGCAGAGACTTCCTTACACTGGAATGGCTTATTCATAATCACTAATAAAGCCAATTAAAAAATGCCCCGCAAAGTACATGGGAACAATGATTGCTTGGGCGACAATTTTAAATATTTGACCATTGGAAATCACCCAGAAATGGGGGCAGAGCCAAAAGATTTTTAAATACAAATAAATAAGAAACCAGTGTGCTGAGGTCATTGTACTCCTGGAAGAAAATTACTTTCAAATTACAACTACATAAAAGAAATAATTGAAAAGATTAATCACACTAAAATAATTGGTCCATTTTACAAGTAATTTGGAGCAATATTCAGTCATTGACATAAATGTCTAGTAGTAAAATAGTAATGAATTTCATTCTCTGACTAATGTATTTATTTTATTAATGGTACTAGATGGCGTTGTTACTGCTTATAAATATTTCATAACTTTTAATTCATTAAAATGTTCAAGGAATTTCCAAAAGTATTTATTAGTTTTAAATCATCCTTGGTATTCAATATGCAATTGCTATTCTGCCTGGGTAATTTAAAAAATTATTGTTTGGGGTAATGGGAGTCTCTTCGAATGTGGAGGATTAAGCCCCAGTTATTAAGGAGACCAAAGCTCTGGCTGGTGATGAATGAGAGGCTGGGTGAAGCTATGTTCCCTCCCCAGGTCTCTAAGGCCCCTCTGTAACCATTCCTTAAAATCTGTCCCTGTGAGGCAGACCCAAATAAATAAATTCCAGAGATAAGAGAAATGTCAGTTTAGACACTGGTTTCAACCCACCACCTCTCCCACATCCTCTCCATCTTCCCGAAACAGCTGACAGCAGAATTCGTACATTCTGACCTCACCTCCTCTCTGTTTCTTTCATTCCTTGATAGAGGCCATCAGGAGGGAAAAGGGCAAAAGATGCAACAGAAAAAAAAGCAAGGAACACTGCATCATGAACAGTGGAAAGGCGACAGGATTTGAATGAGAAAAACGTGGGTTTGGATCCTAACTGAGTTGTTTGGGTGCTACGTGTCCATCACACCCTGCGGCGCTAGATCATTAATGCGGGAAATGGAGATGGTGGTACCTGCTCCCCGTAAGGATTTAATCCGTGTGAGGATTAAATATGAGTGTGTGCGCCTTATGTGACACAGTGCCTGCAGCCTAGTGGGAAATCAAACAGGGTTAGTCCCACCCCTCCCGAAGTCCAAAGAGTGTATCGTGATGATGTTGATCCAATGGCCTTGGCAACTCTTAGTTAACCGTGCTACAAATAATTGGTATGAGTCATCAAGATAAACTGGACCAACAGTGAACTGTACAATTTCAGGGGCTTGGTGAAGTCTAAGGACATCCCCTGGAGCAAGGACGGGATGGCTCCACTCTCAGTGCCCTGCCCCACAGGTCTGAGATCAGGCTCACTGCCCTGCCTCCCAAGCCCCGTCCACAAAGGAAATGCCTAAAGGCATTTGGCTGTGAGCAAATTGGGAGGGGCCTGGATCCAACAAGTGGGTTGGGGTAAAGGGGCAAGTGTTTCTCACACTTCGATGCTTGGACCTTGAGGATAGGTAGTAGTGTTCTGGGCATGCACAGTCCCACAGAATCAACATGGTACATTTTTCCAGAGCTTCAATTTTACAAAAATATTGGAATAGAGGGCTATTTTAATATTTAAATTAACATGGCTATATATTGGGCTTTGTGCAAACTACACACAAATTTTAAGATAAAACATGAGCTTTAAGACCTTTTCTGCTAGAAACGATCCCTCAGACTCTGGGAGGTGACTTCACCCTTCTCTGCCGTTTGGGGCATATCAGAGGGGAGGTTGGTGAAGCACAACTTTAAGGGAACAAAGGGACTAAGGCTAAGAAAAGGAGGTACAGCTAGACCTGGAGAGCTGGAGCCAAATGGAAGGTATCCTTTCAGTTGCAAGCCATAGGTGGGCAGGGTGACAGGCCGAATCCCAAGGTGATACCAGAGACCAGCAGGGGGGCCCTAACCTACCAAATCAGTCAGAGAAGGATTCCGTTCCTAAAATTTACATACCAGGTCAGAGCCAGACTAACCAAATATTAGGTTTTCAAGTCCCCTGTGCATTGGTCTAAAGCTTATTTAATCTCCTGCAAGACAGAATGGATCTCAGAATTGGCTTTGTTTTGTTTTGAAAGGGAATAGAAAGGGATGCTAATTCTCTATCTGAAGAGCTGGGAGACATTTTACTTCCTCTCTGCCCAGACCCCTGGACAAAGCTCCTCAACACCAGGGACTATGGGAACCAAATGGCCAGGTCCTCCAGAGTGGAGTGTGAGAGCTCCCACTGCTAGGATGCGGTGCTTTTTCTTTTTACTTGTGGTTATTTTGAAGTTTTTGGCATTCTCTGTCTTCAGGTTATGCTGTGAGCATGGAACTTTAGTTTGCCTTTTTGGTTGTGATTTGTTTTGGGAGGAAACATGGGGAAATAGTTGCTTGGTGGGTGCCTAGAAGGCCCCACAATTCAGTTTGCAAATCACAGGGCAAATGGTCTCTGAATTCCTCCTTCCCTCCACTCCAACATTCTGGGATTCTATGAGCAGCATTTGGGTGGAGGTAAAGTTTTTTGGCTTTTGCTGCTTTTGCTTCTTCATTTAGCTCTTAGCCAGCATTTTTGTGTCTATAAAATGCTTAACAACATTGACTAATTACCCCTCATTAATCATTCATGCAACTGGTAGACCAGGGGTCTTATTTCCTTCAAGAACACAGGTGCAATATCCTGTCTGGTTCCCAAGTCACACACAGGGGAGTGATGGGGCCATCATGGCAGCTCTGGGATCCTCCCAAGCTCACTGGAGGAGCGGGCTGGAAGGTGGGCACAGACTCTGTGAAGCTACAGCCCCTATTCTGCTCTAATGAACAGGAAGGATGAGCCACATTGCCGGCCAATGGCAGCTGAGAACCAATAAGCCTTAATTAGAAGTTTCTTCCTGGAAATTCACATGGACATAATAACTTTGTTGTCTTAAAAGGCTCAGAGAGGTTGAATGCCTCAACTTTCTTGTGCTTTTATAAGCCGATCCTTTCAATCATTTGTGAAATGTAAATATAATTAAAACATTGGCACTGATTAGCTTTCCCATGCTACAGGGATAGGCAACTCAAGTCTAGGTTCCGAGGCAGCCTGTCTACAGGTTTATGGTTCAGGAACATGGCTGAGGGAGCTGTCACAGCCGGGAAGAGCAGTGGAACGGACCCTAGGAGAAGGTCACACTGCTCCCAGAGGTCAAGGAGAGCCTGGGAGTAGCCCAAAGCCTTTGTCCTGTGGACTTGAGCTTATGAGTATGTACAGCTGAGGTGACAGAATCACATTATGAGGTGACAGAAAGAAGATGACAAGGAGAGATGTTCTCTGTTTTCCTTACCTTACCCTCTCAGGACTGGTAACTTTCTTGTCAGTGTGCAAATACAAACCCTAGTTTGCTGCATTTCCCACTCTCTCTCACATATCCCATGCGCGTGCTTGCATACCAATGCTAGAGAGCTTCCCATTCTCGGCCATTCTTCCCCTGGCACGGGCCTTCCCCCTTCCTTTCTCCCCCTTCCTCTCCTGTGGCTATTTGTAATGCCAAAGCATCTACTTGATTCAGAATCAAAGCATTTGCTTGCGCTGTATGATAATCAATATGTGAAGGCAGACAGATCATCACCCGTCTTGTTGTTTGCTTTGGCATCTTGTGGACAGGCCCTTCCTACATCTCCTCGCCCTCAGCCTCCCTTCCCTCTGTCTCTCCCAGACTCTGAATGCCTTTGTCTTTTCACTTGTCTATTAATTCATTTTCACTTCTCAACTTTCTTCCTCTCTTTTTGTGCGGGGAGACTGGGCCATGGAGTCGACCATTTGATTGCTGGGGCACCTCAGTAATCAGTGAAGCCTAGTCTGCTTTTACTCCAGGCATATGGACAGCAACTGAAATGGCCAGATTGGCTGCTCAGGGGTCAGATCTGGGGTGTGCACACAGGGAGTCTTCCTTACTTTTCTTCCTTATTCTAAGCATAGATTTTTTCCTCTCCTCCTTTTTCTCTTCCCCTGCTTTGCTTCCTTTCCCTTCATGTACCTGGCACCCTCTCATGAGGAGCCCTCACTCTGCATCCATACACATGTGCACATAGGCACATACATGTATATGAACAGTGAGGGGGTTTGTGGGGCATTTGGACATGGTGATCCTAAAGAAGGCCTCAGGAGCAAGACCACAGTCTTTAGTTGAGAGTGAGGTCTTCCTGGAGTCAATCACATGGCAAAGGCAAGGATCTAGATAGATACGAGGGTCCAGCATTTTCCTTTAGGGGTCAAGAAATTAAATTGGACTGAGCTCTTGGGTAATGGGAGCTGAGGTTGCAATCACAACAAGAGAAGACACTAGAAGCTAGGAAGGAGAATCTTGGGAAAGCTCTTTCTCTTCTCTTCAGAGGTCAGCAAAGCATAGAGTCGAAGCTCATGGTATGCACTGGAGATTTTTTTCCCCTTGTTTTTCCCAGTCTTTAGTAAAGTCATGTTGAACATTCCAGCTTACTTTAGTTGTACTGCAAGAGTTTTGTCTGGGCTTCGGCCAGGGTTTTAAAGGGTTTAAACATCACAGTTGTGATCCATAAGATTCTCCAGGGAAATAAGAGGGAGGAAGGAAGGAAAAAAAAAAAGAGAGAGAGGTAGAAAGGGCTATGAGGTCTAGACACTCCACCCACCATAAAGTTCTCTTCTTGTACCAAACTAGGAAGTGCTGAGCTTGCATTGATTAAGGAAGGTGGAATCTTCCTACCTACTGACCTGGTGTCTGTCCCAATGCATAAACTGGGCTTTCCATTTCCCCATCACCTAGTAACTGGACTCCATACTTCCAGGCAAGGCTGGAGAGTTTATTAAATAACCCAAATTCCTTGGGATTTTTAAAAAATCATATTTGCATTTCCATGTTATATTATCTGGTGCAGCTTCATCAGAAGCCCCACTAACATATGAAGCACTACCTCCTTTCGTCATTGGTTGTTGCTTTTCAGAGATGAAAAATAGAAAAGAGTCACAGGTGCCCATTTGATGGGTTCTTTTGTCAGATATAGGACTCCTTCCACCACACCCCTACCCCAGCCCTTGGTTCCAGCCACAGACAGCCTCATTAAGTGTGGTATGAGGGGTAGCCCAGTGCTCTGTCCACAGAGCTCCAGCAAGGCTTCAGATGGCTAGAGTGGATCATCCAAGTACCGCAGCTTGTTTGACTTCTGCTGTTATTTTTCCCTCCTGCTAAGTTGTGTGCTTTCCACCTCATCTCTGCATCCCTAGCGCTTGGCTTAAAGCCTGGCACACGATAGGGGCTCCATGAGCTTTTGTAGAGTGTTGAATGAATGAATGTATAAATGAGTCAAGAGGGAGCAGTGTGAGAAAGTGTCTATGAATGCAAAGCAGAGTGGAAAATTGAGATCAGCAACAAGAAACTGTAAACAAGGCAAATATGTCAATATTTCAAATGGTTTCAGTTATCCACTTAACCATTGTAGGTGGGCATTCTACTTTGTAAGTATAGGCAAAGACAAATAGCCAGTAGCATACTTACATTCCAGATTCTCCCCTGCCAAAATAATAATACTGATATTAATAAAAATGATTACAAGAGTGGGACCTCCAATATACACCGACTAGCAACTCCTTCCCTAGGTCCTGAACACTGCTAGGGTGACCCAGATTGGTGATGAGTGACATCTTCACCCCCATGTGATTTGCTTGAGGTAAGACTTTGCCACTGCTCCAAAGACATTACAACAGAATCAAACAGCAAAGGTACTTGTATTGGCTGTATTCTATTAACTCTTGCCTTTGGGGGTTTCAGTTAACTATACAATTCTTCACTTTTAAAAATCACAAGTGTCATATAATTTAGCATCTGGGAAAGGCCTAAAGGAATTTTTTGTCCTCTCCTCCGTAATTTTACAGATTAGCAGACTGAGGCCCAAAGATGTCAAGATTCTATAATTACCAAATGGCCAAGTTGTGACTTTTTACCTCTTATTCTGTTTTTCCTTCAACATCTCCCTGCTATTTCTCAGCCTTGAAATGATTAGAAAGTGTCTTTAATATCTATGCATTTCTGTTCCCCACTCCATGGGAGCCTTGTCCCAGATCCTCACCATCAGTGTAGAGCCTGGCACAGACCAGATGCTCAGTCAGTGTTCTTAATTGAAATAAATGGCATACATGACATCCCGATAAAGTTTCAAATGAATGATAATTGTACTGGAACCTTGTTATCTCAGCTTGTATTTTCAGAGAGACGACCAGCCCATGCTCAACCAGGAAAAGGGTATGCTTAAGAAGAGAGCTATAGTAGGGCAGGAAGACCCAGACCAGTTGTCATATAAGAGAATCGGCCATTGGAAAGGATTTTAAACATCATACAGAGGATGTAAACTGTACAGTCTATATGCAAAAATTAAAAAAGAAAATTAACTTGGCTCTTAGGAGAACCCCTCATTTCCATTGATGGCAAACAGCTTAATTTAAAGTCAAGAGTTGAAGTCAACTCTGAATGGGAATTTTTTTTAAATCCCTTTTGGATAGATAATCAGACTGTTCTGAATTCTCCCCTTTTCCATTCTCCTTCCCATTCCTCTGGGAAGCAAGTAAAAATGGGGAGGTTTCTGTGTCATCTGGTAATGAAAGAACCATCCCCTCTGGACTGCCCTGAGAGATTCACTCCCTGTTGGTCTCCGGTCATTGGGCCAGCCCCATGAGTGTGACTGAAGGAGTCCTTGTTTGTAGGTCATCTGGTCCACCTAGATCACCCCAGCTCCATTCACAAGGCCTCTACAGGTCGACCCACACTCTCTCAGCCACCTCTGGGCCCTTCTCGGGAAGACACTGAGACCCTCGACACTCTCCCATGCTGCTCTGGGTTCAGGCCCTTTCTACCCACAACCTCCCAGCTGCTCCCCTCCACTCTTCTGATTCCACTGAAACAGCCTAGAGCTAACCCAACGTTCATGTGCCTTTTTAAAAAAAATTTTTTATTTAAATTCAATTTAGTTAACATATAGTGTATTATTAGTTCCAGGGGTAGAATTTAGTGATTCATCAGTTGCATATAACACCCAGTGCTCAGTACATCAAGTGCCCTCCTTAATGCCCATCACCCAGGTACCCCATTTCCCCACGCATCACCCCTCCAGCAACCCTCAGTTTGTTTCCTAGGGTTAAGAGTCTCTTATGGTTTGCCTCCCTCTCTGTTTTTATCTTATTTTATTTTTCATTCCTTTCCCCTATGTTCATTTGTTTTGTTCCTTAAATTCTGCATATAAGTGAAATCATATGGTATTTGTCTTTCTCTGACTGACTTATTTCGCTTAGCATAATACCCTCTAGTTCTATCCACATCAATGCAAATGGCAAGATTTCATTCTTTTTGATGACTAATATTTCATTGTATATCCATACCACATCTTCTTTATCCATTCATCTGTCGATGGACATCTGTGCTCTTCCATAATTTGACTATTGTGGACATTGCTGCTATAAACATTGGGGTGCATATGTCCCTTCAAATCACTATTTTTGTATCCTTTGGATAAATACCTAGTAGTGCAATTGCTGGGTCATAGGGTAGTTCTATTTTTAACTTTCTGAGGAACCTCCATACTATTTTCCAGAGTGGCTGCACCAGTTTGCATTCCTATCAACAGTGTAAGAGGGTTCCCCTTTCTCCACATCCTTGCCAACATCTGTTGTTTCCTGAGTTGTTCATTTTAGCCATTCTGACCAGTTTGAGGAGGTATCTCACTGTGTTTTGCTTTGTATTTCCCTGATGCCGAGTGATGTTGAGCATTTTTTCATGTGTCTCTTAGCCATCTGTATGTCTTCTTTGGAGAAATGTTCATGTTTTCTGCCCATTTCTTGACTGGATTTTTTGTTTTGGGGGTATTGAGTTTGGTAAGTTCTTTATAGATTTTAGATACTAGCCCTTAATAAGATATGTCATTTGGGAATATCTTCTCCCATTCTGTCAATTGCCTTTTAGTTTTGTTGATTGTTTCCTTTGCTGTGCAAAAGCTTTTTATCCTGATGAAGTCCCAATAGTTCATTTTTGCTTTTGTTTCCCTTGCCTCTGGAGACGTGTCTACCAAGAAGTTGCTGTGGCCAAGGTCAAAGAAGTTGCTGCTTGTATTCTCCTCCAGGATTTTGATGGATTCCTGTCTCACATTTAGGTCTTTCATCCATTTTTGTGTAGCTCATGTGCCTTCTTGCTTACAAGTCTTCTCAAACCTTCTGGCCTTTATGTCCTTCCTACACCCCCACCAGACAAGTCCCACCAAGTATAGGCAATGCACAGACTTTGTTGTCCTAGCTCTCCTTTTCTAATTTTCTCTTTGTTCCCAATCTATGGGGTCTATTCCACACCTTTTTATGTTGTGCCTCACTCTGTGTTTTTTACTTATAGGCCTGTTTGGGGGCCTCTCGATTCTTGGTTCCACATACTCAAGACTCAATTTTTTTTTTTACTCCAAGATCTATTTCACTCTCAAAAAGTCTAGATCTTACTGTTGAAAATCTATATTTTCAAGTATATCTGCCCCTCCCCCCATCCAAGGCAGTGCAAGGAGAGAGTGATAGCAACTCTGAATGGAGGAAATTAGGAGTGGGTCACAAAGTTCAGAAAAAAGAAACTTCAGATGACTATCGTATTTTGAATCATAATTATCATAATCATGATAATATTATTCTATTATCACACCCCCCAACTCCAGTTGTCTAACTGTGCCTCCAGCTAAACAATCACCAGAGGAAACTACCGGGTACCCCTTTTCAGTGACTTCATGGAAGGAGTTTCCATAACAATTTTGGTAGGAGACAAATAACTCAAAATATTTTAAATTCTAAGATGTTCCAGCAAACACTCACCCCTTCTAGGTATAAACTGCAGTCCTGAGTCAGGCTCAGAGCTCCACAGAACTATATATGAATCTCTTTGGTTTATACCATATTTTCCCCTGGCAAAAAAGATCATGACCTAAGGCAAAATCCCACTTGTGTTCTGTTATAGCCAGATTCATTTTTTGAAAGTACCTCTTACATCTTTCTTTCCTGCTCAAGATCACTATCACCTGTAAAGTTCAAAAACCTTGAAGCCTTCTTTCTCTGGCCCCAATCTTCCTGCCTAGCCCTCTCTGTCTTGGCCTCTGACTAAATCCCACACTCCAGCTCACCAGATCAATAACCTGTCTTCTGAACAGGCCACGGATGGCTATTCCAGCTGTTCCAATCCCATCCATTCATCAAAGACCATCACAATGCTCATTTCATCCATGAACACTTCCCATGGCATCATCATTTAAACATCCCTTTTTGTCACTAACTAGCCTTAAGTCATTCGCTAGTCATGGCTTCTCATAAAAAGTTATTTCATTTTTAGCATTGGTCTATGTCTTATTTAGAGTCTACCAACTCTTCGTTCATGCAGCACACAAGAATGTGTGCCTGCCTACCTAGATGGTGAGCTCTCAGCACAGTGCACTACAGTGAAAAGATTTTGGAGCTACGTGCAAACCTAACTCAACCCCTCTAAGCCCTGGTTATTTCCCACTATAAAATGAGAGTCATTGTAATGCCAACTTCATAGGGATGAGATTAGACTCAGTGAGACAACTTCACTGAGGCTGGCACAAGAATCTTCAGAGGTGCCTGGGTAGCTCAGTTGGTTATGTGTCCGACTCTTGGTTTCAGCTCAGGTCATGATCTCAGTGTCGTGGGATCGAGCTCCCACATTGGGCTCTGCACTCAGCATGGAGTCTGCTTGTCCTTCTCCTTCTGCTCCTCCCCCTGCTTGCTCACTCTCTCTCTGTCTCTAGCTAATAAATAAATGAAAAAGTCCTAAAAAAAAAAAAGAAATCTTCAAAAAAAGTTGGTTTTCTTCTTTCTTTCTCCTTAGAGTTCTACCTTTCCTCCCCCATCCCACCCCCACTTACCAAAATGTGTCCTATCAACTCACATGATGACCTGATACCTGAAGCTTAAGAAGTCCTCAGTAAGGATGTGCTAGATGGATGAAAGATAAATGGATGAATGAATTAATGAGAAGGAACGACATGTTAGGATTGCTCCATTACCCAAACTTGCTCTCCATTCCACTTCCATCTTCACCAGAGCAACTTCGCCCAGCTTCTGGGAGGTCTCTGACCTCTGCTCCAAGCCCCAGGTCTCCTTTGTCTATTTTGCTAAGGGAGAGGTTAGCAAGGATCCATAGTGGGCCTTCAGTTTACTTAATAGTGAAAACCAGGGCACATGTAAGGAATGATAGCTGGCTCTTTCCTCAAGGACAGTGTGTCCTTCAGAAAGAACTGGCAGGATTTCTGTCAGAACCAGATTTTCTCTTAGTGCAAGTGTGCTAGGGGCTCCCAGCTTTTTTAAGCAGCGGCATGAAGCCCATGTCAGGCCAACCTCATTATCTGGCCCTTCCCCAGTTCAACAACTGCCCTGCATTTCAGAGAAGTCATCACAGCTCCTTGTACTGCCCATTTCCCTTTCCAGAGTGAACAAGGAGATGTACCCAAAACCAGAGCCTGGCAGCCAAGCCAGCTATTATCATTACCCAAGCTGGGCATTTCTTTTCCTGGTCTGAAAATGCCAGGTATCTGCCACAGAGGTAGGGTAGCTATATTTGGATAGAAAAACCTCCCTTTAATTAATCTCTAATCATTAAAGACTCCAATTCAAAGTAGAACATTAACTCAGTAGTATTTAGATTTTCCCCATTTTGAATTTGTGTTTATAGCTCATAATAATGAGGGACTATGAGGTTGAGGGCTTAGATTTATTTCAGTGACACCATTAGAGAGTTTCATAATCTCACTCCCAAAATGGGAGGAAGAAAGAGGTCTCTTGGAGGGTAGGTGCCGATTCACACCAGTGTTACTCAATGTTTCCAGCTAAGGTATTATATTCTGAATTCTCCTGATGCTTTTCACAAACAGATTGCAATCTGGTTTCCTCCAGACGTTTCTTAATAACTTTTCTGAAGAGATGACTGAGTCTGAATTGTTGACTTAAATTATACCAGCTTTCCAAGAATCCTGCTCTCAGAGGTGGGAATGATGAATTGAGGAGTTATTTATTGTGATTTTTTGAATATGTCCATCACTGAGGTCCCTGGGCTTGTGTGCAAAGATCAAAAGACACAATTCCCTCAGAAAAATAGACTGAGTAACGTATGTGTAGGCCAAGCCAACTACAGTACAGACAACCATGCAATCCAGGGGTGGTGGTCCAGTGAGATATGTCCTGGTAGAAGTGAAGGTTTCATGAGAGTGTGAGAGATAAGGCCAGGTGACTTCCACCTATGCTTAAAAGCCATTATCCAACATTTTGGGGGCTGAGTGGTGTGAGCTCTGAGAAGCGCCACCTCTCTGTGTGAAAGGCCATGCCTCCAGTTCCCTGGATATGCTGCTCTCCAAGAAATGCCCCAGCAGCTATGGATGCCGGCCCCCCAGGAAGAAGGAAGCCAAAGTGGGGTCCATGTTCCCAGGAAAGAGATAATCCCAGGAGCCACCAATCTACATTAGTGCACACCCCAGGCTCTGACTGAGGGGAGATCCTTGAAACCCCACACCCTTAAAAAAAAGTTCTAGATGGCCAGTATGAAAGGAAAACTGAGGCTAACCCACTTCTACTCAGGACCCCTGAGGGGAGGAAGAGGCAGGTACAAAAGGAAGAAGAAGGAAGGAAGAGGAAACGGGGAAGGGAAGGTGTGGATATTGATAAAAGCATTCAGAGAAACATCTTTCTCCAAAATGGTGGTGATGTGATGGAAATACTGGCCTGGGAGTTAGTCGCCATGGTAACCCACGGAGATGGGAACCAGTAGAAGGGTTGCTACGTGTGCCTAACCTTTCAGTGGGCTTTTGGTTCGGGTTTAGGTTTTTTTTGAATCTGCTATTTGCTGGCAATGTGTTAAGTCCTGGGCAATATAAATATAAAGGCAATTCAACCAAGTTTCCTAGCCTTAAAGAGCTCAGTCTAGTGAGTGAGAAAGACATGTAAGGAAGTGATTACAACACAGTGAGGTGAATGCAGATTTGCACAGTGCCATGGAAATATGGAGGACGGAGTAACTAACTCAGGACCCGTGTGAAGGAAGATAATTCAACAAAGCTATAGAGAGGGAGCTGTGTATTAGAACAGCACAGAAATCCTTCTCCTCTCATGAGACCCGTCCAGTTCCATGAAGCCTGCCTGACCCTCCTTCCCTTCCCACAGTAGAATCGATCCACGCTCCTTGCTGCCTACACACCCCTCCTATGCTCGTGTTTCCACACCTTGTCACACATTAAACACTCTACCTCCTTCTAATGTGCTGTAAACTCCTCACATGCACGACCATGTTTTATTCATGTTTGCATCTTTAGCACCTAGAATATTGATGTAGAATATTGTGTGTCAGATCGTGGCTTGCTAATTAGTGTTTGTGGGAAGGAAGGAAGGCGGAAGGGAGGGTGGGTAGGGAGCAAGGAAAGAAGGAGGAAGTAGGGAGGGAGGGAAAGAAGGAAGGAGGGAAATGAATTTCTCAAACATCCAGGGCTTATTTCCATAACCTCCTGTCATCTTCCTATATTTGGCCTCCTTCCAATAACTCCTGCTCAGAGTCTGTCCCTCTTTCCACCTATTCTCTTCTGATCCTTCCCTCCTCACCCACCCATGCGTGGGCCCTCCCTCTCCCCTTCCTCAGCCCTGCTTCCTGTTTCTTGTCTATCTTCTGCCCCTTTCTCACTTCCTATCCTACCCCTGAACCTTTCTGTCCTTTCTCCATCCTTCTCCCTAACTTCTCATTACTTTAGTGAGGTCAGAAGTCTGATAGGGATCGTGAAAAATGATGAAGTGAGGGAAAGGATGCGCAAAATATAATTTGTTTCAAAGGCAGCCAGTCTCCTTAGACCTCGGGTCAATGAGGAACAAAGAAGAACCCGGCCTAGTGTCTCCACAGCCCTTGCTCTCTGCAGTTGGTGGCAGTGAATAGGCCACAGTCTCCAAGGATCATGTGGCCAATCTGTTTTGAGTTTTCAGCCCAACACCAGAGTCAAAGAGAGTCCATGCTCTGCTGATAAAGAGCCCACATAGTGACCCCAAACGGCAGACGGCACCTATCCCAGCCTCCTCACGCTACAGCTTAGGAACCCCAGCCACCGGAGAAATTCAGTGACTTAGACAAGGTCACACAACAAGTCATCGCAGAGCCAAACCCAGAACCCCATCTCCCAACAAGGAGTGCAGAATTTTTCCCACCGCAGTGCATCGCCTTTCGCTCCGGCGCTAGGTTTCCTCCACGCCGGGATGGATGAGGCTGCCACGTGCACGCGCGCACACACACACGCACGCACACACGCGCACATGCACACACACACGGGGACTCATTCTTCCTGCCGAGAAATGCATGCAGTGATGGGGAGGAAGGTGACAGCTGTGTAATAGCAGCTCTGTGGGATGGTTCTGGACTTAGAGTGTGGAATATTATCTCCTGCTAATGCGTTAGAGGAGACGCAGGGAAACAGAATGTAATTACCCAAACGGCTGTTTTTCCCGGATACCAAAACTAATTCTCCCGCCTGGTGAATAATGCTGAGGGGTCTTTAACAATTGGTTTATTTCCCGTCTGAAAGCTGTCACCACTCCTAATAGCACAGGGACCCGTTTTGCCAGTCAGAGGTATCAGTTTGAGACGATCTCAGAGATCAGCATGCGCGCTCATCAGTTTCCAGAGGGGCCCTGAGAGTCTCTCCAGCCAGGAGGACCCGGGGAGGCTACAGCTCGGCTTCTGACAGTGTGGCCTCCGGGGGCCCTCCCTCAGATATGCCTGTTCTTCTTCACTTCGTCTCCCACCAGCCCCTGGCAGCCTGTTTGGCTCTAGGCCCCAGTACCAGGGAGTGCACACGGCGTGGGGATTTAGAGAAATACTCTATTCTTAGAAGAACCCAGAACGAGTGGGCTTCCTGCCACCCCTCTTTTTAAACAAACCTCATAGACAAGCATCTTGACTCTAAAGCACATAAATTAAGCATAATTAATTCACCTTGTCAAACCTAGAAATAACTCCTCCTCCTCTAAATGTCTGCAGGCTTTTATTTTTACCACCATGACGGTACTTATGTTTTACCACAATTCCTAGCTGTTTGTGCTTCTGTCACATCTGCCCTAAGATGGCTGCTCTTTGAGGCTAAGAGTCAATGAATCATCTCTGTATTTCCTCAGCACCTGACACCTGCCACAGGAAAGATGTCCCATGAATAAAACCTTGGCATGGAGCAACTGACGAAAACAGGTTTAATACGCGGCTTTAGAGAAAAGCCATGCAGGGGGGAGCCTTGTGTGGGGAGCTCTGGATAATGTGCGCCCTTTGTCCTTCCCGCTCTGCAGAGGCCAGAAGGCCTCACAGAAACTGGATCTGGGATAGGGCTGGGGTTGGCTGGCCATGTTCAGAACAGTGTGCCAACCCCGAAACTCCATAGCAGCTCATTCATCAGAAAGGACGGAAACACAGCCATCTCTGGCGAAAAGGAGCCCCCAGAACTGGAAGCTCCCTTGTCACTATGTAGACTCCGCCCAGCGAGGGAGGGTCAGGGCTGTGGAAGCCAGAGCTCTTTGAGACGGCAGGAGTAGCCCCAACTCATGACTCCAGAGTCCGGTCAGGCTTTCAAACTGTGGACACTTACTGCCTTGGATATAAGAAGGGAGTTGAAATGCACATCTTTTCCCCCCAAAAGTGATGAGGAAGCATTTGGACAAAGCCTTCGAAGATGCTGGCACCACTCACGGGCCAAGCTCCATAAGCTCTGTGTCAGATAGGGTGGTCTCCAAGGGGAGCAAGAAGGTGAGCAGGCGGTTAGACTACCTGACCAGACCGCTGGCTCAGAGTTTCAGTCTAGGGATGAGCTGGGTTGTGCTGGCTGCCTTCTTGGAGGTGAGCTGGCTGATGCAGTCCACTAAATGATACACTGAATTGAGTCTCTGAAAGTCCAGCTGGAGAGTGTATTGATCCCAAAGTCACCCTCAGGTGGAACAGCCATAAATTACCAGTCAGCCTTTATTATGTGAGAGACTTTCACATTCTAAGAGTTTGACTTTCTCCCTTTTATTATCCTAATGAAATACCATGACTTGGCCCAACCACAAGAAAGCATCCAGTGAAAAGGGAACAGGATTTCTGGGCTAATTGACTAAGCTCCTCACTGAGAACATCCGGACACCAACCCTGCCAGGAACCCTACTGCGTATGGGGGACAATCTGAAAGCCCGAGGGCACAGATTCAGTAGCACTTGAAGAAGACGGAGGTCTGGAATCAGGGTGCAGAGGAGTGCTGGGCCAGCCTCAGTAATCCCCTCTTCAGGGCTTGGGGAGCTCGCTGCAGTACAGACTCTGATTTGATGATCTAAGGACAACAGACCCACTTGGTATGTGTGTGGAGACTCCAGTGCAAGCTTTGAAAGGCTCCTTCTAAATTCTGCTGTGGCTCATCCTTCTAGATACACCTCGATCATCTTAATTGCTCATCCCTCAGTTGAAAAAGTCCTGTGCTGGAACCACTCATTTATTAATTTCCAACATTTATGAGTCATCTACATAGTAGGGAATCACTGATCCTCCCAGAGCTGGTAGGGTAGTCAAGGAGAAGGATATATGACAGCTAATTATGATGGAGTGAAGTACCACCAGGGGGGAAGCTGTGGAAACAGGGAAATGAGCAGATGATTCCAAGTGGGAGAGATGACATTGGTGCCTGCCTCTCACTGAGACCACACACAGTTTATTTTATGGAGATGCAGATGAGGAGCTGTACCGAAAAGTGGGCACCCACGGGCAGAGGAAATCCATATGCAAGTGGGATTGGTGAACAATTGACTTCTCCCAACACTTGAGCAAACTGAAGATCAAAACGGTTCCTCGGGAGCCCTTGGAAGAATTCGCTGTCAACCAGACAGCTTCCTGGGGGCCATATGCCAGAGACTTTTGTTCTTATTTGGAGACAAACAAGACTAAGAGCCTGAGACAGAAGCGGGCTGAATCCCTAACATTCTGTGTGAGACCACATATGCATCTGAGGAAGGTGTGTTCTCCAACTTTATCCTTCATCTAAGGCCAGGACGAAATATGGGTCAGCAGTGACAAATGGTGACAAATCTTAAAATTACAGAATTTGGTCAGTCTATCAGTCCTCATTCAGAGATTCAAATTTCCAAATAATAAGATAAAATATCTTCTGAGGACAGCATTGCTTATTTCAAAGAACAGCACCTGTCTCAGTCAACCATTGTTCTCTTTTGTCACATTTGCAAGTTTCCTTGCATAACTTGCTTATCACACACACACACACGCACATGCACACACACACACAACTTCAGGGGGATCCTGACAAACTCAATATGATATTGATTAAGAACTCTGGCTCTGGAGTCTGATGTTCTGGGTTCAAGTCTCCCACCTGCTGTTTCCCAGCAGTGTGAAACGAGGTCAGTTCCTCTTAACCTCAACTTATTCATCTGTAAAATAGTTACAATACTGCCTATCTCATAGAGGTGCTGAGGGGAGTAAATAAGATAGGTCATATTCTGTATTTGCCACAGTGATTAGTATATAGGGAGATTTGATAACTAGAAATTATTGTCATTTAAGGGCCCAGGAAAGAGCCAAGCCAATGAGATATCATTAAACATCTCAGATATTGAAGGTGTAGTTTCTGAGATATACCCTCGAGCACCATATGCAAGAAGAGAATTCTCCCTACCTACCCCACCCTGCAGGAAGAGCCTGCTAAGTCAGCCTTGCAGATTCTGCAAGAGGGATGCTGACATGAAAGAATACATCGGATTGAATCCCAACTGGAGCTTGGTACTTGACATGGGGACCTTGAACACCCCAAAGGACAGGGCAACCAGGGGGTGTGCCATGGAACTCACCTATCATGAGGAGGGCAGAATGGGTAGCAAAGATGTCTGCCATGAAAACTTGCCAAGACCGCTCAGATTTCAGGACTAATGCAACTGGTCTTTCTAGAATCTGGAAGCAGTGCTGTAACATACTATGTGAAGGCAGAGAGGCTGTCTGTCCCTGAAAGAGCCACAGAAGTCTTCAAAGAACAGTATGAGCCAGGCGTCGCCATGGATGGGAGCTTGGACTGAGAGATGGGAAGGTGATCCAGGTGCAGGGGACAGTGAGAATGGTGGCAAGGAGGGGACGAGGGCAGAGCACTAACATCAACATCATCACCATTTGTCACTGCTGACCCATATTTCGTCCTGGCCAGGTGCCGCACTCTGTGCTGAGCACTTTAGATGGGTTATCCCCACCATAACCCACATGGTAGCTCATTATCCCAATTTTAGACACACAGGTTGCCACTGGAACTCATGTGTCAGAACAAAGGTGAAAGCCATGGCCTGACTGGATCTTTTCATTCAGTTCCATGGGGAAAAAGCCCAGGAGGGCTTGCTTAGGAAACCCTGAGAAGCATGGGGTGGCTGAAGGTCCAGAGGGGGGATTGGGAGTTTTGAGGAAAGGTAGACTTGGGGCAGTCCAGGGCGGGTTACAAATGGCAGGGAAAACTCTGGGCCCTAATAGGTTTCAGCTCATACCCAGGAACCTGGAAAATTCTTTACCCTCAGCTCAACTCAGGTTTCTCCTTCTCTGCCCAAGACAGCCCGGAATAAATAGCACCCGCAGCTGTGTGGAGGGCCCAGATGGTGTGCTTGATTTTCTTTATTTATTTAGATGTCATTTTCAGTGTGATTGAGCGATTCCACCACCCTCGTGGGTCTGCTCAGTCTCCCGTCCCAAACTCAGACAGGAGGAGTAGAATGGTTTGGGGATTTCCGAAGTGTACTTATTGATTGGGCCGACTCCGAGCAAGCAGCTTTTGCTAAATTTTAGAACCAGAAGCAACAAAGTGCAGGAGGATAGAAGGGAATACCTATTCCTTTGATTCATACTTTAGTGAAAATGTTACTTGATTTTTCTAACTTTTTTTTTTTAACCTGGGAATTTTTTTTCCCAAGTTAAATCGAATGTGGAGAAGAAATAGAGCACAGAGATTGACAGTGTGGGGCTAAGAGTCAGCCTGCCTGAATTGAAATCCTGGCGCCACCCTCACTAGCTGAGTGATCTGGGGTGAGTTACTTAACCTCTCTGAGCCTCAATGTTCTCATGTGCAAAAGGGCACTTAGTAAGACTGCCTACTCTTAGGGTTTTAAGGAGATAAAGTGAGTTAAGACTTGTAAAGCCTCAGCACAGAAGTTGGCACACGTTCAGTGCTAAGTCAAGGTCAGCTACTGTTGTTCTGTGGGACAGACAAAAACAGAGCTGTTGTATCGGGACAGAGAGGCCTGCAGTCCGGTGCCACCCACACTCCCCATGGAGGCTCTCATGCTACCTCTGGGGGCCCTGGGCAGTGGCGAGCTAACAGATATTTAACAACTGGCTCCCCAGAGGGTTAGGAGAGAAGGCTCTCTGATCTTGACATTTGCCAATTTCCGTTGTGTACGTACTCCCAATAATGGCTGATTTTTAGGCACCCCCATGAGGTCACTGAACACAAACCTGGGAAGAGATGCACTCACACAGCTGACTCCCACACATCACTGGCCCCAGCACTCTGGAAACCTAGTGTGGAAGCCAGAGAATCTGGGAGGTCCCTCTTAGCTCTGGTTTTGTATGCTTGTGTATTCTACCTCAGAGTAACCCAAACTTTGGAACTAAGCTTCACCCAGAGGTGGGCAAATGGAAAGCAGTGGGCAGAGAGTAGGGAGCCAGAACAGTCTGGAGAGTTCAGGGTCTTGGTTTTATGCCTAATCCAAAAGGCAATGTGTCTGACAGTTCAGTGACTCTTAATTAGATGAGATCGAATCAGCACAACTGCTTCCTGTGGCTAAAAGGCTTTCCCTTTGAGTGCAGCCATTCAATTACTTCTAGGGCCCATTGGGCAACAAGCCTCAGCTGAGGGATGGGAGTGTGGCATAATGATGTGCATCGCAGAGCCCTTCAAGGACGATGGGTGTGTGTGTGTGTGTGTGCGCACGCGTGCTGGGGAAGCATAGGCCAGCATGGGCTGAGAGTCTTGGACTTACAAATTCAGGAGTTATCTACTAGAAGATGACCCAAGAACTAGAGAGATCCCATAGAAAAGCCCTGGACTGGGATCTAGGAGCCTGGGTTTTAGGACCAGCACCGTTTAACTTTGTGTTCCCTTCGGAAAATATGAGAATTATGATGCCTGCCATGCCTTTTCCACAGGAGTATTATAGGATCAAGGGAAATAATATCAGTGAAAGCTCTCTACAGAAGGACCAGATTAAACCCTACTCATCAGAGAAGTGGCAAAACACCCAGGGGTTGGCCAAAGGCCTCTGAAATCGGTTACTTGCTAGGCAGGTGTCAGATAGTCACTCGTGTTGCCACCAAGAAGGGTGGGATTGTAAGGGTACTCGTGGCCTAGGACTGGAACCAGAAAGCTATAGGCACCTGGAAAGTGACTCCTCATTTTATTCCTCAAGGGAGAGGTGTGAGCATTTCATCTCTGTTCCTGTGTGTTAGGGATCATGAAAGCCTGAGTTTTAGCCTTTCTGTGTCTACCATTGGGTGAGGAGAGAGAATGCAGAGTAAGATGAAGAGTTAGTTAGCATGGTGTCCTTTGCATAGTGTTTCTGCTTCTACTGGGGTACTGTTCTGCTTTCCTTATCTGCTAACCAGCTTCTTCTTAACCTTAGCTGGAGAATGACCCAGAATGGCTGCCTTGGCCCCCAAATCCACTCTAGGACCTTTCAGCTGAACCATTATAGACAATAAGCACCACCTCCGTTTCCAGTTCTGAACAAAGGCCCAGACTGACCTTTCAAGCAAAGCCATATAAATCATGGGTGGCTGGCCAGCCTGGGGAAAGACTGCCCTTAATTTGCACCCAGGAAGGGGTCACACAGCACAGAGAGAACTTGGCCACTCAAGACAGGGCAGATTCCTTTAGGAGCCAGTGCAGAGAGCAGACCACACTTGGCCTCTCTGGAACATCCTATCTTTTTTGGATATGTTTCCAGTCTTTTTATGGCCCCTTACACCCTCAGAAATAAAATTCTGAAGGACCTTGTGTCTGACACATGAAACCACCTGGAAGGTCATACCAAGGGTGCACGTGTTGGGAAGAGGGCTTGGGACATTTTAGCTGTAGTGAACGAAGTGCCTCTGTCTCAGAGTTAAGTCTCTCCTGTAAATAGGGACCAAAATGGCAGCCCATTGTTGAAAGGTTCAGTATTCATCCATTTCTCTATCTTTGAGTTGCATTACCCTAACCAGGCAAAGAGAAGGAAAGATGTTTTCCTGGTGGCGTGTTTATAAAGAATCTAGCAGCCTATGTATGTATTCGGTTGAATTGTATGAAATTGCCATGTTCATGGGTCCAGAATGGTCCAGTGTCTGCAATTTCAATCTAAAAAGTTTCAATAAATACTTTCCTTTCAGCCCCTCACTTCAACAGGACCCCCTCCCACCAGAAAATATCGGAAGGCCACACACTGCCTTCAGGTCATTTACAGCTCAATACAAGTGTGTAATGGACAGAGCACCTCTCCTGGGTGTGCAGACAGAGCGAACTTTAGCTCAGACAGCACCTTGTAAACCTCTGCCCTCTGCCCTCTAGAGATGGGGGCTTGCTGCGCATAGTGCCCAACCCAGACTTGGCAAGGAAACCAAAGCTCTGTGTTCTCAGGTTGGAAAACTTCAGAGATGAGTCTTCTGTTCAATTATGTTGGGATTTTTTTTCCTCTTTCCTCTGGGAATTGGGACAATTGCAAATGTAGATACACAGAAAGTGAAAAATTGATGGTTGATAAGGAAGAACAATGTGATCCAGCTCATTATTTTCCCCTGGAGCAGCACTCAGCCAGCCCTGCAGTTCTTGCACAGTCAGGGGGTAATGGAGGAGGTGGGCCACGGGGCCGTGGGGGGTAGCTGGGGCAGAAGCTGGAGGATGTAGGCCTGGGAGCCAAGTCAGCTGGTAACAGCTGGGGCTCAGGACTAGCCCCTTTCCCTTGCTGGGGCTCAGGTTTCTCATCTGCAAACTGAACTCTCAGTTAAGTGTACCTCACTCCCGTTCGGCAGCAACAATCTCTGAGACAAGAGTGCACATGGTCAGGTAATCTGGAATGAGAGGGGGCGGCCACAGTGAGTCCTGTGCCAACTGTGAGTGAATGAGTGGTCCCTGCCCATCCACCGCCCCACACTTGATCCCTTCTCATTCTGTGCCCTTCCCAGACACCCCTCCCAATGGGGCACTGTTGGGCTCTGCCCCCTTCCCACATCCTTCCTATTCCTCACTACCCGCCCCCCCAGCCACCACCCTCTGGCCTCCCTTCCTCTTGCCCATCACAATCTAGGAACCTTGAGGTCACTACTCTATAGATGGATATGGAAGTGCCTGACTTGCTAATTGCCAGTGAACTAGTCAACATCACAATGTCTCATAACCTCTCCAGGCCTCAGTTGTCCAATCTGACATTCTGTCCTCCGTGCCTTCACTTTAGCGTATTCAATACCACCAGACATGTGACATTTGGGGGACATGTGGGAGACTGAGGCTTGGGTGGGCATGGAGCAGTGGCCTTCCTTCAGAACCACGTGGTCCATCTCAGCTGGAGACTGTCTCACATGGCTCCTGTGAGCAGCGGCAGCCCCCACATGGCCTTTAAAGGCACCTCTACCTTTCTTTTTTACCTACATTTCCACCGCTAATAACAGTAGTAAATCTATGCTACCTGTGATTGTTTACCGAGGGTTTTCATACACAGCATCTCCTTTGCCCTTCCCTACAATCCTTATTGTCTCCAGGTTAGCAGTGGGGGAGGTGAGGGCACAGCAGAGACATAAAGTGGGTGGCCAACAGCACAACTGGAACCAGATTACTAGCTACTAGCCTGGGCCTGTCTCCATAATACTGCACCTCCCTGTTCTGAGACAGTCACCATTTCCAACCCCTTATGCCGAGGGAAGCTGGAAGAAGAGATGATGACTGCCAGTGTCAGGGTGATGATAGAGTTGGCTTCTCTGTGGCCAGAGTTGAGGAGGTTCTGGAATACCTGGGGCTGCAGGGACCCCAACAGGAACGTTCTTGGCTCTTAAAGCCAACATCTTGCCCTTCACGTGGATCAGCCCCAACTGAGCGTCAATCCTCTCTCTGGCTCTTTTTCTTCCAATTAGAGCCCTCTACTTAAGGAATAAGTATTTGCATCCCCTACCCCACCCCTCCTTCCCACGGAGGTAACTGAATTGCTCCCAACCTACTCTGGCCGCTCCAGCCTCATTCCCCTCCAAGACTTTTCAGCTGCAACTGTCGCCATAAATCATCAGATCTTTCCATGTGTGTGGTCAGATTTCCCCAGCTGAGAACTGATTCTCTAGCTTATTTCTTTAAGTCAAACCACATAAGTCACAGGTTATAGCCAACCTGGAAATCAGTTGCCCCTGGCTCCATCAGATGTGGATCGAGCCAGTGTCGTGTGATACAGAGGTGGCCTTCCAGGAGACCGGAACTTGGGACAATGAAGGCAGCAGGATGGACACATCCAGTGCAGATATATTACTCATGCCCTGATCTTTGCCTGGGACACCTTCTCTTTTGTCCTTATCAGGTGGTCCCTGATGATTCGTCATGGCCCAACCCAAGTGTTACCTCCTTTATGAAGCCTTCAGTGAGAATGTCAGCACTCCTTCTAGACTTCCATACATCCCTCCTCAGTTTCACATATATCTTAACCCCTACAAGAATAAAAGATTCCGGGGGTGCCTGGGTGGTTCAGTTGGTTAAGTGTCTGCCTTTGCTTCAGGTCATGATCTCAGGGTCCTTGGATTGAGCCCCGCATCGGGCTCCCTGCTCAGCTGGGAGCCTGCTTCTCCCTCTCCTTCTGCTCCTCACCCTGCTCATGCTCTCTCATTCATGCTCTCTCAAATAAATAAATAAAATCTCTCAAATAAATAAAATTTCTCAAATAAATAAATAAAATCTCTCAAATAAAGATTAAAGTATTTTTCATCTATCTTTAATAATTCTATTTATTAATTTTTCTTAAAAAGTCCTAATGTAACTCAGTTTTTCACAGCATTCTTTGGGTGGAAAAGTGCAGCATCTTCAAATACATGTAATGAATGTTGAGTTTTATTTTATTTTTTTGTAGTTTTTAATTTTATTATGTTATGTTAGTCACCATACAATACAACATTAGTTTTTGATGTAGTGATCCACGATCCATTGTTTTCATATAACACCCAGTGCTCCATGCAGTACCTGCCCTCCTTAATACCCATCACTGGGCTAACCAATCCCCCCTTCCCCCTCCCCTCTAAAACCCTGTTTGTTTCTCAGGTCCATAGTCTCTCATGGTTCATCTCTCCCTCCAATTCCCCCCGCCCATTTTTCCCTTCCTTCTCCTAATGTCCTCCATGTTATTCCTTATGTTCCACAAATAAGTGAAACCATATGATAATTGACTTTCTCTGCTTGACTTATTTCACTTAGCATAATCTCGTCCAGTCCCATCCATGTTGATGTAAAAGTTGGGTATTCATCCTTTCTGATGACTGAGTAATATTCCATTGTATATATGGACCACATCTTCTTTATCCATTCATCTGTTGAAGGGCATCTCGGCTCTTTCCACAGTTTGGCTATTGCGGACATTGCTGCTATGAACATTGGGGTGCATATGGCCCTTCTTTTCACTACATCTGTGTCTTTGGGGTAAATACCCAGGAGTGCAATTGCTGGGTAATAGGGTAGCTCTATTTTTAAATTTTTGAGGAACCTCCACACTGTTTTCCAAAGTGGCTGTACCAACTTACATTCCCACCAACAGTGTAAGAGGGTTCCCCTTTCTCCACAACCTCTCCAACATTTGTTGTTTCTTTCCCTGTCCATTTTTGCCATTCTAGCTGGTGTAAGGTGGTATCTCAGTGTGGTTTTGATTTGGATTTCCCTGATGGCTATTGATGATGAACATTTTTTCATGTGTGTGTTAGCCATTTATATGTCTTCTTCAGAGAAGTGTCTTTTCATATCTTCTGCCCACTTTTTGACTTGATTATTTGTTTTTTGGGTGTTGAGTTTGAGAAGTTCTTTATAGATCTTGGATACCAGCCCTTTATCTGTAGTGTCATTTGCAAATATCTTCTCCCATTCTGTGGGTTGCCTCTTTGTTTTGTTGACTGTTTCCTTTGCTGTGCAGAAGCTTTTTATCTTGATGAAGTCCCAAAAGTTCATTTTTGCTTTTGTTTCACTAGCTTTTGGAGATGTATCTTGAAGGAAGTTGCTGTGGCCGAGTCAAAGAGGTTACTGCCTATGTTCTCCTCTAGGATTTTGATGGATTCCTGTCTCACATTGAGGTCTTTCATCCACTTTGAGTTTATCTTGGTGAATGGTGTTAGAGAATGGTCGAGTTTCATTCTTCTGCATGTGGCTGTCCAATTTTCCCAGCACCATTTATTGAAGAGACTGTCTTTTTTCCATTGCATGTTTTTTCCTGCTTTGTCAAAGATTATTTGACCATAGAGTTGAGGGTCCATATCTGGGTTCTCTATTCTGTTCCATTGGTCTGTATGTCTGTTTTTGTGCCAGTACCATGCTGTCTTGGTGATCACAGCTTTGTAATATAGCTTGAAATCAGGCAACATGATGCCCCCAGCTTTGTTTTTCTTTTTCAACATCTCCTTGGCGATTCGGGGTCTTTTCTGATTCCATACAAATTTTAGGATTGTTTGTTCCAGCACTTTGAAAAATGTCATTGGAATTTTGATCGGGATGGCATTGAAGGTATAGATTGCTCTGGGTAGCATAGACATTTTAACAATGTTTATTCTTCCGATCCATGAGCATGGAATATTTTTCCATCTTTTTGTGTCTTCTTCAATTTCTTTCATGAGTGTTTTGTAGTTCCTAGAGTATAGACCCTTTACCTCTTTGGTTAGGTTTATTCCGAGGTATCTTATGGTTTTTGGTGCTATTGTAAATGCAATCGTTTCTTTAATTTCTCTTTCTACAGTTGCGTTGTTAGTGTATAAGAAAGCAACTGATTTCTGTGCATTGATTTTGTATCCTGCCACATTACTGAATTGCTGGATGAGTTCTAGTAATTTGGGGGTGGAGTCTTTTGGGTTTTCCACATAAAGTATCATGTCGTCTGCAAAAAGAGAGTTTGAATTCTTCTTTGCCAATTTGAATACCTTTTATTTCTTTTTGTTGTCTGATTGCTGTTGCTAGGACTTCTAGTACTATGTTGAACAACAGTGGTGAGAGTGGGCACCCTTGACGTGTTCCTGATCTTAAGGGAAAGGCTCTCAGCTTTTCCCCATTGAGGATGATATTCGCTGTGGGTTTTTCATAGATGGATTTTATGAGCTTGAGGAATGTTCCCTCTATCCCTATACTCTGAAGAGTTTTAATCAGGAAAGGATGTTGTATTTTGTCAAATGCTTTTTCTGCATCAATTGAGAGGACCATATGGTTCTGCTCCCTCCTCTTATTAATGTGTTCTATCACATTGATTGATTTGCAAATGTTGAACCACCCTTGCATCCCGGGGATAAATCCCACTTGGTCGTGGTGGATGATCCTTTTAATGTATTGTTGGATCCTATTAGCTAGGATTTTGTGGAGGATTTTGGAATCCATATTCATCAGGGATATCGGTCTGAAATTCTCCTTTTTGATGGGGTCTTTCCCTGGTTTGGGGATAAAGGTAATGCTGGCCTCATAGAATGAGTTTGGAAGTTTTCCTTCTGTTTCTACTTTTTGAAACAGCTTCAGTAGAATAGGTATTATTTCTTCTTTGAATGTTTGGTAGAATTCCCCAGGGAATCCATCAGGCCCTGGACTCTTGTTTTTTGGGAGGTTTTTGATCCCTGCTTCAATCTCGTTACTGGTTATTGGCCTATTCAGGTTGTCAATTTCTTCCTGTTTCAGTCTTGGCAGCTTATAGGTTTCCAGGAAGACCTCCATTTCATCCAGATTGCTCAGTTTATTGGCATATAGTTGTTGATAATAATTTCTAATAATTGTTTCTATTTCCTTGGTGTTAGTCGTGATCTCTCCCCTTTCATTCATAATTTTATTAATTTGGGTCCTTTCTCTTTTCTTTTGGATAAGTCTGGCCAGTGGTTTATCAATCTTATTAATTCTTTCAAAGAACCAACTTCTAGTTTCATTGATCTGATCTACTGTGTTTCTGGTTTCTAATTCATTGATTTCTGCTCTAATTTTAATTATTTCTCTTCTAATGCGTGACTTAGGCGTCATTTGTTGCTTTTTCTCTAGTTCTTTAAGGTGTAGAGTTAGTTGGTGAATTCGGGATTTTTCTATTTTTTTGAGTGAGGCTTGGATGGCTATGTATTTCCCCCTTAGGACTGCCTTTGCAGTATCCCATAGGTTTTGGACCGATGTGTTTTCGTTCTCATTGATTTCCATGAATTGTTTAAGTTCTTCTTTGATTTCTTGGTTGACCCAAACATTCTTGAGCAGAGTGGTCTTTAGCTTCCAAGTGTTTGAATTTCTGCCAGATTTTTTCTTGTGATTGAGTTCCAGTTTTGAGGCATTGTGGTCTGAGAATATGCAGGGAATAATCTCAATCTTTTGGTATCGGTTCAGACCTGATTTGTGACCCAGTATATGGTCTATTCTGGAGAAAGTTCCATGTGCACTCGAGAAGAATGAGTATTCTGTTGTTTTAGGGTGGAATGTTCTGTAAATATCTATGAGGTCCATCTGGTCCAATGTATCATTCAAAGCTCTTGTTTCCTTGTTGATTTTCTGCTTAGATGATCTGTCCATTGCTGAGAGTGGAGTATTGAGGTCTCCTACAATTAACATATTGTTATCAATATGACTCTTTATTTTGGTTAACAGTTGGCTTATGTAGATGGCTGCTCCCATGTTGGGGGCATAGATATTTACAATTGTTCGATCTTCTTGTTGGATAGACCCTTTAAGAATGATATAGTGTCCTTCTGTGTCTCTTATTACAGACTTTAGTTTAAAATCTAATTTGTCTGATATAAGAATTGCTACCCCGGCTTTCTTTTGAGGTCCGCTGGCATGGAAGATAGATCTCCATCCCTTCACTTTCAGTCTGGATGTATCTTTAGGTTCAAAATGAGTCTCTTGTAGACAGCATATGGATGGGTCCTGCCTTTTTATCCAATCTGCAACCCTGTGCCGTTTTATGGGAGCGTTTAGGCCATTCACATTGAGAGTGATTATTGAAAGATACGAATTAATTGTCATCATGTTGCCTGTGAAGACGTTGTTTTTATAGATTGTCCCTGTAAATTTCTGTTGTAGATCACTCTTGGGGTCTTTCTCCTTTTATAGAACCCCCCTTAATATTTCTTGCAGGGCCGGCTTAGTGGTCACATATTCTTTTCAACTTCTGCCGGTCGTGGAAGCTCTGCATCTCTCCATCCATTCTAAATGAAAGCCTTGCTGGATAAAGTATTCTTGGCTGCATGTTCTTCTCATTTAGTACCCTGAATATGTCTTGCCGGGCCTTTCTGGCTTGCCAGGTCTCTGTGGATAGGTCTGACATTATTCTGATGTTCCTCCCTCTGTACGTAAGGAATCTCTTCCCCCTAACTGCCCTTAAGATGGTTTCCTTGGTTCTAAGATTTGCAAGTTTTACTATTACATGCTGGGGTGTTGGCCTGTTTTCCTTGATCTTAGGAGGGGTCCTCTCTGCCTCTAGGACTCGAATGTTTGTTTCATTCCCCAGATTAGGGAAGTTCTCAGCTACGATTTGCTCAAATACATCTTCTAGCCCTCTCTCTCTCTCCACTCCCTCCGGGATTCCAATTATTCTGACATTGGAACACCTCATGGTGTCACTTATTTCTCTGATTCTATTTTCATGGATTCTGATTTGTTTTTCCCTGGCCTCCTCTTTTCCCTTTTTATCTATTATATTGTCTTCCAGGTCGCTTATTCTCTCTTCTGTCTCAGTTACCCTAGCTGTTAGATTATCTAGATTGGATTGGATCTCATTGATAGCATTTTTAAGTTCTGCCAATTCACCTTTTATTTCTGCCCTTAGAGACTCTATGTTGCCATTAATTGATTTCTCCATTCTAGCCATTGTCTTCACAATTGCTAGCCTGAATTCCATCTCTGACATCTTGGTTATATCTGTATCCATTTGTAAATCTGCAGCATAAGTCATAATCTCTGAGTCTTTTCTGTATTGGGGGCTCCTCCTCCTAGTCATTCTGTTGATGGGTGTTTGAGGGAATGTATAGAGTCGAAATTATTGACCAGAACCCAAGCAAGATGCACCTGTTTTCTTGGGACCTTAGGGTTGCTGGCCTCTTGTTTTCCCAGCCTGTCTTCTGCGGGAGGGGCCTGCCGCGCTGTTACTCAGGCAACCGTGTTTGGGCGGAGTTGCCCTGCGCCCCTGTGGCGGGGGATGGGCTCAGTGGGAATCAGTCTTTGGGGCTTTTGTTCTCTGGTGCCTTTCCCTGGCGGCTTTCCGCGTCTCTTCTGCGAGTCAGAGCAGAAGAGACCGTTTCCAACCCTCTGCCTCAGAGCAGAGAGACCGCAGTCTGTTCTTCAGTGAGCTCTCCAGGCCACACCGTCTCCGTTTCTGTCCGTGCTGCTATAAACTGCAGCGTCCTGGGTTGTGCGCCCCTCCGCGGTGCTCCCAGTCCTGCCTCCAGGTCGGGGCACGTCTCTGCCCTTTGTGCTTCTAAAACCGCCAGCCGCTCCCAGTTCGCGTGCGCGCGCCTCCGCCGTTTGGGGTTCCGTCCTGGGGGCTGCAGTTCGCGTGCGCGCGACTCCGCCACTCCGGGTTTCCACCCCAGGGGTTGCAGTTCACCCGCACGACCCCGGCGCTCCGGTTTTCTGTCTCGGAGGCTGCAGTTCGCGTGCGCGCGACCATCGCTCCGGTTTCTGTCCGGGGGGCTGCGGTTCGCGTGCGCGCGACCCCGCCGGTCTGGTCCTCCACCCCGGGGGCTGCCCTAAAGTCCTTTCCCGGACGCTACCGGTCTGCGAGTCTATGCCCGTCCGCAGCGCACGAGGCTGTCACTCACCGGCGGTGTAGGATCCCCACGGCCAGGCTCCCTCCCACCTCATGGGAGCGGCTCTCCACTTCCTACCTCAAAACCAACTGCCTGCGATATTCTGTTTGTAGAGATCCAGATCTTCTTACATCTCAGGCTGGTTTCGTGGGTGCTCAGAGTGGTCTGGTAGATATCCAGCTCAGTTCCAGGGACCAGTTGAAATAGGGTCCCCTACTCCTCTACCATCTTTCCCCTCCGTCGAATGTTGAGTTTTAAATGTTGCCCAAATTTTTCTAGCACAGGACTTTAATTTGCTAATGTGCATTGTAAACTCCAGTGGGAAAATAAAATATGTAACTTTCTTTTTCTTACTGCCATGACATTGCCTTTTCGGGAAGCACCAAAAACAACTCCCAGAACCAGTGTTTTCTACAGAAAACAGTTTGGGAGACATCAATGTAACAGAAGTTGCTTAGACTCAGGTGTGGACGAGTCATAGTTCAAATTTGGCTCTGTGACCTTGGACAAGTCACTTAACTTTTCTGGGCCTGGGTTTCTTCATCTGCTCAAAGATAATAACACCTACTCATAGGGTCAACAGGAGGATGAAGTGGCATATGGTGTATGCAGAGTGACTTGCACATTGACTGTTGCTGAACAGGTGCTCAATACATGGGCACTGTTAGTTTCTTTGTATTCCTCCACCGCTGAGTTTACTCTGGGGCATGGGCTCAGGAGGTGCCCATTCAGAAGCATAGCGTCACAGAGAAATCTAGAAGACTCCTGATAGCTAACAGACACCCAGCAAGATGAGAGCCAGCTGCAGCCATCCCTGTGGGAGACTCAGACACTCAGCTCAGGTCAGGGGTCTTCCTGGGATTTCCACCTCTGCCCATCCCCTCACCAGAGCTAGAGATCTCTGATGGACTTCTAACTTCTTTCTGACCAAAAAATACCCCCTGGCTCTGGGCCACTCTCATCCAGCATACTGAATAAAATAATAAAGTTACTTACATTTGCATGGTGCCTTTAAGTTCACAAAGAGCTTTCCTTTAAGGCTTCTGTCTTATCACCTCAACCAGGTCCAATAGACCTCACATAGAATGCCTTGGAGTTGTGCAACAGAACAGTTCTGATCCCAGGATAGACAGGACAAGGATTATTTATGCCTATCAAAAAGCAAGACTTGGAAAAAATAAGCTAGTTGCCCAAGCCTTTGCCCTAAGATCAACAATTCATCAGCTTTGCCTACTGGACATGCTCTTACCGATTCTCAGTCACCCTCCAGAGTTCTGGGGCCTGCCTACTTCCATTCTGAGTATGTGATGTTCCCATCTCAGTGATTCCTCCCTTGCCTAGGCCAAACTGCCCTCCTGACCAGCCCTGTCTGGTAGCCATGGCGACAGGGATCCTGTAGGCACTGGGCCTGTTTGTCCAGCCTGGAGCCTTCCCCGCAGGCCTCACCATATGCCCCAGGCTGCTCTCCGCTGGGCATGGCATATCCCCAGGGGCTGACTGTGTAAAACGTGTCTCCATCCCTCTCCTTGCTCATGTGGTTCCTTGCCAAGAGCTGTCACCTAGCCAACTTCTACATATCCTTCATGGCACCTGCAAGATGTTCCTCGAGAGCTGGAAATAAGGAAAAGAGAGGCCACAAGCCAGGGCGTAGGCTGCAACCTATTTTTGCATTCAAAGGTTGAAAACAGCCTCAGTGTGGTAGAACCCTGCCTCCTGGATATGGAGTTGTTTTGTGTCTAAACCTCTCTCTTCGGCCACTGCCCCTGCCCTGGTGGGCTCCGCCATGCCAATTGTCTCCACATAATGTACTCTAATTTCCCCACTGTGCCTCATAATGGACTGTTAGGCCAGTGTTACCCCATGAATCTTAGACTATGTGGCAGCAATCACAAGCAAGCAGTTTGAAATGACTTTCCCTAGATTAGACCACAAGCAGAAGCCAAAACCCAGGCTCAGGCCTATTGTCAAGACACCTCAGAGCGGGGTCAAGAACGAAGGGGTAGGCTGTGCCACAGGCCAGGGAAACCACTACTTCCTGGTAATCAGGACCCAGCAAAACCTCATAGAAGAAGGCACACTGCACTGTCTTTTCCAAGCTGGCAGAGAGGGCGGCCCTGCAACCATTTCATTGGGGGGATGGTGGGGGGTGGCGATAGTAATACAGCCAGCGTGCAAGCTTTGCTCCAGGTCAGGCACCCTTGAGAGCTTTATGGACTCTGACTCTTCACAAAGACCCGATGAAGAAGGTACTCTCATTTATCCCCATTATACACTTGAGAAACTAACTCTTAGCAGGGATAAGCCACATGCCCAAGCTTACAGAGCAAATATGTAATAGAGCCAGAGTCAAGCTCAGGCAGCCTATCTTCAGCACCCAGTTCAGGACCCACTGAGCTGTCCTGATTGAATTGGGGACCCTCTTATGGAGCATCTCAGTAGCCACTGTCTATCCTGACAGGAGGAGCTGTAAATAGGAGAAATGGGGCTGTCTTCAGCTCTGCCTTGTTCCTTCTACACAATCCAGGCAAGAAGCAAACCTCTTCATGCTTTATCACTACCTCATACAATTGTAGATTGAATCTCATAATGTGTGTCATAGTGCTTCGGAAACCATGATATTGAGTGTGTGAACCATTAGGACTTGCTGTTGTAAGAAGAACCAGTAGATGAAGAAGTCTGCTACTAACTGGCTAACTGCAGTGGCTCAACGGGCTGTGCAAATGGTACATCTGAGCTTCAGCTCTCCAACCACAGAATGACATGACTGACACATGACTACCTTCTCCCCTGGCTTCCTAATGACCTAATTGTCCAAGTTGTAAAAATCCCAGTGAGCTGTGGCTCTTGAGTGCCCTGAGGACACATAGCCACCATATGAAAGGAAAGCATTTATTATGATGGTGATTGCACCAAGATGCCCTCTCCAGAGAGCTGCCAGTACTTAACCAACACGGTTCATTCATTCTTCTAAGCAGACCCAGATGGACCACCCTGAGGGACCATCTGGCTGGGTAGATGTGCCAAGTCAGCCTCGGAGAGATGGACAGACTCTGGCTGAGTAGGGTGGGGGTGGAATCCTGGAACTCATGCTTTCAACCCCTGTTCCACCTGGCCCAGACTGTGGGGTTGCCCCTTAGAGAAAGGAGTAGACTCCTTCACTCCCAAATTTCCCCTTGTCCTTGAAGGGGCCCAGTTTGCCAGCCCACATCAAGTTAATGGGAAAGTCTTCAAGGTGACACAGCAGACCCCGACAGCAGTCCCTTGCAGACCAAACCCTTATAGCAGAGGTTCTCAAGGTGTGTCCCAGGACCAGCACCATTAGAATTTCTATAATTAGAAGTATAAGTTATCGGGCTCTACCTTAGACCTACTGAATGAGAAATTTGGAGGGTTTTAAGAAGCATGATTTTGATGCATGGTAAAGCCTGAGAGCCCACTTTCTTGGAGTGAATCCCAGTTCCAGGTGGTTTATTTCTGGCTCATGGAAGGCACTGTCTGCAGATGTGCAGGGTTAGCTTTATGACGGCTCAGCTCCTGAGCAGTCATTCTTCCCAGGGCTGGAGCCTGAAAGGCCATGGAGGTTAAAGCCCCGCCCCCACCAAGACCACCATTACCACCCCATTTGTCCCTCTTACTACTCAAGCATTCCCTGCATTTTAGGAGTGGATGGGACCACATTCCAGTTCTTTGATAATTAATAAGATGTAAGAAGAGAGAGGCTTCCCAAGTCCTTTTGCTTGGGGGTTGAGAATTTAGACCTAAATCTCTCTGTCCTCTGAAAAATGCACCAAGGTCTCAGCTGTGCAGACCTTAGCAGCTCAGAGCATCCGCCCTGTCACTTCCTCCCCATCCCATCCAAACCAAACGATTACCTCTAGTGGTTTTGTTCAGTATTTCTCCTAAGTGCTAATGGAACTGCTCCCATCTCTCATTGCTAAGTAGGGAACTCTGCTCTGACAGGTAGCTCCAGGTTAATTAATGATCAGGGTATGATCAGAAGCAAGCAGGCACACTTTCTCTTTCGTCTGGTATCCCCCAGCATATTGGCATATCTGACTTGGGTACCTCAGGAGCAAGGACCATGCAGTGTCTCATTTATCTCTGCAGCCCCGTATGAACATGTGAGGGGTGCTCTGTAGTTGTTTTGATTGGGGGAAATCTGCCCTGGGTTCCCCAGAGGGTTCCCTGCAAAGCCTGCATTGAAGGAACACAGAGTGTAGTACCCAGCTGTGACCCCATGGGTGGTAGACAGCAAACGTGGGGAGGGTTAGAGTTAGGTGGCATCAATGCCTGCAAAGATGTGGATCTGACTCATGGTTCATGTCAGGGAAAGCTTGAGACTGGCCTGGGGTAAGAAGGAATTGCTGCCAAGGGAATGTTGGCGTCGGCTATGGTAGAGAGCTCAACGCCATCCCACTGTCTTCATCATCAAGGACCCCTGTGCCTATTAGGAGACAGGGGGCAAGGGAAGGAGCCCGGGTTCTGTAGCCAGAAAGACAACTCTAGAAATAAACAATTGGGTGATCTTTGACATGTTACTAGACCTTTGACAAGTGTTTCCCATCTAGAATACGGAGAGAGCAAACCCTGCGTTCCAGGGTTGTTGTGAGGATCAAGTGAGGTGTATCTGAAGCACCTTATCACACAGGGAATGTCTCTTCTCTCCAGTCCTTCTTAGGACTCAATATTTTGAGGCAAGGACATAGGAATCTTGGAGCCCTAAAATTTGAGGGAAAAATGGAATGGTCTGGCCACAGCAATCTGGAGTTAGGTTTGAGCCCAAAAGCTGGTGGTGGCCACTGGCTAAGTGGGGTGGCCTGTCAGAAGTTTGACACGAGTTCCTCCACATGTAGACACTAACCTCAAACAGACACCTCCCCGTTGCTGTTCCCACCCAAGCCTCCAGGGTCTGGGCTCTGAGCAAATGGGTAGCAAGATCAAGAATGGAGAAGGAAACAGAGAAGAGTCCATAAGTATATGGTTCCATGCATCTAAAATGCTAACTAATCTAGAGTGACAAAATGCAGACCAGTAGCCTCCTAGGGCTGGGATAGAGGGAAAGGATAGACAGCAAAGGGACATGAGGAATTTCTGGGGGTGATGGAGATGTTCTGAGTTTTTCATTATGGTGATGGTTGCACAGGTATATATCAGTGTCATCGATTGGTACCCTCTAAATGGATGTGGTTTACTCTACGTAAAATATTCCTTGATAATGTTGATAAAAAAGAAAAGGTGAGAGGCCTCAGGCCCCCCAAATTATCATGAGGCTGGTTCAGCAAATGAAGACTAGAAGCTTGTTCTGCCATTTTTATAAAGGAGAGGCAGGCCTCAAACAGATATCTGTGCCTGTTCAGAGCAGCATTATTCATAAGATCCAGAAGGCAGAAGAAGCCCATGTGTCCACCAGTGGATAAACAAAATGTGGTATATGCATACAGTGGGTCATTTGGATAATAAGGATGAATGCCTTAAAAGAAAAGGAAATTCTGCAATATGGTGCAACTCGGATGAACCCCAAAGACATTATGCTAAGTGAAGAAAGCCACTCACAAAAGGACACGTTTTGTGGTTCCGCTTACCTGAGGGACCTAGAATAGTCAAAGTCATAGACACAGTAATCAAGTCCATAGAGACAGAAGGCAGGAGTGTAGTTTTCAGGGGTTTCAGGGAGGAGGGAGTGGGAACTTAGCATCTAATGGGCACAGCCTTTCAGCTTTGCACGATAGCCAGAGTTCTGTGGCTGGATAGTGGTGATCGTTGCACAGCAGTGGGGATGTACTTAATACCACTCAACTGTGCACTTAAAAACAGTTAAGATGGTAGGGGTGCCTGGGTGGCTCAGTCAGTTAAGTCTGCCTTCGGCTCAGGTCATGATCTCAGGTTCCTAGGATTGAGTCCTGCATCTGGCTCTTTGCTCAGTGGGGAGCGTTCTTCTCCCTCTGCCTTCAGCTCCCCCTGCTTGTGCTCTCTCTCTCTTTCTCTGACAAATAAATAAATAAAATATTTTTTAAAAAAACAGTTAAGTTGGTAAGTTTTTAGTTATGTGTATTTTACCACAATTAAAAAAAATTTTTTTAATATAAAAAAGGGAGGGGCCACCTGCCAGCTAGCTGGGAGTCACGCTGCCTGGTCGGTGTGTCCTTCACCAGAACAGAAGTCTGCTTGGAAAACCAGGTTCTAGCAGAGGGAGGGTACTTGGGCTCCAGAGGAGTGGTCAGAGTCCTTCCTCTTCCTTCCAAGTCAGGGACCCCACCCTTAGAATGTTCTAAAAGGTGTCCAGACTGGCAACCAGGAGACCACAAGTCTAGTCCCTCTCTACCCTTACCACCTGTCTGACCTTGAACCAACTTCCTCATCTATAAGATGGAGGTGACAGTAACATGTCACAGGGTTGTTGTCAGGATCAAATGAAATCATTTATGTTGTTGAGCTTCAAAAAGTGGAGGGTGTGTGCATATGAAGGTCTTTATTGTTCTGAGCCACTGATCCTCAAGGGAGCCAAGTGAGGTCTGGGGAGCAGATGTAGAACAAGTGTGACGAGGTCAAGAAACTGTGAGTGAAATTAGCCCACTGATTGTAATGGAGCCCCAGGAAGTGTGCTGCAAAGTGAATAACCAGCTCTTGGGGGCTGTCTGGCCAGGTCAGCTGCCTCTGATTCATTCCTCCCATCCCTGTTCAGAGATCCTGACGGATGGAATTGCCTCCTCGTTCAGTGAGTGAAACGGACGTGGTGAATAGTTTACAGTTGACCCCTGAGCCAGTAAATCCAAACTCCTCTGCACTGTATTGTGCCTGGAACACATTAAATCTGGCATAAGATGAGACATAAAATATATTGGAGTTTAGCTGATGTGTTAATTTAGCTGTCAATGGAAATCCAATGTTGAGATTCACTGCCGTGCGAAGTAGCAATTTGTGCCTCTGTCAGAAGTGTGGGTCTAAACCGCGATTTAGAAGCCTTGCCAGAGCACCGTGGGCGTCTCAGGGATGAGGTAGCCCCGAGAAGTGTCAACAGCTTGGTGGTCCAGCCGCGGGTAGGGTCCATCATCCTGTCTCTACCACTGTCCTCACCATACCGCAGGAGGTTCTCAGGTGTGGGTCGGGGGTGTGTATTCCTAAAAATAAAGCAAAGATGCCATTCAAATGGGACCTTCCTAGGGATCATTTTTTCCCTTCTACAAAAACTGCCCTGCCTGCCTTCTGGAGTGATGGTGAGAAACTAATGAGGTAATGGACATGAAAGTGCTTTGAAGACTCTCATCAATAGAAACTTGGGTGAATTGGTATCCTTAGAATGTAAGCATCGGACTAGGAAGAGAGAGAGAGGATTGACAAGCTCATGCTTCTTTTAGAGTAACTTTACTTCCTTTATTCTAATTATCATATTATGTTATTATTATGTATGTCCTTTATAAATCACATAAATTCAGAAAGACATGAAAGAAAACTCAAAGCATCATAATCCTTCAGCTCAGAGGGAACTTGGGTTAACAATTTGATATTTCTTCCACTTTGTCTTTCTGTGCATATAAATGGGCCTTGCCATGCTGTTCTGACAGTCTTACCTACAGGTGGTAGGCATGGCAGGGTGGTGAATGGTCAGCACATTCAAATTCTACCCAGGCTTCAGTGCTTTTATTTTATTTTTTAGTTAATTTATCATGAAAATTTTCTTGGTTTAGTAGAAGTTCTTCAAAAACATCTTTGTGTGAGACAGGCGTGCCAGTTTCTATTAGCATTCCCCCATCATTAGGCTTCTTTCTTTCTTTTTACTTTTATGGTGCTCTAATCTGCCACGAATACCTTTGGGTCTAACTATCTGTATAATGCTGTCTTTCCCCAAGGACATTTCCTACAAGTGGAACTTTGGGGTCTAAGAGTCCGGACAAAATTTTTTTAAGTTTCTTGGAACATATTGCCAAATATTTCTGGGAAAATTCTATCAGCTCACATTCTCACCAGGGGTCTGTGAAAGTCCCTAACTCACTACATCCTTGCTAGTACTGAATACTTTTTTAATTTTTTTTAATTTAAATTCAATTAATTAATGTATAGTGTATTATTAGTTTCAGAGGTAGAGTTCAGTGATTCATCAGTTGCATATAACACCCAGTGCTTATTACATCACATGCCCTCCTTAATGCCTGTCACACAGTTACCCCATCCCTCACCCACCTCCCCTCCAGCAACCCTCAGTTTGTTTCCTATTGTTAAGAGTCTGGATCCCCAAACTTTTAAATCTAACCCTCAGGTCAGTTAAGTGCTTCATCCCACTCTACAAAATGACTAAATGAACATGCTATTGTATTGACTAATGCACACGTGGGTGAGGATGTTGTCATTTGTAACGCTCATGAGGACCCCCAAAACAATTTCTCTTGGAGCTCAGTGTCAGGAACAACATTCCTTTTCCTATGAACATTTTGAATCTTATCATTGATCCTGTTTCCCTTTTGGCTTTGGCTGCTACGAAGCACAGAAGTCTACTTTAGCTAACTTCTGGTTATCATGTAGAAATCTGAGGGCACCTTTGCACTAAGATAGATCAGCCTGATTCATTTATTCATATGCTTTTATTATATGTCATCACATGTCACCTCAGATCCTTTTTTGAACAATGTAGAAATAGTTTAAGTTTTTCATCTGTTACCTGCAAAGACTTGAGTTTCTTTATTCTCATTGAAGAGGGTAAATTTGCCATCAGTAAAATGGACTTTATGAGAAGTTCTGATGAGTGGTCCTCTTTTCCTTTCTGACACTTGAACCCAGAGAGATGCACGCTGAGGCCTCCAGCACCAATGCCTGGGTAGAATTGGAATGTGCTGAACTAGTCCACTACTCTGCCACGCCTACCCTTTCCCTTTCTCTCCCTCCTCCTCCCTTCCATCGGCAGGAGGCCTCAGAGGTTTGACATGAACATTGTAGCAAGTAGGCTGCTTAGCTCAAAGATGCTCAGTGGCCAAGCATCTTCCTGAGGGTCTTTTTTGCTGAGCCAACTTTTGGCATAAGACATCCCAGAGCAGCAGATCTGGCCCTGTTAATGACTTGGTTTAGTTCCCATCATCAACATTGTTGGTGCTGGTCCTTGGCCCAGAATCTGCAATCGGCAAGAAGGCTGTGCTCTGCCAGCATGTTGGCAGTGTTCCAGGGGGGTCCAGAAAGGGCTTCACATTCCAGGATCCGACTGCAGAGCTGCCCAAACCCCTGCATCTGAGCCAGCATCCTCCCTACACCCCTGGCACCCGCCTTCCCCCCTTTGCAGCGCCAAGCACTTCAACAGAAAACCACAAGGGGAAGCAAACCCAGAGCAGCCCCCTCCGAAGCCAGGGCCTGCAGTCGTCCACCAAGAAGCAGGTGTGTGCCGAGCAGAGGAGGCCGCTCTCATCTGCCCAGAGAGTTCAGCTGACAAGGTGGGCCAACGGCTGCCAATCTGAGCTCAGAACAGAGCTTTCTGCCCAGTCTCCTCAATGGTGAGATGGAGTCCCAGGTGGAAGGACTGGAGAGGGAAATGTTACAGGCCAGCCTCTCTCTGACTGCTTTCCTGTTTAGGAAACACAGCTTAATCCTTACAATGACCCTGCAAAGGATAGAAGATGTTGTCTCCATTTTACAGAAGAAGAAACTCCATGGCCCAGCCACACTTAGGGATGGCTGGCTTCACCAACTGTTGGCATGCAGTGCAGGTGGTGTAGAGGAAGAGATGGACCCTTGGAGCAGAGGAGGGGAGGGAAGAAGGCATCCCTCCATCTTCAGGCCAGTCCCAGCTTCATGAAGAATCTACAACACATAACCCTTTGTGGTGACTGCAGGGTCGGGAGGGCCTGAAGAGCCATCTGTTCTCAGAGCCTCAAAGACTGGAAGGCAACAGGGAGGAGCTTATAGTGGGGGAGCCAAGGGAACGGGGACCAGAGCTGGCTGGGTCGGCCACGCCTCACCCTTCTGCAGCAGTGCGCCTTCCCAGAATGCATCTCACCTCAGGACCATCTGGGACATGCTACCCCACACCCCAGTTAGAGTCCTCCCCACGCTCCCCAATTCCCAGTGTAGCCCTGCCTCCTGGGCATCCTTGACACCACGACAGCTGCCCTCCGAGGCCCTGGAGGCCCTGCAAGAGGACAGAGTAGGGGTGGTCCAGGTCACTGCCCCTTGGCGCTGTCCCAGCTGGCAGCCACCTGCCCCTCTCATCTGCCTCTGCAGATAAAGGTCCACCATCACCCAGATACCAAAGCCGCAATGCCATCTGCCACTTCCTCCACCATCCTGTAGTCCTGATTCTACCTTGGAAATAGTTCTCACCAGCCCCCTCCTTTCCACCCATGGCCCTGTTCTGACCCAGGCCTCCCTGGACTCCTGCGATGGCCCTCTGACCACCAGCATCTCCAGCCCCCTCCCCTCTCCACCCCACACCTTTCTCCAAACCCCTCTAGGACATGGAGTCCTGTCATCTGCTCTGGTCCTATCCCTTTCACAAGTGTTTTAGATATTCTTTTGTCATCTATGGGCTTGCAGTCCACAATCCCCCCTCTTGATTTATTCCTGAGCCTTCAAAAATAACCTCTTCCTCCCTGGTGGGTCTAGCACATTGATTAAGGACATGGGCTTCAGAGTTGGGCAGACCTGTCCAAATCCTGGCTCTGCCAATACTCTATGACCTCAGGAATGACTTTATAAATCCTTGGATCCCAGTTTCCTTCTCAGTAAAATGGAGACAACAGCTGCTTCAGGGAGTTGCTGAATGGTCTAAATAAGATAAAGCCTAAAGCCTGAACTCTTTGGTCTGCCATTCGAGGCTTTCATGAATTGCTTCCTGCATGTTTTTCCAGATTGCCCTGTGGCCAGTTCATACTGGGGGTCACCCAGACATCCTGCTGTTTTCTGAGCACACCATCCTCTTCCTGGTGTCTCCTTGTCCTTTCTCCGTGTTTGATAAACTCCTGTCCATTCTTTGAGCACAACTCAGTTGTCAGCTCTTTTGTTCTTGAGCCTTCCTTTGGCCCAGAGATAGACACCTCTCCTCTGTGTGCCTATCACTCATACATTTCAGTAATCTATTTCTGAGCAACAAATTCTCCTGAGTATAGCTGCTTAAAACAACAACTATTATATTTAATGGGGCAATAATTCGGGCAGAGCTCGGCTAGGTAACTTTCTGTACCACGTGGCATGGCTGGAGGTGATGCAAGAGTCCTCAGCTGGCGGACCGACTGGTGTGCAGGGTTCAGGATGGTTTGCTTACATATCTGCTGCATTTGCAAAAGTGGTTGGGAGGCTGGGCTCAGCTGGGACTGTCCCTCATGTGCCTACCTTTGACCTCTTTGGCATGGTAGCCTTGGGGGAGTCAAACTTCTTGCATGGAAGCTCCAGGCTCCAAGGTCACATGTCCAGGAGCTAAATGGGAGGTCCATAGCTTTCTATGACTTCACCTCAACAGTCACATGGTGGTTTCTATTCTGTGCTATGAGTCCAAGCTGTCATAAGCCTGCATAGATTCAAGGGGAGGAGATAGAGATTTCCCATCCCTCAGTAATCCTCTCAAGAAGATTATTAAAGAAATTGCAGATACGTTGTAAAACTATCACAACATATACCTATTTTAGCACATTATTATTATTATTATTATTATTATTATTATTATTTGTGCATATAGCTGCCCCAACATACAAGATGGCCTCAAGACTGGAGACTGTGTCTTCTCCATCATTCACTATTTATTGAGTACCTACTATGTACTTCTCACTGAGGCTTATCTGCAGTTTTTTTAAGCCTGGAAACAACCCCGTGAGATAAATGCTGAAGCTCAAGACAATGGAGTACTTGGCCCAAGACCACATGGTGGAGTCAGAATTCAATTTTGGTCCATCTGTCTCCAAAATCAGTCCTATTTCCTTAGCTTCTGTGCATTCTCAGCAAACTACAAAGACCAATGGGGATTCAGGACAGCCACACAACTAAAAAAATTTTCCATTGGACACCAAATTCTATGTAATTGGTCCTGTTTCCTTCTTTGCTTTGGTCACTAGGAAGCACAGAGACAATTGTTGCCAACCTCTAGCAACTATGCATATGCATTTCTGTATACCAGTCTTACCATAAATTTATTATTTTCCTGCCTGTACTTTCCCTTTGCCCTAATTTCTCTCATTTACTTATTTTAGTTACTTTTTATTGTATGTATTTTTTTATTTAAATTCAATTAATTCACATAGTCTATTATTATTATATGTATTTTTTTAATTTTTTTTTAAGATTTTAGATTTATTTATTTGACAGAGAGAGAGAGACAGCGAGAGAGGGAACACAAGCAGGGGAGTGGGGGAGGGAGAAGCAGACTCCCCGCTGAGCAGGGAGCCCCATGTAGGACTCGATCCCAGGACACTGGGATCATGACCTGAGCTGAAGGCAGACGCTTAACTAACTGAGCCACCCAGGCATCCCTGCATGTATTTTTTTAAACCTACTCAAATCCTTGATACAAATAGGCAGAGTATATTAAATGCAATATATCCATTGTGATTCTAATTTATTTGGCAAGAATTTTTTAAGTGCATTTTGTATTACCAGAACTATTGTAGGTACTGCATATTTGCTGAAACCCCCAAAATGAAAACATTAACATAATTATAGAAAAAAATTTTCCATGGGGCACCTGGGTGGCTCAGTCAGTTAAGTGTCTGCCTTCGGCTCAGGTCATGATCCTGGGGTCCTGGGATCGAGTCCCGCGTCAGGCTCCCTGCTCAGCAGGGAGTCTACTTCTCCCTCTGCTCGTGCTTGCAATCTCTCTCTCTCTCTCTCTCTCAAATAAATAAATAAAATCTTAAAAAAAAAAAAACAACTTTCCATTGGGTCCATTTAAAACAGGCTATCCTGGTATTCCCAGGAGTTCCATGGAAGAACTGTTTTCCTCTGGGGACCCTTCCTGAACTGAGAGGACGTGTGTGTGTGTGTCTGTGCCCTGTGATTTGGCAGGTCTGCTTGAGACCTGTGGGCACGAAGAACAACCCTGTAGGTGTCCTCACAGACATTTCCCATCAAGTCCTCTCTCTTTCTCACCTATTTTCTCAAAATAAAATTGTAAACTCTATTCAGCAGCTGTTCACTCTCGAGCATACAGTACCTGGCAGAAGCCCCCCTGGGTGTTCGGGAAATACTCATAAAAGTGGAAATGGAGCCCTGTGTGAGGGGGGACCCTGCTGGGCCTGAAGCAGCCCTCTGTGTGACATGCCCCACATTTAATAGCAAGAGCGGGGACTGAGAGTATTCTAGGTGAGTTGGGAGTGTCCCCATAAGCTTTCCAAATTGTCATTCACATTTATCACTATTACCAGACTGCCCTCCCCCACCCTGAACCCACCCTATTGCTTTCTCCTATGTATGGGACTCTTCTCCCCTGTTCCCTGTTGTTAGCTGAGACCTCAACCCTCAGGAAAAGCAAAATTGAGGCCCCTTAGAGCTCAGCCATCATTTCCCAGCTAACCGGACTGAGGCCAAGAGAGCGAGCGCATGTGCCTGGTCCAGCATCACGCGCCGGGCACCTAGCAGTGTCCACGCAGATCTGAGGCCTCCTCACCACCAGCCCAGCACACTCCGGCTGCGTCCACGGCCTCACATACCAGTTTATCCCACTGGAAGCCAAACAGAAGGGGTATTTAAAGGAAGAAGAAAGAGAAGAAGAACCTGATCTCCTTGCAAGGCCCCAACAACAGGCTTTACCCACTAGGCCACACTGGTGTCCCCTTGCCCTGCCATTTTAGCTAGGGCCTAGTTTTAAGGCCAGCATAACCAGTCATCTTCTTGTTGTTTTAATCGTTATAAAACATGTATAACATAAAATTCACCATCTTAACCATCTGTAAGTATACGGTTCAGTAGTGTTAAAAATATTCATGATGGGGCACCTGGATGCCTCAGTTGGTTGATGGTCCAACTCTTGATTTCGGCTCAGGTCATGATCTCAGGGTCATGGGATCCAGCCTGGCGTTGGCTCTGCGCTTGATGGGGAGTCTGCTTGAGATTCTCTCTTTCCCGCACCCTCTGCCCTTCCCCAGCTTGCAGTCACATTGTCTATCTAAAATAAATAAATCTTAAAAAAAAAAAATTCACGTTGTTCAACCAGTTTCCAGAACTTTGTGACCTTGCAAAATTGAAACTGTACTCATGAAACAATTCCCCATTTTCCCCTCCCCCAGTTCCTGCCGACCAGCATTCCATGCTCTATGAATTTGACTACACTAGTTAGCTCATGTAAGTGGGATCATACAGTATTTGTCTTTTTTTTCAAAGATTTGATTTATTTACTTGAGACAAAGAGAGAGCACAAGCAGGGGGCAAGGAAGGGCAGAGGGAGAGGGAGAAGCAGGCTCACCACTGAGCAGGGAGCCCAACACAGGGGCCAATCCCAGGACCCCAATATCATGACCTGAGCTGAAGGCAGAAGGCATGCAGGCACCTCCAGTATTTGTCTTTTTGTGACTGGTTGATTTCACTTAGCATGATATTCTCAGGGTTCACCCATGTTGTAGCAGGTGTCAGGAGCTCCTCCCTCCGGAAGGCTGAATATCGTATTGTGTGTATATACAATACTTTGCTTATCCATTCATCTGCTGATGAACATTTGGGTTAGTTCCACCTTCTGGCTATTGTGACTAATGCTACTACGAACATGGGTGTACAAACATCTTTTTGAAACCCCACTCTCAACTTTTTAGATATGTTTACCCAGAAGTGAATTGCTGAATCATACGATGATTTTATTTTTAATTTTTTTGAGGAACCACCATACAGTTTTCCACAGCAGCTGCTCCATTTTCCATTCCTGCCAACAGAGTACAAGAGTTTCGATTTCTTCTCCACATCTTGCCACCATTTGATATTTTCCTTTTATTTTTTATAGTTACCATTCTAAATCTCTCACTTCTTGTGTATTTCAGTTATGTCCATGTAAAGAATGAGGTGAGAGATCATACAAACAAAAAAGGCTGATACACAGTAGATACTCACTGCATAGTATTTCATCTTATAACTACTTCCCACCCTTCCTCCCTGCCAAGCTTTCCTCCTTCACTAGGTTTCTCTGTCACCAAGCTTTCCTCCTTCACTAGGTTTCTCTCAATTTTCTGGCTCTGAGGTCAGACTTTAAGATGAGAGTCTTACAAAAGAACTAAAAACTAAAAAATGCAGAGAGTCTTGACTCCTAGCCAGAGCAAGTGACCTTGATCTTGTCATAGGAGATTTTATCCCCCTTCTAGATTCCTACCTATCAAACTGAATAACACAGAAGCTCCTCACATTTCCTCCAAGGACACCGAGCTTCCTCTTGACTCTGCCTGGAAGTGGCCCATCCCCAGAACCCTGAGAGCTGGGGGCCTGGTCCCAGCCTCCCTCCTGGTTTGGAGTCTGGAACGGGAAGTGTACTTTCTGACAGTCTCACTCCTCACTAAGAATTGGCCAGCACTTCTCACCTCCACGTGTGGTGCTCCCAGCAGCCTGTGCCTACCCCAGCTTCCTTACCTCCCCAGTTAGTGCTCCTTCATGCTTACGCGTGTGCAGCCATCGTCCTGAATGGGATGGCAGCATGTGAGCGAGGTCTTTAGAAACAGAGAGGGCCACAGCCACTGCCATGAGCCTCTACATGATTTACTTTTTATATGGACAAATCCCAACTGTGTATGCATGGAGCTGTGGGAGGTGGGGCTACATGGAGGTCCTCTTCAGTGAAAGGTCTTTTCTCTGAAATACCGGTTGTAAACTGTGAATAAAACAGAAATCCCGCTTTGGAATCCATTGTCAAAAATTACTTATTAAAAACATCTATTTACCTGTTGTTTCAACAAACATTTATTGAGCACCCACTCTATGCTAGGCAGTGTTCTAGGAACTGGGGATTCCATCCCCTTAATGCCAGTGGGGGAGAGACAAGCAATAAGGGAGCTAATAAGGAAAGTGTATGTTGCCCAACTGTAAGTAGAAGGAGAAACAACACAGCAGAAAAGGGACATAGGAAGTGTCTAGGGTGGGGGGCAGGGGAGAGATTTTAAATAAGGTTACCAGGGAATGCCTCACTGAGAAGTTAACATTTCAGTAAAGACAGGGAGGTGAGGGAGTGAGCTCTTACGGTTTTGGTGAGATCCTGTATAAATGTCAGGTGGTTTAATAATAAAATAAAACCTTAATGATTTGCTAGTGGTTTACAAAGTACTTTTCCTTAGGTATCTGATCCCAACCACCCCCAACAGAGATTTTTGCCTGGCCCAGGGGACAAGCTATGAATCCTGATATTCAGGTCCCATCTTCTTCCCCCATGCCTAGACCCTGGCTTATCACCTACCTGAGTATATCATCTCCCTAAAAGCATATTACCAGCCCTTTGAGGGACTAGAATCCAGCCCAGAATCCCAGCTAGCCTCTCTCTCTACCCCTCCATGGTTCTCTGAGACTGCGAGCTTGCTTGCCGAGCCTTGGTCTCCAGCCTGTTGCATGCATTCTCTCTCTGGTGCCCCACTTGCTTGCAGTCCATGATCCTCCCTCTTGTGTATCAATGGGGCTTCTAACGTGGCCTCTCCACCTGGTGGATCTAGCATACTGATTAAAAGCATGGGCTCTGGAGTCAAGTGGACGTAAAATCCTGCCTCTGTGACCTTGGGAATGTTTTTACAAATCCTTGGGTCCTGGTATATAAAGCCGTTAAGACAGTACCTAGGAGATGACAGGCATTCACTAAAGGGTGAGGGTGGTAGTTATTATTACCACGATTGCTCTCCATTCCAAGCAGCCTTCTCTGCCGCGCAATCTGCTTTGTGGTCTCGGTTGTCGCTGTAATTTGTTTGTGATTAGTACTAATTCTCCAAGGTACGACTGGAATTGTTCATTGTTTACTGAACAAACAAGAGGAGAAAACGACATATTATATGGGGAGCTGTGGTGCAGAATGGTTAAATATCACTGCTTTTCAGGGAGATTAATGGTAAATGTGCACAGAGGTCATTTATAATATTAAAAATAAAATTATTGCTGGGTCTTTTCAGCAAAGCAATGAAGATAAATGTCGCATAGAGAAACCTTGGGGAAAGGGCCATGCAAAAACATCAAGGGCCTGTTGAGACTACAGAGGGATGAGAAAATTTTTAATTTCTTAAGAGAGCTCAGCCATGAAAACAAAACACAGTCGGCTTTCCTACAGCTGGCCTACAGGAATCTTTGTGCCTCTTCCTGAGTTTATATGGAGACTGACTTTGTCTGAGGAATTGGGATTTTGAAGCCAACCCTCAGTGGCTCTGTCACGTCAGCTGGCTCTGTCACGTCACCATGGCTTCCTGTTGCCTCTCCAAGCCATTCTCTCTAAATTGCTCGGAATGATCTTTTAAGAAAATGAATCAAATTGTTTTCAAATAATTTGAGACTTGTCTAAACTCCATAAGCAAAATCCACACCCTTCACAGCCTTCAAGGTCCTGCCTAATTGGGCCTCTGCCTTCCTCCCCATGGCCCTCTTGACCCTCTGTGACCCTTCCAGCTACACTGGCCTTTGCTCTGTTTCTAGATCACGCGTATCCTCTCTCACTCTGGGTGTTGCGGTTCCTGCTCCTCCAGAGCCTTTTTACATGGCTGACTCTCTCATATCCTTCCGGGTCGGCTCAAATATCACCTCCCCAGAGAGAACTCATACAGCCCACCTGTCAAACTAGGTCACCCACGTTGCCAGTGCCAAGCTTTCAAAAGAAGCTCTGAACATAGTTGTTCAATAAACCAAAGACAGAGTTGGGGGGCAGGGAGATGTCTACAGTGTAACCTAAAGAATTAGCAATTTCCAGAATGCAAGGAAATTCCACCTCACCCCATTCTTCTGCTCAAACTTGGTGATCTATTCTGCGTTCCTTCCCCATATATTCATTAATGCTTGCTATGTGCAAGGCACTCTCCAGGAGATCAAACAAGGAAGACAGACCCCCTGCCTCCAAGAATTTAGAATTTAGTGAGAGAAACTAACAACGTAGACATAATCGCCCAAGAGGGGAGGTGAGTGCACAGTTAAAGGTATGGAGCGATTGCCAGCGCACCTCAGAGGGAGGCACACGTCTTTCTTCAAGGGAGAAGAACAAGCAACTGGGGAAAGTGATATCTGAGTTAGGAGGAATTGCTCAGATGGAGAAGATGATTCTAGACAACAGAATAGAGTTACACAGAGGCTGTAACCATGGCTGCCTGTTCCAGAAGCTGCTAGTCGTGGTGTTGAGCTAAAGATGTAAAGGAACAGGGTGAAGCTGGGAACGTGGGCTGTCACGGCTGTGCAAAGCCTCAATTTGGTTCGAATGCCATGGAAACCAGGAAAGATGGAGGATTAAGACCTAAAGGAAGCCGGGCTCAGAAAGTTCACTCCAGTGGTGGGGTGACGCCAGAGACAAATCATCTTGAAAATTCATCACTGCCATTCTTTTTCATAGCTATATTTGTGTTGCAGGTTACTGTTGGGTTTGTTTCTATCATTGCGTTGTAGATATTTGCCCCTACTGTGGGATGGGGGATTCCCAAAAGTGCTGTTTGACCCCAAGACTGGGACTGTTCAACCTCTTCATTGACCCCTTCCCACCCACCTTCCATAGCCAGTTCTCCCCAACTTCCTGGGATACTATCTGAACTTAGCTCATAATAAGCCCACATATTGTGTTATGGACACAATTTCATTCAGTCCCCAAAAAAACCCTGTGAATTAGATAGTATCCACAACTTACAGAAGGGAAAAGCCCTCTAAGCTATGTCAGAGTTTGTACCACTAGCTAGTGATGTGTTGGGCCTGCTAAAATGAGAACAGAGGCAGAATCTGGGTGTGAAGGGAACTCTGAGAACCCTGGACCAAGGAGGAAGTCATCATGGTGAGATAGTGGGTGGTGCCATGAGGCTCAGGATTCTTCCAAAGGGAGAAGGAACTGAAGATCCATTTATTTCTCCAACACAAGAGGTTCTCAGACTTTGGTGTACCAGTTGTCACCCAGGGAGCTTGTGGAAAATGCTGGTTCCAGAGTCTCACCCCCAGATATGCTAAATCTGTAGGTCTGCAGTAAGGCCTAGGAAATAAGATAGTTACCAAGCTCATATGACTTTGATGCAGCAGGGACATGCCATCAAGGCAGTAGCCTAAGCCCATGGTAAACACAAATGGCTGGCTGTAGAGGGTCTACAAACAAGGAAACTGAGGCCCAGAGAAGTGACATGCCCATGAAGTCCGAGGCCTAATGGCAGATCCAGGCCTCCAACCAGCTCTCCTGACTCCCAGCACGGTGCTTTCTTACCCAGCCCACTGGGGTCCTCCATACCCAGGCCCTCTCCTTGCCAGTTTGCATTTTGAGTAGAAACCCCAGATGCCAGTTCTTTAATGAGGCTGTCGAACTACAATTTACAAGGCCCAAAGTCCTCAACAGGACTGGTCTCTGCCAGGCTTAATTTACACAGTTCACAGGCCTTCCAACACCCCCATTAATGCCAGTGTGGTGGTGGCAGCTATTAGTCTATGCACAGTCTGACTACACCCTCACCATGCCACCATCCATTTGCACATCTCTGGGCTTCTTTTCCCTTGAGCACTTGATTCTCCTTGTCCTGGAAAACATGAAGTTTCCACCAGGAGGTGGGAGCTGGGTACCACCTCTGGGCTCCAGCTGCAGCCTGGCTCCTGACCTCCCCACCCTCTGGAAGCCAGCCTCCTCCCACAAGCCATCTCCCCTTCTCTTTAATTTAAAAGCAAGACCCCCTTCTCGCTGACACAGCACTCAATTTTTCCCTTTAAAGAGTGGCATCTGTTAGGCAAGAGCAAGCAGGTGGGAAAGGCCTGAAAGCTGATACAAATGTGCCTTTTTTAATGCCACATAAATCACCTTAATTAAAAATTAATTAAGCGCCCTAAAATTTGACATTCATTTAAAAAAGAAATTTGAGTTAAGAGAGTTGTGTCCATTTCAAAGCATCAAATCTCCAAGACACGACTGAAGGAGGAGAGCAGATGTGGGTTTCTGTTTTGAATGCACAATTAGGGAAAAGGAGTCATTCCCGGGGGCGAACCCCCCAAGTCCCCCGTGGGGCGGAAGAGCACCTCATGTAACCTGACCCGGGGCACACGTGTCTCCATTGCAGATCCAAACTCATTTCTACTGCGTCCACAGAGGAGATAAATGGTCAAACAAATGTGGCATGCTGTTTGTTGTTTCAGGAGAGATGTTCCAGGGTGCCGATGACAGATGACTGAGACAGGAAAAGCCAACATGAGGCAACTAAGAGAAGCTTGCTGGGCAAGTGAGTGGCTCAGTTAAGATGCATAGCAGGGTAGCAGGCTTCAGGGGAAAGTCATTAAGTGGTCAACATTAATAAAAATGGCACCAACTCTATCAAATCAACTTAGGAACATAGAGCTGCCGACAACCATTGCCAGAAGCCCAGAATCAGGACGTCAAGGATGGAAGGAGTCTTGGAGGTTGAAGTTATACTCTCACTTTACCAGGGGACCCTGGAGAACCATGGAGGTACAGGACCCACCTAGGACACACAGATCCTCCAGCCCTCCAAGGAAGTGGTTCTCAACCCTATGTCCATAAGAATCACCCAGGAAGCTTCTAAAAATCACCAGGGCCAAGGGCCCCTCCTCCAGAGGGACTGATTTCACTGATCCAGCCAGATCATCAACAGTATTTCTAACTTCCCAAGCGACTCCCATGGGCAGTCAGGGAGCTGCTCCAGAAGGTGATGTAATCTGCATCCTGGGAGAGGGATTCCACCTGGGACCATGTGACCCAGATCTGGGCCCTTCCCCTGTGATTTGCTAGCTGTTGAGACCTCCGGCAAGGCACCTCGCAAGGAGCTGGTTGCATTTTGTTGTGCCTTACTCTTTAAAAATCATTTCTCTCTACATTATTTAATCTCTCAAATCCTCGGTCTTTTGTTTAATCAGATGGGGATAAGAATAAATGTCCTACCAGTTGTTTCTGAGGTTCAAGCAAAGAAGGCTTAGGAAGGCACATGGTAAGGTGTTAAAATGCTCTCCAAGGATAAGGAAACTCAGGCCCTTGATTAAAACCATTCCCCAAGGGTACTTTACTCCTTGGAATTTATGGGCCCCATAAAGAGAAGAACTTGGGAAGACAGAGCAGTTGTTTTCTGTTGCACCTCATTAGTTTTGAGTTTGGGCTGGCAGTAGAGATCAGAGTGCCGGGCGTCCATCTAATTGAATCTCTCACAGGCATAAAGTTCCCCGTGGTACAGGGGAGGAGGCAATGTCAGGGAGCCTGGAAGTCTCCATCCAGGGGAGAGGGATGGGGAGGAGTTGGTAGAAGCAGGGGCTGAAGGAGAGAGCTTCTCTGGGCTGCAGCTGTGCAGCAGGGAGCTCCTGGGGATAAACTCTGCGGCCTCCAGAGAGTGAAAGCAGCCCTCCCTTCCAGCTACCAGACCCCTCCTTTGGTGAGGTTTATGGTCGCAGGGGAGGGATACTGACTTCCTGCCCTTCTGTACCCACTGTCACTGCTCCTGAGGACCCCCATCACCCAGGGGGATCCCACAGACAGACACAGTACAAAAGACAGAGAACAAGGTGTCAAAGCCCTGGGCGAGCCATGTAAGCACTACGAACCTTTGTATTCTCCACTATAAAATGAACGCAAGATACCTCCCACCCATAATACATCGTTTCAGTTCAAATCCCCAATACTGGAGTGGGGAGATCTCTGTGGAAGGCGCTGTTGGAGACTCATGCAGATAAGACTTGATACCTCCCTTCAAGTCACTTACAGTTTGCTGAGGAAGACAGGCATACAAACAGCTAGTTACAACATCAAGCAGAATGTCCGCCACGTTCAAGCAAGAAGCCCAAGTGAAAGGACAGTTCATGGAAGGGAGAGAATGGGGCACTCCATGAAAATGTCGCAGATGAGCTGGGGAGATCTAGATCCCCATTGCTGCAAAATGGGGAGTTGGGGGAAGATGTTCCCAAATGCCAAGGCAGCCTTAGCAATGGCGGGACAACCCTATGACTACCAAGGTTGACCCACGCACTTCCTACCAACCCCACATGGAAGAGACTCTGGAAGCATAAAAGACAAGCGATCACCAAGGAAGCTATGGATAGTTTTGGATGACATACAAGTTTAGAACTCCTGCGTATCAAGATGCATTATAGACAGAATGAAAATACACACTGGGGGAAATTGTCAAACATATAACCAAATATTTCACATCCTTATCAGTAATCTCATACACTTCAACAGGAAAACATGAAGAACCCAACAGATAAATTGGCAAAAGGAATTGGACAAGTCCCTAAAAGAGTACAATAAAGCTAGTAACATGCGGGAAAATATCCAGCCTCACTAACTATCAAAGAAATACAAATAAAACAGCAGGGAAATACTTTGAGTTAAAAATAAAAACCGTGATAATATTCAGGGTTGGCCAGGATGGCCAGGATGTAGCAAGAGGGGCGTGCGTGTATGAACGCAGCTGGTGAGAGTGTAAATTGGATTAACTTCTAGAAAGCAATTTGGCGATATGTATCAAGGGCCTTTAAAATGTTTATACTCTTTGATTCAGTAATTCCACTTCTGGGAATCTATCCTTTGAAAATAATCTGAAATGTGGGCAAAGGTTTATGCTCAAAGATATTCTTCAAAGTGTTATTATAAACAGCCTAACAATCCAGTCATTGAATAATGTTTAAATAAATGATGGTACATATTACGAAGGATTGTAGCCATTAAAAAGTGTCCTTATGGGGAATTTTTTTTTCTTATGGGGAATTTTTAAAGCCTGGGAAAAGCTTGTGATACAACCCTAATTATTTTAAGGCCTATATACATATGACACAGCTATACACACTTGGAAAGCATCGGCCAAAAACATTAACGAGAAACCTACCAAGATGTTAAAAATGCTGGCCTCTGGGCAGTGGAATTCTAGGCATTGTTTTTGTTTCTTTTTACCCTGGTTTCAAGCTTTCAACAATAGGCCTATATTTTTCAAATGAAGGAAGGTAAAAGAAACTAGGAGACATATTCAGGGAATGACAAGTAACTGGTGCGTGAACCACGCACACACTCACGGTGAAACTTAAGGCCTAATCACAAGGTGTGAATCAAACATGACACGATTTTCATTTGTCCCACAGGTGGAGGAAGACTTCACAGATTTTTTTATTTCCCTAATGTCTTTGGTAGTGCTGGGAGTGAGGGGAATAAGGTCCTCATTATGTAATGGTCCCATAGAGGGCATAAGAAGAAAATGTTTGGGAAACTGGGAAATCACCAAACAAGATGAAGGAGAATTTTTCTTATTATCCTAAATGTCCTTGCGCTGAAGGAGGGGCAGAGAGGACTGGCAGCGTTGCCAGCAGGCAGGGCCCGCCGGCTACGGTGGACACACCAGTCTGCCCTCAGGAGCAGAGCCCATCTGGAGGCCACTTGCCTGCCACTGCCCCTCACCCTCCCTTAGGTGGGACTCCCCCCTCTTAAGGGGGAAAGACAGAGCTGCCCTGTTCTGGTGGCTATAAGGTTTAGCACACAAGCAGGTGAAATGCCTGGCGCTGTACTTGGCAGGGAGCTGGTGCGCCATACTGGATACCTGGTGTCCTTGCTGGGCCCCTGCTTCCAGGGACAAAGACCACAGCCGCCCCCAGCCAGTTGGCCTCCATCAGGGCTTCAGGGAGGACACCCCTCCTCCAGCTCTGCCAGGGGGGAGACTGCACTTTCTGGGGACCAGCACCTGTTCCTTAGAAGCACCGTGTTGCCCAGCTTCCGAGACGCCATGACGGACAAGTGGGAAATTCCTGTGCAGAGTTAAAGTGATAAAATGAATTTGGCATTTTACCTTTGAAAATGAGCATCGTGTCTCCTGTCGTTCCTTCTGTATTTTGATCCTGAGAGCTGAATATTTGGAACTGAGAGGGGCGGGCTGGCTTTCCATTGTGCAGTCCCCTGCACTTGGATCGGGAAGGGATTTGGAGGGAATATTGTCTCTGTGCTCAAGGCACAGAGATGGAGAGGGTAGTGTTTCTCCTTCTGTGTGAGGAGGAAAGGCAGAGATGTCTAGTCCAGGGAAGCAGGAAACACAAAGCAAGCTAAGGAACAGAGTAGTTGATCTAAAGCCATGCAGGGCCTCAGCTGACTGAGCCCATGACTGCGTCTGGTGTCAGGGTTAGCCGCTGTATTCGCCCCCTGGGGCCACTGTAACAGACCACCACAAACCTAGTGGCTTAAAACAACACCCATTTATTCTCTTCTGGTTCTGAAGGGCGGAAGCCCGGAATCAGTTTCACTGGGCTCAAGTCAAGTTAGAGGCAGGGCCGGCTCCTTCTGGAGGCTCCAAGGGAGAAACGGTTTTCTCACCTTTTCTGGCTTCTAGAAGCTGCCGGCATTCCCTGGCTCGTGACGCCTTCCTCACATTTCTCCAGACTTGCTTCCATGATCACATCTCCTGCTTCTTTCTGTGACTTTCTTGCCACCTTCTTCTAAGAACCCTTGTGATCACACCTGGGTAATCCAGGTACTTTCCCCATCTACAGACCCTTAACTTAGTCACATCACCAAGTCCCTTTTGCCACATAAAGTAATATTCACAGGTTTTGGGGATTCGGATATGGCTATCTGGGGAGCCATTATTCTGGGGGTTACTACGGGCAGGTAACCTAATGTGCAGGCTTTTCACGAACACTCCTGGGGCCAGGCACTGGTGAGGGCTGGAGGGACAACACGGAGACACTCCAACGACGTGGGGAAGAAGATGGGGCCGTGCACACATGTCCTAGAGCTAGGGGGCATGGAACCATGGAACCAACATCCAATGAGGCTCGAGCAAAGGTCTGTTGGAGAGACAGAGCAAGGTGAGACAGGAAAGGGAATTGGGGTGCAGAGCACAGAGGACCTTGAAGAGCAGGTTGAAGAGTTTGGATGTGATCCCCTGAAGGAAGCAGGGCCTGTGTTTCCCATGCCCGGCGGTTACAGAGAAGCCCCAGCCAGGCCGGGGGCCCATCTGACAACGGTGGTGGCCTGTGCTAGCCACTAACAAATTGAGCCCTATCTAGACTAGTCTGCAAAAGAGGCCCCAAGGCCACTTCCAGCACTCCTCTTCTGTGACATGGAGAGAGCAGCTTTGCAGTCTGACAGGCTGGGCCTGCAACCCACTTATCAGCCTTAGAGAAGTCACTCCACCTCACTCACTCAGTTTCCCCACTCAGGAAATGGGCACTGATAAGACTTGCTTAGCCTCTTGACAGATGTGCTGAGGTATGCAGAGGATTCTAGAAGCAAACAACCTGGACTTGATGTTAGTTTCAGTGGGAACTGAAATGAACCAGAAAATCATGGCATTTCAGATAGTAAAGATGATCTAACCTGCAGAGTCCCACATCATAATCAGCTGGGAAGCTTTACTGAAATAAAATCTAATAAAGGGGAGTCTACTCTCACAGCCAGGGTTGGAGAAGTCCCCCCCTTATGTGAAGCTCAGAGAGGCTGTGGGACTCGGCCAAGTGGGGGTCTTGGTTCACCCTCTCACCCACCCAGCTGAGCATTGAGAGGGTGGGATGGGGATGGGGAGACTGCGGAAGCACCAGCCATCATGGGGAGGGAGCTAGAAAAGAGGACAGAATGCAAAGCCACCAGACTTGGGGGGTCGACCCAGGTGGGCCCTGCCTGCTCATCTCCACAGGAGCCAAAGTTTCCCCCATCCAATACAAACCAAGAGCTAGAGGGCAGGAGTCACACTCAGAAACACAAACCAGGCCCTTGCTAGGTGAGCCCCAGGCAAAGGCCCCCATTTAGAAGGGCAGGCTGGTGCCAGCCAACTTAAGCCTGGCTCTCCGGGATCACAGGTTAATTCATTACCATAACCCATTGTTCTTGATACAGAAATAACTGCTAATATGTTCATTATAAACTGCTCCTTCTCCCTTCTGCCGCTGGATAATATGATTTACGTGAGATTTATGATTTATATAAAAATTCCAGAATGGACCTTAGAAATATCATCAGAATCCCTCCTTTCATAGATGGGGAGACAGGGGGCCAGAGAGAAAAGGGATAGGGTCAGCTTCACACAGGTGGTCCAACACTAGAAAGTGTCGCATGTTTCTAGCATCATTCCAATGGTGAAGCTGGAGTCAAGAACATGTGGGAGATACATTGGACCAGATAGGCTTCAAATCTGACCTTGCAGGTCGAGCTGTCTCTACCCATAGGCTCTCTACCTGGCACATTGAAGCCAGGGGTTGAGGACCCCAGAGTGTTGAGGGAACATGGACCAAACCTGGGGCCACTCTGCTAGTCACCATCACTAGAAAGTGAGGATTCCCCCAGGGGGCTAGGGGATGGGGTGTTAAGGCTGACATCCTCTCAGCCTCCTGGTGTTGGCCCTGCATGTAACCAGATTGAGATGTGGGCATCCCAGTGGGATGCGACAGGGCAGAGTGATGCTGTTGCTGAGGCTTCCCACAGGGCCACCCAAACTGACCAAGGGCATGTGTCTCTGTGTGTTCTCCAGGAACATCCCCGGGCTCCAAGATGGCCTTGCAGAGTTCCTTCACCTGCTGGAACGGGACCGTCCTCCAGCTCGGGCAGGCCTGCGACTTCCACCAGGACTGTGCCCAGGGAGAAGATGAGGACCAGCTGTGCAGTAAGTAGATGGGGGAGTAGATGGGGTTGCACCGCCCGCCCCAGCCCAGCCCATGCCTTCAGCCCCCTGCCCCCATCACCGCAGGCACGTGAGCTTGGACACCCTTCCTCACGTCCAGTGCCACTCGTGTCCTCTCAGTGGTGACTTCCAAAAGCTACACAGTCTTCAAGAGAAAGAGCTAAGTTAAGAACCAAACAAGGTCTTGTAAGTTATGCTGTCAGCATCCTCATGGCACAGAGAAGATGTGCAGGGTAAAGCCTCACTCAGGAACATGACATTAGAAGCCCTCTGTGCCCACACTCCCCGCCCTCTTCAGGCCGTCTCTTCCACCGCCCACCTGGCCCTGCCATCCGCCCCAGCTTCCGTGTACCCCAGCCAGCTAGATCAGACCGCTTCTCTGTGGCTTTGCTCAGGCAGTACCCCTGGCCCAGAAGGCCCTTTCCTTCTCCGGTCATGTCTGCTCCTCCAAGACTCACATCCAGGGCACCTGGGTGGCTCAGTCATTTAAGCATCTGCCTCAGGTCAGGTCATGATCCCAGGGTCCTGGGATCGCGCCCCACATCAGGCTCCTGATCAGCAGGGAGTGAGCTTCTCCCTCTCCCTCTGCCCCTCCCCCTGCTCATGCTCTTTCTCTCTCACTCTCTCTCTCTGAAAGAAATAGAAAATAAAATCTTAAAAAGAGAAAAAGACTCACCTCCAGAGTCAATCCTTCTGGAAAGACTCCTCTAATCATTCCCACAAGTATCACCCCAACAAGTACAGTCGGCTCTTCTTCCTCTGGACGCCGCCCCCCATTTGGTGCATCCATCCATTATTTTTTATTAACAGCTTTTTAGAAATATAACTCATATTCCATACAATTCACCCATTTAAAGTACACACTTCAGTGTTTTTGAGTGTGGTCACAGGACTGTGCCACCATCACCACAATCTGATTTTAGAACATTCTTATCACTCCAAAGGTAACCGCTAGCAACCTTTCTTCATTTCCCTCCAATCTCGCCTCCCCTACTCCCCCCATGGTCCACCAGCTCTAAGCACACCCTAATCTACTTTCTGTTTCTATAGATTTGCCTATTTGGGGCATTTCATATAAATGGAATCATATGATACGTATTCTTTTGTGGTTAACCTCTTACACTTGGCATAATGTTTTCAAGGCCCATCCCTGTTTGTCATGTGTAAGTACTTCATTCCTTTTTACTGCCAAATACTATTTCATTGTATGGCTAATAGCACATTTGTCCATCTATTCATCAGTTGATGCACATTTGAGTTGTTTCTACTTTCTGGTTTTTACGAATTATGCCACTTTGAACATTCGTGTACCTGTTTTTGGATGGACGGATGTTTTCATTTCTCCTGGGCATCTACCTAGGAGTAAATTGCTGGGTCAGCTCTGTATTTGACACTTTTAAAAACTTCTAGGCTGTTTTCCAAAGTAGTTATACCACCTGACGTTCCACCGGTAATGTAAAAGCTTCTAGTTTCTGTACAACCTTGTCAACACTTATTGTGATGTCTATTGATTTTTGCCAGTCTAGTGGGTGTGCATCCACTCCATTTCATGAGGTGGTTTCCATGTCTGTCTCCCTGTCTGTGGGCTGACTGAATCTGGTACTCTCCCCCAGACCAGTATCTCCTGGCACAGCCTAGGGAGTCACTATTTGTTGACTTAAAATGACTAAATGTTGGGAAACTTGTCCCCATAGACAAAAACAAATTGCTGAGGTCTCAGTGGTAGTTGGGGACAGAGTTAGACTCCCAGGCTAGTGCTCACTCCACCTGAATCCGGTGTTCTTAGCAGCTGTCTGGCTCAGAGTATACACATGTATGCCAGGGGAACCACAAACACTTATAAAACCCATATATTATGAGCTAGAAAATGTACTAGAGCCTACAGCAGAGATGAATAACACAGCCTCTGTCTTCAGAGTGCTGAAAATCCAGCATAGGGGCAGGGAGTGAGACCACAGAGTCCCAGCAGGGACCAGATCTGACAGATGTGCGCCTGGGGTGCTGTGGGGCCCAGGCACAGAAGCAAATGCCTCAACCTCTCAGATACACTGGCCCTAAGACCTTGTGGCCTGCAAAATGGCTTTAAAAAGTTAACGGTAACCCCCACATCATCTGGAAGACAGATTTTTCCCTTGGGGGGTGAAAAGGTTTTATTTATTCTCTTTTAAATGAAGCAATAAAGAAAATCCATTTTTCAATTTGAAAAACTTCCTTTTTATATAAAACTTTCCAGTGAACTTTTCCAATCATGATGGAATTGTGGTTGTTTTGATAAAACTCAGCAAAGACTTGCAGGTAAGCCCTTTGTTTATCCCACACTGTTCCCGGTCTTTCTCACAAAGCTCTCACTATACACGTGGACGAAAATGAAGCCAGCCCACCCATGTTGCCCCAGGCAGGGTTTTGGTGTGTCTCTCTAGTTATTGGTCCCTGCAGTATTTCCAGCAGTGCATCTCAGCTGTGTGATTTTGTTTTTGCCTTTTTAAAGTTTTTTGATACCCACTTCCCAGCTTGGACACGGGTCAGGCTGGCCGTGCCCTGATTTACAATTGGGGAAATGAAAGCACAGAGAAGGTAATTGATTTGTTTGGGGTCACACAACATGTCAGGAACTGGCCATGATTAGAACACTGAGTCTGTGGGATCCAGCCCATTACTGTGGGCTCAGGGCATTTTCTTACCATTCTGGGGCTGGCATTAATGGATTTCCAGGGCCAACTCCAAGCTTGAGGACAGCCTGTCTCCCATATGGAGGGCAGGTTCCAGGGGCCCAGAGGCCTTTCCAGCCACACTTGAAAAGCTGCTCTGACCAGCTCTCAGAATGACAGCTCCACCCTGGAGAATGCCCCCACCCCCCACCCCCCGCCGAGTTCTTTGCTATAGAAATCAGTTGCTAGGAGGAGAAATTCAATTCAGGAGGAAGGTTAGAACAATCTTACTACTCTGATCTTGGCAGTACTCTTAGCAAATATCCTTTTCCTTTTTAGCATGCCCCATTCTGTCTAGTATCATTGCAGTTTTCCCTATCACACTGATGTTGATTCTAGAAAACATCCCCATAAAGAAGAAGATAATAATGATGATGATGATGGTTAACATTTATTGAGCATTTACTGTGTCCCAGGAACTGTCCAGATACTTTTCATGTATGAACTTATTTTGTCCTCAAAATAATCCTATGTGATGCTATTATACCCATATTAGAGATGAGGAACCTAAAGTCCATGAAACTGTTAACCAGTGGTTGAGCAGCAGTTCAGACCCAATCTGAACCACTGCGAGCCAGACTCACTTGTTATATCAGTTTCTAGTGGTTGGTTGTGCCAAGCACAACACTAGCTACGTATCTACCCAGGAAGAAGGGGAGGAAGGGAAAAGTCAAGGAAGGTCCAGAGCTCTGCCACAACATTCCTCTGGGGGGAGAAGGGGCTCAGATCATTTGTCTTCACCCTCTGGGCCTATTTCCTCACCTGTAATATAACCTATAACATGATGCCCACTGATATGTTGATGTTTGTGATGCATTTATGACCTGGTCCTTCCCAGCTGGTCTGGAACCTGTTAGAATGTCTTCTCTGAGCAGGTGGTCACCCAAGCCTTGTTGGGAACGTCCAGTTCTAAGGAACCCCCATGAGTGAGGGTCACTAATCTCTGGCCAGGGTAGTCCACTAAGCCCTGCCATGGTTGGAATTTGGAGGGGAAAGTAGATTGTATCCCATCAACTCCCAGCCTTAACTCCTCATACTTGCTCCAGAAGGAAGTCCACACACAACTTTATACAGATTATCAGACTCAATCCTGAGCACCATTCCAAGCCAGGACAAGTAGGGTACCTGAAATGGAGGTGGCATTGCCCTTGCCCTTCTGCATACAAGCATGAATGTGTCCATTCACATTGCGTCCTCCGAACCACACACCACACACCATCTTCCTTCCCTCTTTCCACTTAAACATTGCTGATCCCAGTGAGATATCCCAGAATGCTGGAGCCCATCAAAGGGTATTTTCAGGGTTCCCTGTGTGTCAAGCCATGGCCTCAATGGCATGTGACTGCCCAGAAAATGGCCAGGTGTCTCCACTTCCTCCCCTGATGGGTCATTGACTTACTGGGTAATCCAGGCAGCTCGCTTCCCCTCCCTGTACTCACTAATCTCATCTGTTTGGTGGAGACACTCTTCCTGCCAGGCAAAAACAAAAACAAAAACAAAAACAAAAACAAAAACAAAAACAAGTTTTTTAAAGTTTATTTTTTTATTGTAAAATAAAACATATTGGCTGTAAAATATTTGAAAAATCTAGAAAAGTACACAGGAGAAAATAACTATCACCCGTCATCCTCCCTCTCAGACATTCAGAGATAACCATAATATGGTGATGTATTTCTTCTAGCAATTTTTCCCATGACTCTATATTTTCAAGGAAATGTATAACACCTATTTATCAAAAACGTTAACAGAGCTGTCACACAGGAAGGAAAAGAAGTAGTGTCATTTGGCCTGGAGTTTATACTTGGCAGCTTCCTGCAGCCCCTGCTGAGGCCCATCTTTGTGACTCTCCCAATTTGTCTCTCTTACAGTGGAATCAGGTGTCATAATTGCCAAATGTTGCAGAATTGATTGACCCCCACGCAGGCTGATTTGGCCATCCAGCCAACGAAGTAAGAGGATCAGTTAGGACAGTGTTTCTCGGTGGCCACTACCATGCATCGGAACCACCTGGAAAATGTTAGAAATGCAGATTCTCACTCAGCAGGTGGTTATGGGGGGGTGGCCTGAGAGTCTGCACTTCTAGCAGTTTCACCGGTGGTGGTGAGGTGGGTGTGGCTAGTCCCTGCACCACATTTGGAGTAGCAAGGGATTAGATGACTGAACCCACGCCTGTTTCATTCAGCAAATAAGTATTTCGGTCCTACAGCGCGCTGAGCCCTGAGTAGGCTCTTGGGGTGAATGAGAGGAGAAAGGCATGATCAAAGAAGGAGTTGAAACCACTGGACTCAACTCTGCGCGCCAACGTTGTGCTCAGCCGCTGGCCCTGGCAGCAGTGTCCCAAGCCTGGCCCTAATCCATCAAGGGTCTTTGTTAGGACACCCCCCACCCCACCAGCTTCCTTAGGAGTAGCTTCTCGTTGAGCACACACAGGCTGTGTTGGCAAGAGTAGCAATCCTCTCCTCCTGCGCCCCCTCCCATCCTGCAAGGTTTTCAGGATCACAGAAATTGTCCGTTGACCAAACTAGTTCGCCTCTCTCCTCTCCCTTTATTCAAGCAGCCAAAAAGAAAAGGGCTCCCAATCCCAGCTCACCCTGGATCTTAGGCAAAGCCAGCACAACGATGGGCTTCCAGAAGGTGGAGAACACCAATGGCTTTCCTCGTTCCTGTCCCAGGGGGAAGGCATGGGCAGAGCTACCATAGGCATTTCCAGAGAGGCAGCCGAGGGCTCTGTCTCTGCCCCCAGGGCAGTGTGACTGTTTCAGTTCATCCTCTGATGAGTCCCCTGCACCGGGAATGATCGATGATTCATAATGCCACCACCACCCTTTATTTCCCTCAACTCTGTCTGCTTACAAAACTCCACACTCTCTGCTGTATTTGTCCCTCAAAACAGCCCTGTGAAATAGACACTAATACTGCCCCATTTTACAGATGACGGAGCTACGTCTCTGAGGAAAAGAAGTGACTTGCCTAGAGTCACACAGCAGAAAGCGGCAGGTTAGGGCTACCTCCAGGTGTCCAAATCCCAGGACTGTTGAGGCTAACTTCTCAGTCTTTGCCTCCTAAAAGGGGAAGGAGGGAGTGATAAGCTGTGAAGGCTTCAACCCAGCCCTGCCTCCTCCTTCTACCAGGAGCCATTGCCTGCTAGAATCTTCCATCATGGTCCCTGGTTTAAAGCACACCTGTAAAGGACGCTTTGCGGAAGGTCACTTCCAGCTACCAGTTAGTTTTTGCAAAAGAAGTGGATGTGGGGTCCCTTGAGGGGGCATAAAAAATAAAACAGAAGGATCTCCTTAGCTTTTGGATTTTTAATCAGAGGAACATGCGGGGCTTGGGGGGGAAATGATTTCTTCAGGGGGGTATAAATGGGAAGAGATGTTCAAAGTCAGTGACAGCCGGTTTTAATTTATAATTCCGCCTCTGTGTGAAATGCACAGAGAATCAGGGGGAAATGAGTAATAATTCACTAAGGTGCTGTCACAGCCAGGAAGCGTTAGGACCCTCTTTGTCAGCCTGCCATTGCCGGGAAGGCTGAGACAGAGGAAGGACACAGAGAGTGGTGGGTCCAGCTAGAGCGCCTTTCCTCCTGCTCGGAGACATAGTCCTGCTGCTTCTCCCCAGCCTGGCCTGGGGCTGTTGGTGCTGTCGGAATAGCCTGGAATAGCCCACTAGCTCCTCAGGGCTGGGTGCCTTCCCTGCAGCCATTCTCTGAGCAAACCACAGAGAGTGAGCTCTCTTGGACCCTCTTCTCCTTTCCTCCTCCTTCTGCAGGCACTTGGGAAATATATGGTCATAAAGCTGACTGTGGCCTTTTCAGTGGGACCCAAGGTCAGCCTGATGTAGAGAAAAGGGTAACGGGGCTCTTTATGCTGAGCCAACAGATGATATAAAGGGGCCCCGTGGCTAGCATTGCTCAGCCAGGATAAGGTAGGTTAGAACAGTAATAAGCCATCCCCAAATTTCAGGGGCTTAACATAACATTTAGAGTACCTGCGCACTGAAGCGTTGGGGGTGGGGCCCACTGTCAGACAGCAGCGGTCTCAGGAACAGGAGCTCCCCTTGGCCGCTTCAGCAGGGAGAGAGAGACTGAAGAATTGCACAGGGGCTCTCTGCAGCCTCAATCCAGAAGCAACCCACATCGCTTCCACTCACATTTCGTGGGCCAGAGCTACTCACATGGCTTCCCTTCACTGGAAGGGAGGTGGGACATAAAGGGGGGCAAGTAGAAAGCTTGAGCAGTATGTGTCTCTGCAGACAGGAGTGACTGAGGGATCCAACCGAGTCCCACCAACACTACCACTGCCACCATCACGTTCTTGTCATTGTGTCGACCATCAGAGATGTATTCCAGGGCCTTCTTCTGGGGTCACATTCACAGTGGATCAGAATAAGGAGCGCAGACTTAGAAGCAGAAGATCTGGGTTCAAGCCCGGCTGTGTTACCTACTGGCTGTGTAATCTTGGTCAGATGGCTTAACCTTCCTGAGCTCTCCTCTGTCACATATAAAACTGGGTTATGCCCCTGCTACCGCACTATTATTATTATTATGACTATTTTATTTTCTGAAGATCACGTGTACACGTTAGGGACCCAGGCTTCTTTTCATTATCATCAGTAACATTAGACATCAAGAGTCCAGCTGGGGAGCTGTAGTTGATGAGGATACTTGGGTCATGCCTGGGTAATGTTACTTGACATTAGCATATTTTGCTTTTAGCGGTCCCAGAAATGACCGTGCCCCTGTGCTTTCCCTGCAGGTAAACTCCCTGCTGGTTTTTACTGCAACTTCGAGGATGGCTTCTGTGGCTGGACCCAGGGCACACTCGCACCCCACAACCCCCGGTGGCAGGTCAGGACCCTGAAGGATGCCTGGGGCCAGGACCACCGAGGTACTGTTGCTCTCTTCCCTTCCCCCTGCTGCCCATCTGGCCAGACAAGAGACTTAGGCCCCTAGCCCAGAATAGCTAGGCCTCCCCATCCCTGCAGGGCAAGACCAGGGGACTGCACAGAGCTTGCCCTGGGGTGCTCGCTCACAATTCCCTCTTCAGACTTCCTGGGCTTCAGAATGATTAAATCAGGCCAAGGTAGATGTCACCTCTGATTCCCTAAAATGAGAACCTGGATGAAGGATTAGCTAAAAGATAAGAAGAGTGGCAACAATAGTAATCATTCATTCATTCACTGAGTGTCTGTTGAGAGCCAACTTTGTGTCTGGCACGTAACTCACTGAGAGGTAAGGAGAACCCTAGCTCTCTATGGGGAGGCTGATGCACAGGGAGGCCTTGTGTCATTGGGCCCAAGGTCGTGCCCTGGGAACCTAGCCCCACATCTGGTCCATTCCCTGGAGCCCAGCCTCCTCAGCGATATCTCCCATCCCTGCCCAGCTCAAGCTGGCAACTTCCACCTTCCCAGGGCCAGAGCCCATTGTCCCTCTGCTCCTACTGGCCTGCCAGAGGAACAAGGGCCTCACGCACTCAAGAGATGGCCACCCACACCTGGGTGAGCTGACGCCACTGGAGACATGGCTGGGGCATGGAATGAAGGAGGAAGGAGGCAGGGCCTGTGAGGCCAGCACAACTTCCAAATTTGGGCTGCTGGAGAGGCCGGACCACCCAGCCATGGGCCCAGCCTTGGGCTCTACCCAGTGGCTAGGCCTGGGCAGGCCCTGTGGCCCACCTCTCTGCAGGATAGAGCTGGTTTCAGCAGCGGGGGCTCTCTCCCCTTCTCTCCCCTGCATCTGTCTACTCTTTGTGGAGCTAGAGCCCCTTGTACCAAATCCCTCTCTTTCCAAGCAAAGATCATACACCTATGGATCCCTCTAAGAATTAATAATAATAATAGTGATGATGATCAAAGTGTGGGAGAGGACAATGTCCAGATCCACCACTGGAGATCCCAGAGCCCGTGCAGGCCTGTCCTTGGCCCTCAGAGCTAACTGCACCTGAGCGAGCTGGCTTTGGCCCGTGAGGAAGCAGGCTGAGTTACTGCAGCCACAGGAGACTCTCAGCAGAGAGGAGGCCCCAGAGCTCCTGCTTCTCCTCCCGGCCTCCTCACCGTACTGCATCATCCTCAGCACCTTGTGGAGGAGAAGAGAACAGAAATGGGGCTCAAAGCAAGACATGATCTTCATGTCTCTGCTCTCAGTTCGGTAGCTTCCCATGGCACCCATAGCAAGTAAGCATCTGACCCTGGCCGAATACCTCTAGTGACAGGGCCCTCACGGCCTCCTAAAGTAGTCCCTTCCATTGATTGCTGCAACCAAAGACCAGTTTTCCTTTCCCAGAGATAAGCTCCACCTCTCCGTAAATTCTACTCATGGATCATACTTTCTGTCTCCCAGAGCCCCTTGGAACTCAACTATTCCCTCTCTCACCAAAGCAGCCCCTCAGATATTTGAAGACACCGTGTGAAGGACTTTCTCTCCCTAGTCACAGATTCTTCCTCAAGGACAGGCCACATGCTTTCTAGGCTTTCTGGCCTGTCTTGGTTACTCTGCTCTGGACCCACTTGAATTTGTTACTTGGTAGTAACCCCAAAACAGACTTTGCTAAGAGAGAAGAGCAGAAATGAATGAGTGACGTCCTCTGTGGGGTTCTGTGGCATACCTAAAGGGTTGCGGGAGCACCCTGGCACCTATCTCCATAGCACTGACCACCTACAAAACACTCTGTAGTTCCTGGAGGTTTCCAGATTCTTCTTCCCCACCATGTGGGGTTGGGGGCTCGTGTTCTCCCAGGTTTGCAGACAGATCGATGAGAAAACACAAGAAATAAGACTTCCTGGTCAGGTCATGGGGCACAGGATGACCTGGTAGAAGAGAGTGAAGGTCGTGGAGACCACTGGAGGGCAAAGGGCTGGCAGGACTGGAAATGGGGAGGGGTGGGGGAGTCCAGCGTGCTTCAGGCTGCTCCTGGGCTATAGGCTAAAGCTGGTGACCTGGGAAGATCAGGGGTGCAGTAGCTCAGGATGTATGATGCTGGGATATTGCGGGGCATTTGGAAGGAAGATCTGTGCATGAGCCAAGTTTTGTTGACAGTGACAAGGAGGCTGCCTTATCCATTGGACAGCAGAAAGCTGTGTCCTCAAAGATGTTCCAAGTCTAGAGAAGAATGATGCAGAGCCCATTAACCCTGCACCCCTAGGCACTTCAGTGCATGAAAATGGTGCATTTCTGACCCTTTTCCTTTCTGCCCCAGGCCACGCCCTGTTGCTCAGCACCACTGACGTCCCTACTTCTGAAAGTGCTACAGTGACCAGCGCTACGTTTCCCGCCCCAATGAAGAACTCTCCATGTGAGGCAAGTCTCAATGTTCCCTTAATTCTTGGACTGCTCATCCCACTCCTCACCTTGGGCACTTCCAGCCAAACCCAAACATAAGCAAAGTAGCCTGGGTAGTAGGGCTGCTTGTTCTCCTGGGGGGTGGGGGGAGGACAAGATGGCATTTTGGTCATCTTTTAGGCAGAGGGCATGCATCAACATGGTGAAGTCCCGTCTGCAGAGAATCTTACCTTAAACACCCATACTCAGCTACACTGGACTCTTTGCAGTGGGGCCTCGATTGAAGCAAACCCAGAAAATATTTCCAAGGCATAACAGGGGAGGGTAACAGTGATCTACAAAAGACTTTTTATAAACATCCAGCTCTTGCGATACATTTCAAATTTTATAGAGCATCAAAAATTTGATCTACATAAATTTCAGTAAGATATTGGTGGCATTCAGTAAGGTACCCCCAAAGCCACTTGCCTGGATGGTTTCTGTGGCTGTAACATCTTTAGTGTGTGGACTGAGGGGCTTGCCATGTTTCTTAGCTTAAGGTCATAATCTCTAGAGAACAAGAAATGTGCTTAGACCCAAACGTGGCCCAGTGATTAAGCTCATGGACTCTGGAATCAATTGCCTGAGTCCAAGCTAGGTTCCACCACTGATTGGCTGTACAGTTTGTTTGGGAAGTTAATAACCTCTCAGGGCCTCAGTTTTCCCACCTGGAAAGTGGACACAATAGGAGTGCCTACCCCAAAGAGGAAAGGATTAAATAGGTTAATATGTACTCAGGCCTTATCACAGTTCCTGGCACAAAATAAGCGTGACAGTACTTAGCCAACAGTGCCTGGCACCCTGAGGAAACATAGGTAAGGAGAATGGGGAAGGAGGGAAAGGACATGAGCCAAAACCAGATTCCGAGTTCTCCAAGAGCCCCACATGCCTCTGCTTCTTTGTGCCACCATCAACATCTTGCACTGAGTAGAAAGCCAACACAGGCTTTAGATTTGGCCAGTCCTCTCTTTCTGGAAACGCACAGGAGAAATCCCTTCCTGGCTTTGTTTCAGCAATGGCTACGTGCCCCCTGAGCAATTTGTTTCCTTCCAAGCTGTGGACTCGGTGAAACTGACCAGGCTCGCCTCCCCTGCGCTGGCTCCGTGGAGCCCCCACGCCCTGGGGAGACAGGCTTCGGTGGCTCAGGGACACAGCTAAACTCAAGCCCTCCGGGCTTTTTGTGAGATACAAACTCACAGGCAAACACAAATAAGCATGGGAAAGATGTATCAATGAATTTTTTTTTAATCGGAAGAATGGTCAAATTAAATCTGAGGCTCCACTCTTAGTAAGCAAAGAGGGGTTCATGATGTGTAGTCCGTAGCAGCCTCACTCCCGGCTTGATTTTCTAAGCCAACGTTTGGCCAATTTCTCACCCTCTTCTAGTTCGTTTATGTTACCTTACTAGATACTACATATCTCTGTGAGCCACCTTAAGTCCTTTTTGGAAGAAGTCAGGGCACAAATGAATAGGTTCATTATGTGAAACTGTATCTGCGAAATCCTGCTATGTGATGCAGGTGGTGGGTTACACAGTCATCGTTGACATTTCTGAGGTGCCTCCCAGCGGACTCCTGGGAGGGAAGGCTTCTTAAGAGGGAAATCTAAATGCGGAGAGGCGGTTGGCCTTCTTGAGAGGTCGGGGGATCCTTAAAAGCATTTGATTTTTAAATGTATTCTTCACTTGATTTAACAGGAGCCTAATTTTAGAGTAAGAAATGTCAAGGTTAAAAATGATATTTTTCTAATACTTCATCATTTCCCTGATAACCTTTGGTTGATCAATAGCTTAAACAGGTGTTTTGTTTTACTGGCCTGTTTTATTTTCCTTCCAGTCAAATTTGCTCTGGGCTATTTCTGCTATTTCCTGCCCTTTTCTAGAACTTGGCTCAGCAGGAGTAATGAAGGGAAGGCAGTGAGTCCATTCCTTTCTCAGCACACAGCTCGTTCACGTTCAGGTTTGCAGACCATTCATCTAGTGCTGATGGGTCTTGAATTCCCAGCGTTGGGGGAAATGTTTTCATCAGAAAAATAAATAACCAAAATAGAAATATGCACTTCCAGGTTTGTAAGCCTTGCCATTTATTTTATTCAGATCCTAAATGCAGAAGCTGCAAGTTGATTTCCTCCTCCCAGGTTGGCGAACGTCGGTGACAGGGGATGGTGAATTGCTGTGTGAACTGTGTGGGGTTACCTCGGGGCCTTCAAACCCCACCTGAAAGGGGCCTTCATTGGCCTTGGGGACGGGTACAGGAAGGGGACACGAGGCAGAGATGGGTGAAAGTCTCTGATGAGGGTCAAGCCCACAGGGACCAAGAGGCTGGCCAAGCTCCAGGGCTGACACCCAGCACTGAGCATCTCCTCTTAACGCAGACCTGTCCTAGGAGCCCTAGGGTCCCTCCAACTCTTGGGAGTTGAAGTAGTTGCAGAATATCTCAAAACGCTCCCTCAAGAAACCCCACAATCATCATCGGATTCCCAAAAGGGAGCTGGCGTCACCTTCTGTGCGTTTCCTTGAAAATCTAGATGCAGCCTGACCAGTAGGACTCTGTTTCTCCAGTTGCCGGCACTTAGAAAATGCAGTCAGTGGGGATTCCTAGGTCCCACCCCAGGCCTCCTGGATGACGGCCCAGAGTGGCAGGGCCTGGGAATCTGTATTTTTCAAACCCCACTCTCAGCGATTTGGATGCACATTGACACTTGAAAATACTTGGCCAGAGGTGCACCTGCCAGTTGTAATGGAAATTCTTTCTGAGTCGGTGCAGAGAGTCTTCCTCCACTACCTGTGATGTAACTCGCCTTTTAGAGAGATGAGTCAGAAGTGGTGAGAAATGACCCGGGCGGTGGGGGGGGGGGTGGGGGGAGGGCATAGGCGGTGGAGACAGAAGGGGCCAGGAAAGCAGCACAGTCGAAGGCAGGTCAGATGCCCACAGATCGATCGTGGAGACATAGCCAGGATGTGCCTTTGTGCCAGGCAGCTTCCCGGGTATTCCAGAAGCCCGCCGGCTCCATCCCCCTGCCCGCCCCATGCCTGCAGTCCCCACCGCTGGCCCCGTGCCTCTCCCTGGCCAGCCTCGTGCAGGCACGGCCTGCTCCTCCCTCGGGCCGCACACTTGCATACGGGGCATGAATATTTAAAGACCGATGCCTAGCCCAGCCACAAACAACAGAGAGAGTTGTATTTTTTTTTTTTTTTTTTTTTGCCTCCCCCAAGCTTTTCTCTGCGGGAAACTGGAGAGCCAGTTACAATATTCAGATATGATTTTATTTTTATTTTTATTTTGCGGAGCTCCAGTTCAAATAATTAAAGTTGCCACCAGGGAGGGGAGCCTTGCTGTGGCTTTCGTGTGCTCGCTCGCTGTCAGCCCTGCTCTGTCCGCCTTGGCTGGGAGACACACTCGGATGTGTCTAGCATCGCAGCTGCTGGTAATAAAGAGGACGGGGAGAGTCGGGAGGGGGTCCGTCTCCGCCCCTCCCCCTGCCTTTCACACAGCCCAGAAGCCTGAATGTCTCAACAAGCCCCGTGCGGTTTGAAATTCTATTTTATTTAAATAGCCTGCCTGTGACTAGAATATTTTAAACCGTGTTCTCAGGACAGAACAAGGCCTGGGAAGAGAAAAAGTGGGCTTCCCTCGTTCACTTTCCCTCTCTCCAAAGCATAAGCAGCTTTTCTTCTCCGAGCTGCAGGAACAAAAGGGGCCCAGGAAGTGGGATGTGACCCACTTGATGGGTGGCGACACCCAAGGGCAGGTGAGTTCCCAGCTGCTGGTTTTCTGACCTTGCCGCAGCCGAAGTCCCCTCTGCCCTGCCCCCACACACATGTGCATGCACATGGACGTAACCCCTGGCACCCTGGAACACACCTGGGGCCTTTCTGCCCCTGATGTCAGCCCTGTGGTGATAAGGGGGTCAGCTTCGATTAGCCTGGGTCTCCTGAGATGAGGACAGAAGGCCACCAGCAGGCCTCCTCAGGTCGGCAGGGGAACTGGCCTGCAGGGAAGGAGCTCTCCATTCGGTGTCATTAAAACCAGTAAATGTGGCCCAGAGGGACATGGGAGAGCAGCCTGGCATCTGAACTTGCCTTCTGCCATCTGTTAAGCCCTGTGCAAAGCCCCACTGAGAAGGGCCCCCTAGGGCAGGCAGGGCCCTGAAGGCTGGAGGCCAGGGAATTTTTCAGCGAATTGCTCTCTGGTTGACTTGGTGAGACTTTTCAGGATGGCGGAGATCATTCCTGGACACGGGGCCCATCCTTCCAGGGATCTGGCTGACAGGGTGTTCTCCAGCATCTCAGGGTAACTCAAAAGCAAAGTAAGGTGAGCCATAGCTGGTGTTCTTTGGGTTTATGTAAGCTGACCCCACTCTCTCCCCGGGGGGCAGACAAATAGCACTTTCAGACAAGATGAAGAGAAATTCTTTTCTGACTGTTTTGTTTTGAGAGTTTATTAAACTCAGTGGCAGAATCCTCCGTGGAAAGGCAAAAGACAAGGATGAGCAATCATAATTATTATAGGATGGCTCGAGGTAGAGGAGAAAGCAGAAGGAGAAGGCTCTTCCTTTAGCAGCCCCCACTGATCCCTTGGCAAGGGCATTCTGCTCTGCTGGCTTTACGGAGCCGATCTGGGTGCGGGCGCACGCAGGGCTGCCCAGGGGGTGGGAGCAGCCCTTCTCAGCAAGGCAGGAGAGGAATGTACCCAGAGACGCATAGCCAGTAAATGCAAAATCAAAAGCAAACCCAGACCTTTTAGTCCGAGCCTCATGCTCTTTCTGTCACACTGCCCTGCCCCCCGGGGCGGGGGGCAGGGGGGACAGTGGTACGTTCTCCACTTGTGGAGCACTGCCGTGGGCCTGCAGAGCCTCCCTGAGGACTGGCATTGCTCTTGCCTAACAGAGCCCCTGCCCACCCACCACAAACTCCTCGTCTCTGGAGGCAGGAAGGAGACGCCGCCCCATTTTGTAGCAATCAAGTTACCCACTTAGCCTCTCCCCAGGCTGAGACCAGTCATTGGGCCTAATTCCTGAGTGGCCAACGGGACATTGTTACTCACCGAGAGGACCCGAATGTGATGTGTGCATTGTGAGTGCCTTATTCTTTGCCCCACATGGTCTCATTTGTTTTAGCAAATCAGGAAGGAAAAACTATTCCAAGAAGCCTCATGGTCTTGATTCTGAATAAGGTTGTCATTTCCTGGATCCATTCCACCTTCTATAGAACACGTGCCCATCTGGGGAGAAGGAGACCTTCTCCTCTCTCTCTTCATTCATCCTGCCCTGCATCCAGGCTGACTGCTGACCAGTGAAAGGACAAGCTGGTCCTTACCAGGCTCCACCTGGGACCAGCCTCTGCCCTTGTGTGGCCAGGCAATGCTGCGCAGACACCTTAGGGTGGCTATAGAAATCCTCTTTGTAAATAGGGACCAGAGCCACGCTAGGGGCATTCCAGGGTGACATCAACCCTAGCTCCCCTCCCACAAGCCTGAGCTCCTTGGGTCAGGTATGTGGGAGCTGGAATCCAACCCCCGTCTCACCAAATGCCGTGACACCCACCGCAGTGACAGAATGCTCACGGGGAAGGCCAGCTCACCTTTGGACAGCTCCAGGCCTCAGTGCTTGCCAAATGGATTTGGTTGTTTTCTACTCTCTGTTCTCTCCCCAGTCCCCTTCACGCTTGGGAATCTTTGGGGAGCCGGGGCAGGACTTGGAACGTGCTAGCTATGTACTATCCAGCTGGATTGCCCACTCTCTGCCCAGGGAGACATAATGATGGGCCCCCCGCAGGAAGCACAGCGCCCCTTGGGCTCCCTCCTGCCCCGTGGCCCAACACACGTGACATCACCCATGTGCAAAGGAACCCAGCTGGTCACGCAGGGCCAGGACGAAGTGTAGTGTGGTGGGGAGAGCAGCTCCTTGAGGCCACTTAGACCCTGGTAGGGTCCTGCCACTTTGTAGCGGGGGGATCTGGTGCAGATCACCTCACTCTTCTCAGCTTCAGGAGCCTCTACAGGCCTGTCGGGAGAAGCTAGTAGGTGGGCGTAAAAAGTGCCCAGCCTGGAGCTGGACACAGTGGATGCTTAATAAATGGGACGTGTGGTTTCTGCTTCTGTACCGCTACTGTTCCTATCATCACCGGCTCTGTGGCGATTCCACGATCAGAGGCTGGCGGCTGCCCTCTCTGAGGTCCTGCGTCCGGAGAATTTGCCATCTGCTCTGCCCTGGATAACCTGGCAATAGAGGGGGTGGGGGATGTTGCCCAGCTCAGTGACTGGAGTCCAGGGAAGCTAATGCTCTCCCAGAGATAGACGGGCCCCTTACCCCTTCCACCATCCCACCAGCTCGTCTCCCCACCACCTCTTCCAATCTAGAGGGGAACAGCCTCTTCCAATCTAGCAAAAGTTCCTTTTCTCCACTTCCACCCTGGCAGCAGACACCTAGAGCTGATAATGTCACACTTTCACAAATGAGGAGGGAGCCTGCAATCATGCACGGCTGGCCGGCAGTGTGGCCACGTGGCCTTAAGACACAGAAGCATCTCCACTTTCCCCTGGGGGGACTCCTGGGAAAGGGACAGCTGCAGCGTGTAGGGGGAACGACCTGAGAGAAAGAGAGGAAGACATGAAGGCACAGAGGGAGTCTGACGAAATGACCCGAAGCAGAACATCACATACCTGACTTTTAATATCTCTTTTTAAAACTTGAGAACGAATGCCAGTTCTCTATCTTATTCTCTAACATTGCGAGTTTGTTTGGATTCAAGAACATGACTCACTACTTAATATGGAATGGCTAAGATTTTAGGAAGATACACCCTGTTTATCCTGTGGTTTGGGGGCCCCCCAGGAAGACCTGGGAGGCATATGTCCCCTGGTTTAAGAAGCCCCAAGGAAGAGCTCCCACCCCCACTGCCTTTCTCTGAAATTCAAAGACCTCCTCCTCTTGTGTGACCTCACTCCTTCCCCCAGGGTCAGCATTAGGCCCGTAGATGGTGCGTTCTGAAGAGTATCTGCCCTGCCTCAGTCACCCCCAAAGTCCACCTCAACGATGCCTGTCCCCCACCCACTGCCCCATGAGTCACCCTGACTCTGACCTTGTGTCTGAAACTCTAGGAGGACCTTAGCTCTGGTAACCACTCACACCCCCTGTGATGAAGACACTATCGTAGGGCCTTAACCCGGGGCCTAAGCCTGTACCACTTTGCGTCGGAGAGAGAGGGGGTAGAGGTTAGAAGTGGTTCTGGAGGCATTTTCCAAACGGCTTTTGCACAGACCCACTGGATGACTAAGAGATTTGAACCCCATTGTCAGTCTCTAAGGACCATCCTATATGCCTGTAATAACATTACACCCATACCCCGTATTAAGAATCTTCTATAATGTCAAAGACCACCGAGCCTGCCCACCTCCACAGTCACCCTGTGAGGTGAATGAAACCTTCCCCATTCTACAGAGGAAGAGCCTCAGAGGGCTAAGAGACACCCCCAAGGTCACAGGCTAAGGCATGCAGAAACCAGGACTCAAATACTAGTCTCCTAACTTCAAAGGTAGCTGCTCAACCGCTCCCCCACAAGGTAGTCAGGGGGTGGCCCCCTGAGCATGCAAAGGGTGGGCAGCTGCAGGGACAAGATCAGAGCCATAGCTTGGAACTTGGCTGGGATGGATGGGCACGCAGATGCCTGGCAGGAGTGAGGGAGGGAAGGTCACAGAGGTCTCTCAGTCAGGCAGTAAACCAGCAAGTACTCATTTCAAACCCACCATGTGGCCAGCCATGCTGGAGATAGATCTATCAGCAAGAATCTGGGATCTCTTTGGAGTGTTTATTCGGCAGAAAAGTTAAAAATACTTTCAGTATGACCAGTCCTGGTCTCCAGGTAACTTAGGGATCACTCAGCTGCATTACATTAAAAAGCAAGCCAAAGTTCTTAACTAGAGCCCTCAAACACCCTAACTCTTTGTACTCTTGGGAAAAAGAAACCTTCCTTCGTCTGGGTCTGAGGTAGGGACCCTTCATAGCTGGTAAGCCAACTGAGGGAGCATTTTTTAAATATCAATCCCTTAGTGTGTGGCTAGGACTATGCTAAGAATGTCACTTGTTTTATCTCACCACCAAAACAGACTTGTGAGGCCTCATTACCCCCATTCACTGACGGAGACCCTGGGGCCTAGAGAAGTTAAGTGACTTGCCCCGGGTCGCCCTGCTGGTAAGAGGCGGAGCCAGGTTTTAGACGAACATCCATCTCCCTGGAAGGTCACTAGACTTAATTTAGGTCACCTGAGTTTGAATCTCAGCTCTGCCCCTTATAATTCACGTGACGTCAACCAAGTCACTCTCCCCCTAACTGGGGATAAAAATAGCTGTTTCACTTGCTGCAAAGATCAAATGAAAAGTGAAAACTCCTTGTAATCCCGGCAGTGTTTTATGGATGGAAACAATGATTATTATCTCCTCTTCGCGCAGGCAGGCAGAAGTCAGTCCACCATGAATTCAGACATCACGTGTGCTCTTGTTTCTCTTCTCGGTCAATAGCAACATGTGGGAAGATTGGGAGCATTATGTTGCACAGTGCCTAGGATTAGCACCAGAAGGACATGCCCCATGAATCCGCTTAATCAATCATTAATTACACAGCATAACCCTGGTCCAGGATAGGCGCTAACAAGGAGACTCCTCCTTGATTCTCAAGGATCCGACAAACATGGCCCTACTGAGTTCTCTGAGCCAAAATAATTCTCCCCTCAGGACCTAGAGCTGGGAAGCTGCTGGTGCCTAGCATTTTACCACCCCTTCCTATGATGCGGTTGATGCTGCCAGGACACATGCTAATGGCCCAAAGTAATCAACAGCAATTGTAATTGCAGTCGGACATAATTAATTTAATACCTTTGAGCCATTCAAAATTAATACTTCTCTATTACATGATGAAACTGAGGCATAGGGAGAATTACTGTCAAGGCTCATGGGTGTGAATAAAATCTTCCTGGGCACTTGGCAGAGATCTGGATCCAATTCAGAATCCACTTGCTAATCGTGGACACTTGTGGCTCCTACTGGAGACCCTGATGACACATTCAAAAGGCCATATACAGGGGGGCACCCTGTTGAAAGCAGAGGCTCTCCCCAACTGTCAGAATAAATACTCCCCAAGTGGCCCTGGGCCCCTGCAGACACTCATGTGCCTGGGGTCCATTCTCTTTCCCCTGTCCACTTTCATTGCACAGAGTCGATCCCGTTCCCCAGCTAGAGGATTACAGAGCTGTCTCGCAGCATTGTCCCCATCATACACACAGACGGAGGTATAGAGGAGGCTGTTAGCTTCAGATCATACCTTCGCAATGTAACTCAAAAGAAAATATCACCTTTTCTTCCTATAAGACGGGAAGGATAACTCTCTGGGGAAACTGGAAGAAAGAACACTGAACTGAAATTTTTAAATACAGCTTCCTTCACGCTGTCCCTTTCTATTTTTTTGTGAGCTGTTTATCTCTAACATGGTGTTCCCTGCCCGCCCTTTCCGATGCAGGAGGAGGGAAGTAACATTGATTGAATGTATTTGGTAACTGGGCACTGGGCTCCTTAATGATCTTATGACAGTCCCCCAGCGACTCTCTGAGCAGAGTATGTTTGGCCCCATTTTACAGATGAAGACTGAGGCACCAAATTATGCCACAAATAAAGACAGAACCTCTCTTTGATTTCAAAACTCATGCTCTGTCCGCAGCCCTCATTCCCCAGAAGCGCCCACTTTCCCTGGTCTTCCCCAAAAAGCCCGCACGAGGCAGGCAAGAGAAACTCATTCTCCCCTAAGGGGGTGGAAAGAAAGTACTCTTTTTTCCCCACTTTCAAATGACGTCAGAACCCTCCCTTGCTGCCATTTTTTAATATAGTGTTTATTTTTTTTCTGATTACAAAAGTGCTCTCTGTTCATTGCAGAACACTAGGAAAATACATGAAAGCATGAAGAAAACTGAAATCGCCCACAGTCTTACCCCCCATCGGTAACCCTGCTTACCACGTTGGTACATTTCCTTCCAGACACATGGACGTCTATTTGAGCAGAGTGAAAAGGCTTTATACAAATTTGGCATCATACCATATAAGTATTTTATGTCTCCTTTCTTTACTTACTATTATATTTTCCTGTATCAGTGTTATTCTTCATAAACATCCTTTTAATAGCTGTGTACACTACATTTATTTTATTGTTTTTGTTCAGGTTATCAAAAAGTAGATGTTCATTGTAAAAAATTTGACCAAAGAAGGAAAAAAAAAATGCCAGTAACTCCATAACCTCACCAGCCAGGGATCCCACAGTTATTATTTTTGTATATAACCTTCATGTTTTCTTGCTGTGTTTTCAACAAAGGGGGCATGTAGGTTTCCCTGGCTGGCTGTTTCTGGCTTCGAAGCGATGCCTCAGAAAGGAGGAGACATGGAGTGCTGTTTTCAGAAAGGATCTCAATCTTTTAAGTCCCCTACATGGCCAGGAATCCAGCATTTCTTAAGCCTCCATAATTGCAAGTATTTGCCAGCATATTTTATTTGCTTGTTATCAAAAAAATCTGCATCTGGTCTGCTTCTTGCTGTGTTGGGTTGATTTTTCATTAGGCTATTTATAGCTAGAGAGTTGGTATTTAGTTTTCTTTCCAGGTGAATTAGGAGATGGAATACAAAAACACTGGGTTTTGCAGTGAGTCAATACTCTCAATTAAAGTTAATAAGAGACCATGTTGAAACCAAGGAACCCTTAAAATTACCAGTTCACACCAGAATCACAGCCCCATGGCAGCTTAGGTTGGGAAGCAGCCTTAACCTCCATTCAAAGCTTGGATGTGTCTGACAACAACTCCAATCTCGGTTTCCCAGTCACTGCTGGATGACGGGGTCCAGGCTGGGAAATATGGGGGGAGCGCACACCACCCCCAAGCAAGCTCATATTTGAGCCTCTCTCTCTGTTAAAAAGCATTTCCTTCTGTTGAAGTGAAATACACACCAGAGCATCCACCCTGGCTTTGTCTGTCCTGCAGGAATTCACACAGCCCTTCAGAAAGAGGAAGAAAGGTCGCACCTTCCCCCTCACAGCATGACCTACATTTGGGGGTGCTGCATGCAGAATGGACATTTTTTGATACCACGGAGTCTCTTTTGTTCAACCTCAGCCTAAATTCCACGCTGATATTTTTTTAATATGTTCAAGAGATTGTTGTAAAGTTGCCCCGAGGTATGCATAGCAAACATGGGGTATATTCTCAACATAAAATTGCAATAATTACCTCTGGAGGAGGAAAGGGCCATGAGAGAAATAATAGCAATAGGCCTAGCCATAATGCTACTCTTGCCTTATGTACAGAACTTTAATTAATAAAATGACAAACACTGGTAGCACATAATTGGAAAGTCTATCAGGCCCCACTGAGGTGGGGGGGCGGGGATCGGGGAAGACCCTTGTGAAAGGGTCGGATGGAGCCAGGAAATATAATTACTGGTGGCATGTTCCTGGCATTGTCTCTTCTCACTTGTCTCATTTGCTGTCTGCGTATCAGAGTTTATTAGTCAAAAGCTATCGTTCATAATCTGTATCTACCAGGACATGTCTAGAAGGATCAACATTTTTATTGTTACAGCCTCCAACAAGTGGTATTTCTCACAAACATTACTTAGGATTTGTAGATGTCTCATATTTGTGTGAATACATTTGTCATATATTTGGACATACACACACATATATGACGACTCATTGTCTGGCAGAGACAAAGGATGCAAATGGTTTAAAGCCCTCTATCTCCCTAATTCCTCTGTTATGAAGGTATTTCTGGGCCAAGATCTTGTTAAAATATAAACTCTGACTTGGCAGCCCTGGGGTGGGATTTGAGACCCTACATTTCTGATGAGCCCCTCGGTCATGCCAATATTGCTGGTTTATAGACCACACTTGGAGCAACAAGGATCTAGACAACCTTCACAATACACCCCCCAAAGATTTAAGTGTTACCATAACATGTTACGTGTATGTAGCGCTATTGATATTGTAGAAACAGCATAGACCATAGCATGGAATCCAAGTCTGCAGCACATGGGCTCAGCGACCACAGGTGACTTTCCCTACCTAAGCTTCAGATCCCACATCTGAAAAATGGGCCTGATCATACCCACAGGAAGGAATGTTGTGAACAGAAAATGAGACAGCATATATACAAGTGCCTAGCGCAACTCTCTGGTATTCAATAAATAGTCAACTAACAAATTATCCTCTAGGCCCCCAGATAGAAGCTGGTCTTAGTAAGATCTAATTCCAAGAGTGTTTTTTGCCCACTCTGAGCACCTGATCCTTAACTGTCAGTATCAAGTGAGGTATCAGAGGGGTTCTTTTATCTGAGACTGGATTTATAAGGAAAATGGAAGTCTTGGAGAAGGCCTTGAGCCTGCAGTCTGCCCTAGAAACCACAAAGAGTCACTCTGTACACTTACATACAAATAATGAATGAAGGATATTCAGAAAGAATTGACATCAGTCCTTGAAGTCTTCTAATTAAGAAATTGGTAAGAACCTGACCCTGTAGGTCCAAGAGGATGGTTCTGGTCCCATTTGCATCTTTAGGTTATCCCTGTTCACCCTCAGAGCTATCCTCAGTCTTGGCCCAGGGATGACATGGCAGCCGCGCAAAGGCCCTCTGCTGGGGTCTGTGTCCTCCCCCTTGCAGGAAAGACACTCCTTGTACACCTTGGTGATGGTGGGCACGTGTTAAGCCATTTTTTAGTTATTAAGAATTACCTCTTACTCGAAGTCCAAGTGAGAATGGACCCCTCACCGAGAAGGCCAGGCTACTTCTAGCCCTAAGTAGCCCCTCTTCCCAGTGGTCTCCGCCTAGGATGTGCTTTAGAATCACCTGGAGAGATCTGAAAACTGCTGATGCCCAGGACCTTCCCAAGACCAATTAAATCAGAATCTCTGAGGTGAGAACTCAGATACGAGTAGTTGTGAAAACTCCCCAGGTGATTCTAATTTGCAGCCCCGGTTGAAAGCTACTGGTATCACCATTTCCTTCACAACATGTGGGCTCTACTTCCACATTCTTTATCTCAGTCTTACAACCACCTTTTAAGATGGGCAGGGAAAGTATGGCTATTATCACAGGTTCGTCTATAAGGAAATAGAGGCTCAGAGGAGCTAAGTGGTTGGCTTAAAGTCACACAATTGATTCACTTGGATATTGGAGCCCAAACCCCTGTTTATCCCATCGTCAATAGGCAAGAAACAAGGATAGTCTGATAAGCCACCCGAGAGTGAATATTGATGCAAAGGGCAATTGCTTCCAGGGCATTCCAGAAAGGAAGCGGGATGAGTCATAGGAGCACAGGGGCAAGGCTGCTTCTCCGCAGATCCTGATGCAGTGAGTCCAGGATCAGGCCAGAGATGCTGCATCCAGGTAACAGCCATGACACCATCCTGAACATCACACTCTGAGTAGCAAAGCACTGACTGACTTCTAGAGGTAAATCTGGAATGACTAGGGATAACTACAGGTGAGAAGTAGGCCAAGTGAAAGACCAGAGGTTCTAGACTGCTTATATCTGAGGAAGAACAGTATCACCTGAATATATCACCTTACTAAACACTCAGTAGATGGAAAAAAAAAAAAAAAAGGAATGGCCAGAAGACACTTTGCTAGCCATTCACTGGCTGCCAGTTTGCAATCTCATACCAAACCTTTTGCGTCTGTTTCTAGGAATAGACTTTGCCGAAACTTAGTGCATGCCTTGGCTTGAGTTGTAGCTGAGATACATGTTTTCTGCTATAAATATATGTGGTGGTATTGTAAGATGAAAGGAAAGTCAAATTTTTAACTCTCCTATGTTCTATGTCTTCACCGTCAAGTGGCTCTGTTTACTCCCCCTTTTGCTACACTCAGCACAATTGCAGTTACTCATTTAAATTCAGACTTCCTGGCTAGATGATAAGCTTCATGAGAACAGGAAAGATACATATAATATGCAGTACAGAATAGGTATGCGGTAAATATTTATTGAATGAATGGATGATCATCTCAAAGACTGATACCAAGAGGGATCCTGGTAGACCTCCTCAAGAGCTAGGGAAGCCATCTCTTGGCAGCCAGTACCATTCTCACTTTCCAGGCCCTATTGGCCTAAAATACAGTGCAGGCAGGTGGACAAAGCTCAACAGTCAGCAAGCAAATGGCCCACTGTCAGTATGACAGAGCTCTATCTCACTGACATGCTCAGGCCACTAGCAGACTCTACTTCAGACTGAAAGTTTCCTAAGAACAGCTGAGAACTGGGCCATTTCAACTATAGCCAAGTTAGCTGCAAGATGCCTGGATCCCCTTCCCTTCCCTGGAACCCACCCCCTAGAACTCAACCCCTAGAATGCAGGAAAGTGCTAAGGAGCTTCACAGGTGCAAAGTTGGTTTCTGTCCCTGAGAGGGGACTGGGTAAAGACAGGAAGCTCTTCCTGGAAGTGTATAAATCTTTATATATTCTGACACTGATCAGCTCCTACCGTGTGCCCTCACTTGACAATGACTGTGAATACAAGATAAGACAGTCCCTGCCTTGAAGGAACTTGTGGTCCATGGAGGATGGAGGGAAGACAAGGCAGCAGAGCTGTGTCCTATGATGATCCCAATAGCCTCAACTGTTAGATTTCAGAGGAGGGGAAAGTCATTCTGAGACAGATGATAAGAAAAGTTTCCCTGAAAATTAAATAGATTGAATTTTTTTTAAGTGATGAGAAGGAAAGAAGAGGTAGAGGAAATGGAAGGATCAAAAGCACAGAAGCAGAAAAATGCATGTCAGGTGCAGAGCTGGTATGTAGACTGATGTGAGAGAGCCTAAGGACTAACATCTATTGGGCCCCCACATTTGGACTACTGGGTGAAAACTACTTGTCTGGGTGCTCTAAGGTAATACAGTTTTTTAGTCACTGCAAAACACAAAGCAGGCTTATTTAGAAATCAAAATGCCCATCTGGTCAGAACTTCAACCTCGCTTTAAAGTTAGAGCTTCTTGGGGCGCCTGGGTGGCTCAGTCAGTTAAAGGTCTGCCTTCAGCTCAGGTCATGATCCCAGGGGCCTGGGATCGAGCACTGCATCGGGCTCCCTGCTCAGCAGGGATTCTGCTTCTCCTTCTCCCTCTGTCCCTCACCCCTGCTCTGCTCTCTCTCTCAAATAAATAAATAAATAAATAAGATCTTTTAAAAATTATTTAAAAAATAAAAATAAAGTTAGGGCTTCTTTCCTCCCCTGCCCTGCCATGCTTGGCCCTACTGCAGAGGAGAAGCCTGAGATCAGGGAAAGGATCATTGATCTCTCTTCTTCTTCACTCAGCTCTCCTCCTTTTCAGTCTTCTGGCTTAATTGTGACCCTTCAAGGTCTTAAGTGCAGGGAAAAGAAAAGAGGTTAAGGGGAAAAAGAAAATCTTACTTGACCAGACCTGTTGTGGTGATCTGGCACTGGTATTCTCTGGATGTGACAAGGCTTACTGGTTTTCACAGGGGGGCACTTTGGTGGTTTCTTGGGAGATTTACCTTTCTCCTCACCCCCTCTACTATGGCTAGGAATCTTTCACCTTGACTAGGGTATATGTATCATTCCAGGTAATCACTTACTCTTTCCTCTGTCCTTGGACATCTTGAGATGCCTGCAGCTTCTTTCTTCTGAGTTCTATTTACCCCTTCAAGAAGCCCTCTTGGACAAGATCTAAAATGACCCACATGGGCTCCCGTGTACATGGCTCACTCTAGTCTATGTGTAATGCTCATGCATGTTGTATACTGCCAGACTCTGGGAGTACAGGCCATTCAATGCTTCCACCTTGCCTTTGTTCTGCCATTAGAGCAGCCAATCAGCCCCTTGTTCATACTTTGGATTTTCCAGGTAGGCGCTAGACAGTATTCTATTGAGCTCCCCAAATTGCAGGGGATTAATATCAAGTGCTCAAGGGGGTATCATTAAAACTGCTCTCTCTCTCGACTTGGGATGAAGAGGGAACCTTCTTTGCAGGAGAGTAAAGTGAGGTGGAACTCATGATATACAAAAAGCACATTCCAAAAACTCTCTCCTAGTAGTCAACCACCAACTTTTTTAAAAATCCGAAGTATGGATGAGAGATTAAGAATTGTATAACCTGTTTTTATCCACCCCCTCATGAAAGTCCTGTATCACTGTGCTCTCAGACATCCTTTTGAAGTGTAGTATCTATTGTGTCAGTGCTTCAGCCAAAATGCCTTTTTACCATTTTGTTACACTATTTGTTATCTCTCATTAAATTGTCACTATAATCCTATAAGGTAGATAAACCTATTCTCATATTAGAGAATACAGAACTGAGCTTCAAAAGGACCAAAGTGACAAGAACAGTTTTTGAATCCAGATCTCTCTAACGCAAACTCTTAGACCATTCTAGGGTGGAGGATACATGTGGCTCAGCATAAGTACTCAATAAATATTCATTGAATGCCTAAAAAGCTTATTTTCTTAGATTACAGAGGAACACGAATGCTTTGATATTAATTGATAGGGAGTGAGAAACCACTGAAGAGTCACAGATGGCAGTGGTAAACAGGAAGATGTGATCGAGATACACAAAAGAATTTAGAAGGGAGAAAGTAGACAGGGAGAGGCACTTTAAGAGGCCATGGAGAGAGTTGAAAGAATAGGTTATAAAGGACATTGTGACTGCTACTTTGTTAGAGTAATGAGAAGAGAAGCCAGGTTAAAAGAATTTAAAGAAAGAATGGGCAACAAGGAAATAAAAGCAGTTACATGCCAGTTATCCACGATGTTAACATCTGAATGGAGGTACAGAAATAGGTTGCAAGATCAAATAAAGGATATTTTTCTGGCACAGGTGAAAGCTGATCTTATTTGTAGACAGGAGACCCAGAAGGCAGAAAGAGTCTGAAGGTGCTGGAAGTTTCTGAGAGAGCAAGGACTAGGGGGTGGTAAAACATGAGGGATTAACATAGAAGAAAATGAAGGATACATCTTCCTCTAAGACAGGAAAAGAAGAAAGAAGGTGGATAAATAAACACCTATGTAAAGAAGAAGGATGAGGCGGAGGGGGAGAGGAGGAGGAAGAAGAAGAAGAAAGAGGGAGAGGAGAAGGGGGAGGAAGAAAAAGAAAGGAAGGAAGGGAGGAAAGCAGAGAGGCTGAAGGAGATTTCACCTAATATAGTAAATCTTTATCAGTAAAGTAAGAATCAAAATAATGATCAAGAGAGTTAGGTACCAAGAGGTAACAGCATTAGTGTTTGAGGAAGAGTTTGGAACACCCATTGTGCTGTGGGTGTTCCGAAATCAACTATGGAAATCAACAGTGGATGAATAAGTACCACCAACCATCCAGGGCATTGAGGTTCAACATTCTGATTTCACAGAAGTCCAAATCAGCAATATTCTGTGGCCAAGGAGCAAAAGGAGAGAAAGGATGTGGCAAGCAATATCCCAAGCTAGGCACTGCAGGGCATGGGCTAAGGGCTGAGAGAGGTTAGTTGGCAATGGTAGGATTAAAATTTCTAGTCATGGCATCCAGACTGCACAAGGAAGCAAGTGAGGTCAGGAAAAACAATTAACAGATTTGTTAAGTTATCCAGGGAGTGCTCATTGGTGACAAGTACTTTTGCTATACTGGATTTGGGAAAGGGGTAAGGTATAAGGGAAGAAGTATGGTTATAGACCAGGCTTACCTGACTCAGGCTCTCAGAAGTAGAACAGCACTTGGGCACCCCAGTGCCAGGTGTGACCTTGTTAGTGAAGAGGTCATGTGCAACAAAGTGGAAAGTTCATGGTATGTGACCTCTTTGATCAAATTGTGAGGCAACCTTGAGCTCAGGGACTGGGAGAAAAAGGAATGGTCATTTACAGAAAAGCATGTCTTCAAACAATGAGAAACAAAGAAAAGGGGGCACCATAGTGGATGAAAACTCTTGTTTTCAAGAGGATATATTTTACCTTCTATTCTACAATAGCCATTTTTTTAATTACAGGATCTGAACGGGAATATTTGGGACAATTATATGCTCTGGTTGTCCTAAGTTTTAAATGTTGTTTATAGATTGTTTCTATAAAACACGAAGATCAGAGACCTCGTTATAGTATATACTGACTCAGGGCATGACTGCCCTTAAACTTTTTAGAAATATTAGCTACAAGAGGGCACGTTCTGCATGGAGCACTGGGTGTTATGCACAAACAATGAATCATGGAACACTACATCAAAAACTAATGATGTAATGTATGGTGATTAACATAACAATAAAAAATTTAAAAAAAAAAGAAATATTAGCTACAGTCCCTTTCATATGTCTAGGGAACAATGCCATAGGAACCTTTAATCAAGACACAATGAAAACATATGATTGTAGCTTCCTTTTGTCAAAATGGATGACAAGTATACTTGTCTGAAAGACAAGTATATAGAAGTATCTCAATACGAGATTTTTGTCTCAACTTTGCCTACAAGTGCCCACAGGTATCAAGTCATAGAGTCTCCAGTTAGCTAACACAAGGTATAGTATCATTCAGATAAGATTATTAGAGTCTGGGGAGGGGAGAATAAAAATCTATGATACCTAAGGCATTAAAGAAATTGAGTCATAAAATCACTTGTCCAAGATCACAAAGTGAATTGGGGCCACAGACAAGAATCTTTGGATCCCCTTTAAGAAGTTCATTTACTATCCCATGGATCTTAATATCACCTCAGACACAGAATCTGGTGAAACTTAGGATCAACCTGAAAAAAATTCCAAAATTGTCCATCGTTGCCCCTGCCCAGCTCCTTAAACCTTCATGAAAGCCATTTTGGGAGACTGAGCAAGATCAGGCAGCCACCAGCTTTCCTTCCTGGGCACTCTTGGCTGAGTCTCCGACAATATCTTTGAGAATTCCAGGAAGGGGACCTGAGGCTTCCTTTTAACATTAACACCTGTCCTCTGGCTCTTCTCTCCCTTGCAGCTCCGAATGTCCTGGCTCATCCATGGAGTCTTGCGGGGAAATGTCTCCTTGGTGCTGGTGGAGAACAAAACTGGGAAGGAACAAAGCAGAATGGTCTGGCATGTTGCCACCAATGAAGGCTTGAGCCTGTGGCAGTGGACGGTGCTGCCTCTTCTCGATGTGGCTGACAGGTGGGCCTCCATCCATTCCTGTCACTCTTTTCCTCGATCAGCCAAAATGCAGAAAGGGGTCATGTCTTCCCCCCACCAACACGTCTACCCAAGATACAGATCCAGATGAGCACATACATGTGCATACACACAAATATGTACATACACACACACACACACATATACATGCACACACACTTTCTGCAGACTTCTAGGGAGCACTGAGTTTCTCTGTGGGATTTCCATGCTAAATTAGAGCCCTCATCTCTTGCATCTCTGGCCTGGCCTGATTGGCTGCCTCCAGTATCTGTAGCAGGAAGAAATAAAACTGAACAACTCATATTATTGCCAAATAATAATCAGGCTTTATACGTATATCACATTTTCTCTTAATTAATGCATTTTGCCTTACTTTCCCATTTGACATTTTATTTATCCCTTATTAACAACAAAATTTGTGACATGGGTAATACAGACCTTATTATGTTCCCCATGCCTGCCCTTTCACAAGATTCTCATCGAGAACCAAAGAGTTACAGCACCAGCAAGTTGGCCTCAGAGTGAGGACTGGTGCTCAGGTCAGTCCAAGTCCAGGGCTTTGTGGAGTCAGGTCCCTGAAGCAGGTAGATGAGGGAGATGACAAATTCTTCGGTAAACAGAGGAGGACTTCTACCAGAGGCCCTGGGTCCTATTTGAATTCTATACCCAGTGGCTTTGTGACCTTGAACCTCTCTGGGTCTCAGTTTCCTCATCTTTATTTTATTTTATTTTATTTAAATTTTATTATGTTATGTTAGTCACCATACAATACATCATTACTTTTTGATGTAGTGATCCACAATCCATTGCTTTCGTATAACACCCAGTGCTCCATGCAGTACGTGCCCTCCTTAATACCCATCACCGGGCTAACCCATCCCCCCTTCCCCCTCCCCTCTAAAACCCTGTTTGTTTCTCAGAGTCCATAGTCTCTCATGGTTCATCTCTCCCTCCAATTCCGCCCCCCTCATTTTTCCCTTCCTTCTCCTAGTGTCCTCCATGCTATTCCTTATGTTCCACAAATAAGTGAAACCATATGATAATTGACTTTCTCTGCTTGACTTATTTCACTTAGCATAATCTCCTTCACCTCCATCCATGTTGATGCAAATGGTGGGTATTCATCCTTTCTTGATGGCTGAGTAATATTCCATTGTATATATGGACCACATCTTCTTTATCCATTCATCTGTTGAAGGGCATCTCGGCTCTTTCCACAGTTTGGCTATTGCGGACATTGCTGCTATGAACATTGGGGTGCATATGGCCCTTCTTTTCACTACGTCTGTGTCTTTGGGGTAAATACCCAGGAGTGCAATTGCTGGGTCATAGGGTAGCTCTATTTTTAAATTTTTGAGGAACCTCCACACTGTTTTCCAAAGTGGCTGTACCAACTTGCATTCCCACCAACAGTGTAAGAGGGTTCCCCTTTCTCCACAACCTCTCCAACATTTGTTGTTTCTTTCCCTGTCCATTTTTGCCATTCTAGCTGGTGTAAGGTGGTATCTCAGTGTGGTTTTGATTTGGATTTCCCTGATGCCTAATGATGATGAACATTTTTTCATGTGTCTGTTAGCCATTTGTATGTCTTCTTCAGAGAAGTGTCTTTTCATATCTTCTGCCCACTTTTTTTTTTTTTTTTACTTGACAGAGAGAGACACAGCGAGAGAGGGAACACAAGCTTCTGCCCACTTTTTGACTTGATTATTTGTTTTTTGGGTGTTGAGTTTGACAAGTTCTTTATAGATCTTGGATACCAGCCCTTTATCTGTAGTGTCATTTGCAAATATCTTCTCCCATTCTGTGGGTTGCCTCTTTGTTTTGTTGACTGTTTCCTTTGCTGTGCAGAAGCTTTTTATCTTGATGAAGTCCCAAAAGTTCATTTTTGCTTTTGTTTCACTAGCTTTTGGAGATGTATCTTGAAGGAAGTTGCTGTGGCCGAGTCAAAGAGGTTACTGCCTATGTTCTCCTCTAGGATTTTCATGGAGTCCTGTCTCACATTGAGGTCTTTCATCCACTTTGAGTTTATCTTTGTGAATGGTGTTAGAGAATGGTCGAGTTTCATTCTTCTGCATGTGGCTGTCCAATTTTCCCAGCACCATTTATTGAAGAGACTGTCTTTTTTCCATTGCATGTTTTTTCCTGCTTTGTCAAAGATTATTTGACCATAGAGTTGAGGGTCCATATCTAGGTTCTCTATTCTGTTCCATTGGTCTGTATGTCTGTTTTTGTGCCAGTACCATGCTGTCTTGGTGATCACAGCTTTGTAATATAGCTTGAAATCGGGCAATGTGATGCCCCCAGCTTTGTTTTTCTTTTTCAACATCTCCTTGGCGATTCGGGGTCTTTTCTGATTCCATACAAATTTTAGGATTGTTTGTTCCAGCACTTTGAAAAATGTCATTGGAATTTTGATCGGGATGGCATTGAAGGTATAGATTGCTCTGGGGAGCATAGACATTTTAACAATGTTTATTCTTCCGATCCATGAGCATGGAATATTTTTCCATCTTTTTGTGTCTTCTTCAATTTCTTTCATGAGTGTTTTGTAGTTCCTAGAGTATAGACCCTTTACCTCTTTGGTTAGGTTTATTCCGAGGTATCTTATGGTTTTTGGTGCTATTGTAAATGCAATCGTTTCTTTAATTTCTCTTTCTACAGTTGCGTTGTTAGTGTATAAGAAAGCAACTGATTTCTGTGCATTGATTTTGTATCCTGCCACATTACTGAATTGCTGGATGAGTTCTAGTAATTTGGGGGTGGAGCCTTTTGGGTTTTCCACATAAAGTATCATGTCATCTGCGAAAAGAGAGAGTTTGACTTCTTCTTTGCCAATTTGAATACCTTTTATTTCTTTTTGTTGTCTGATTGCTGTTGCTAGGACTTCTAGTACTATGTTGAACAACAGTGGTGAGAGTGGGCACCCTTGACGTGTTCCTGACCTTAAGGGAAAGGCTCTCAGCTTTTCCCCATTGAGGATGATATTCGCTGTGGGTTTTTCATAGATGGATTTTATGAACTTGAGGAATGTTCCCTCTATCCCTATACTCTGGAGAGTTTTAATCAGGAAAGGATGTTGTATTTTGTCAAATGCTTTTTCTGCATCAATTGAGAGGACCATATGGTTCTGCTCCCTCCTCTTATTAATGTGTTCTATCACATGGATTGATTTGCAAATGTTGAACCACCCTTGCATCCCGGGGATAAATCCCACTTGGTCGTGGTGGATGATCCTTTTAATGTATTGTTGGATCCTATTAGCTAGGATTTTGTGGAGGATTTTGGAATCCATATTCATCAGGATATCGGTCTGAGATTCTCCTTTTTGATGGGGTCTTTGCCTGGTTTGGGGATAAAGGTAATGCTGGCCTCATAGAATGAGTTTGGAAGTTTTCCTTCTGTTTCTACTTTTTGAAACAGCTTCAGTAGAATAGGTATTATTTCTTCTTTGAATGTTTGGTAGAATTCCCCAGGGAATCCATCAGGCCCTGGACTCTTGTTTTTTGGGAGGTTTTTGATCCCTGCTTCAATCTCGTTACTGGTTATTGGCCTATTCAGGTTGTCAATTTCTTCCTGTTTCAGTCTTGGCAGCTTATAGGTTTCCAGGAAGGCCTCCATTTCATCCAGATTGCTCAGTTTATTGGCATATAGTTGTTGATAATAATTTCTAATAATTGTTTCTATTTCCTTGGTGTTAGTCGTGATCTCTCCCCTTTCATTCATAATTTTATTAATTTGGGTCCTTTCTCTTTTCTTTTGGATAAGTCTGGCCAGTGGTTTATCAATCTTATTAATTTTTTCAAAGAACCAACTTCTAGTTTCATTGATCTGATCTACTGTGTTTCTGGTTTCTAATTCATTGATTTCTGCTCTAATTTTAATTATTTCTCTTCTAATGCATGGCTTAGGCGTCATTTGTTGCTTTCTCTAGTTCTTTAAGGTGTAGAGTTAGTTGGTGAATTCGGGATTTTTCCATTTTTTTTGAGTGAGGCTTGGATGGCTATGTATTTCCCCCTTAGGACCACCTTTGCAGTATCCCATAGGTTTTGGACCGATGTGTTTTCGGTTGATTTCCATGAATTGTTTAAGTTCTTCTTTGATTTCTTGGTTGACCCAAACATTCTTGAGCAGAGTGGTCTTTAGCTTCCAAGTGTTTGAATTTCTGCCAGATTTTTTCTTGTGATTGAGTTCCAGTTTTGGAGCATTGTGGTCTGAGAATATGCAGGGAATAATCTCAATCTTTTGGTATCGGTTGAGACCTGATTTGTGACCCAGTATATGGTCTATTCTGGAGAAAATTCCATGTGCGCTCGAGAAGAATGAGTATTCTGTTGTTTTAGGGTGGAATGTTCTGTAAATATCTATGAGGTCCATCTGGTCCAATGTATCATTCAAAGCTCTTGTTTCCTTGTTGATTTTCTGCTTAGATGATCTGTCCATTGCTGAGAGTGGAGTATTGAGGTCTCCTACAATTAACGTATTGTTATCAATATGACTCTTTATTTTGGTTAACAGTTGGCTTATGTAGATGGCTGCTCCCATGTTGGGGGCGTAGATATTTACAATTGTTAGATCTTCTTGTTGGATAGACCCTTTAAGAATGATATAGTGTCCTTCTTTGTCTCTTATTACAGACTTTAGTTTAAAATCTAATTTGTCTGATATAAGAATTGCTACCCGGGCTTTCTTTTGAGGTCCGCTGGCATGCAAGATGGATCTCCATCCCTTCACTTTCAGTCTGGATGTATCTTTAGGTTCAAAATGAGTCTCTTGTAGACAGCATATGGATGGATCCTGTCTTTTTATCCAATCTGCAACCCTGTGCCGTTTTATGGGAGCGTTTAGGCCATTCACATTGAGAGTGATTATTGAAAGATATGAATTAATTGTCATCATGTTGCCTGTGAAGACGTTGTTTTTATAGATTATCCGTGTAAATTTCTGTTGTAGATCACTCTTGGGGTCTTTCTCCTTTTATAGAACCCCCCTTAATATTTCTTGCAGGGCCGGCTTAGTGGTCACATATTCTTTTCAACTTCTGCCGGTTGTGGAAGCTCTGCATCTCTCCATCCATTCTAAATGAAAGCCTTGCTGGATAAAGTATTCTTGGCTGCATGTTCTTCTCATTTAGTACCCTGAATATGTCTTGCCAGGCCTTTCTGGCTTGCCAGGTCTCTGTGGATAGGTCTGACATTATTCTGATGTTCCTCCCTCTGTACGTAAGGAATCTCTTCCCCCTAACTGCCCTTAAGATGGTTTCCTTGGTTCTAAGATTTGCAAGTTTTACTATTACATGCTGGGGTGTTGGCCTATTTTCCTTGATCTTAGGAGGGGTCCTCTCTGCCTCTAGGACTCGAATGTTTGTTTCATTCCCCAGATTAGGGAAGTTCTCAGCTACGATTTGCTCAAATACATCTTCTAGCCCTCTCTCTCTCTCCACTCCCTCCGGGATTCCAATTATTCTGACATTGGAACGCCTCATGGTGTCACTTATTTCTCTGATTCTATTTTCATGGATTCTGATTTGTTTTTCCCTGGCCTCCTCTTTTCCCTTTTTATCTATTATATTGTCTTCCAGGTCGCTTATTCTCTCTTCTGTCTCAGTTACCCTAGCTGTTAGATTATCTAGATTGGATTGGATCTCATTGATAGCATTTTTAAGTTCTGCCAATTCACCTTTCATTTCTGCCCTTAGAGACTCTATGTTGCCATTAATTGATTTCTCCATTCTAGCCATTGTCTTCACAATTGCTAGCCTGAATTCCATCTCCGACATTTTGGTTATATCTGCATCCATTTGTAAATCTGCAGCATAAGTCATAATCTCTGAGTCTTTTCTGTTTTGGGGGCTCCTCCTCCTAGTCATTCTGTTGATGGGTGTTTGAGGGAATGTATAGAGTCCAAATTATTGACGAGAACCCAAGCAAGATGCACCTGTTTTCTTGGGACCTTAGGGTTGCTGGCCTCTTGTTTTCCCAGCCTGTTCTGGGGGAGGGTCCTGCCGCACTGTTACTCAGGCAACCCTGTTTGGGCGGTTGCCCTGCGCCCCTGTGGTGGGGGATGGGCTCAGTGGGAATCAGTCTTTGGGGCTTTTGTTCTGTGGCGCCTTTCCCTGGTGGCTTTCCGCATCTCTTCTGCAAGTCAGAGCAGAAGAGACCGTTTCCAACCCTCTGCCTCAGAGCAGAGAGACCGCAGTCTGTTCTTCAGTGAGCTCTCCAGGCCACACGATCTCCGTTTCTGTCCGTGCTGCTATAAACTGCAGCAGCCTGGGTTGTGCACCCCTCCGCAGCGCTCCCAGTCCTGCCTCCAGATCAGGGCACGTCTCTGCCCTTTGTGCTTCTAAAACCGCCAGCCGCTCCCAGTGCCAGCGCGCGCGACTCCGCCGCTCCGGGTTTCAGTCCGGGGGGCTGCAGTTTGCAGGTGCGACCCCGCCACTCTGGGTTTCCATCCCGGGGGCTGCAGTTCGCGTGCGCACGACCCTGCCGCTCTGGGTATCCACCCTAGGGGCTGCCCTAAAGTCCTTTCCCAATGCTACTGGTCTGCGAGTCTGTGCCCGTCTGCAGCGCGCGAGGCTGTCACTCACCAGCGGTGTAGGATCCCCACGGCCAGGCTCCCTCCCGCCACCGTTTATCCTCCGATATCTGCCCGCAGGCTCTCCGCTTCGTACCTCAAAATCAACTGCCTGCGATATTCTGTTTGTAGAGATCCAGATCTTCTTACATCTCAGGCTGGTTTCGTGGGTGCTCAGAGTGGTCTGGTAGATATCCAGCTCAATTCCGGGGACCAGCTGAAATAGGGTCCCCTACTCCTCCCCCATCTTTCCCCCCCTCTCAGTTTCCTCATCTTTAAACTGAGAGGGTTGGACTAGAAGATCATTGACTCCATGTGGCTCTGAAATGGAGCCATACCACTGAGAACAGCTACCACTTGTATCCCCGGGATGGCACCTTCTGCCACCTGCAGTCGGCCGGGAGCAAGCAGTGCCTGGCCCAGCACAGCAGCTCACGTGACTCCCTGATGCATCGTACTGAGTCCTCCATGGTTGGTGCACTGATCTGTTCCAGACCAAAAAAAGGCAGAAGGCAGAGGGTGGGGGTTATTTCTATCAAGGGGGCAGATAAATGGGTCTGGAAGGGGAACCTTTAATAGGCTAAATGTCAAACGCAGCAATCCAGAGCAGCCTCTGCATTTAGACTTTTTAAAAACCCATTCAAATTACCATCCTGGTGGATCCACCTTTGAAAAATGAGGACAAAGAACTTAAGGCAAGGCAAGGGTGTTGCCAGTTGCCTTGAAACTTTGTAAGTATAAAGTTGGGTCTCAAATTCGTCACCCAACTTCACAGAGTCTGCTATTTCCAAGAGCTCATAACTTGAGCTGTGCTGTCATGGGAAGAAGCGATTGTCCTCACTCTGAGCACCAGCTTCCCACTCCCTCAGATGTGTGTGGGTTAAAGATCAAAGCCCTTGGATATCCTGAGGCACAGTGCTGCCCCCAGGACAAATGGATTTAATTAAAGTGGAAGAAGGGGCAGTGTGGGCACTCCCTACCATAGACTGGTCTTTTGTCCTTCGGGATTGTGGGCGTTGCATGCAGGGGATGGAGAACAGGGGGATGATGCCAGAGCCCTCCCTCCTGGGAGATGCTAAATTAATTCAGATGAATCAAAGCATTTTTTTTTCTCCTCAATCCAGCAAGTCCTCTCTCTTTCATAACCACTCCAGGGGATTTAGAGCAAGTAAGATGTTGACTCTGTTCACTCCCATCCGCTAGAGTTTCGTTTGAAGGAGACTTTGTTCTCAGCCTCCATCCTCCCTGTTAAAGGCTGTTTACCAGACTGACATTTCCAATATTGATACTGAGACCAAACTGTCCAGTGGGAATTCAGACAAAGGCCAGCGTGGTTTGATGATGCTTTGTGACCTAATAAATGTGCAATTACAGAACACATGAGTGCCTCCATTCACCAGGAGCCTGCACGCCACTGACATGTTCTGATGTGGGAAGCTACTCCCCCCCACCCAGAGCTAGAGAAGATATAGAAGGCATCAAGATCCAGAGGAAAATGGAACTGCAGGAGAATGAGGCACGGCAGTTTTCAGTTGCTAAAATCACTTACCAGTAGATGTGACTAGCCCATAAAACTAAAAAAAGCACTGTGGATGAAAGAGCATAGGCTTTAGTATCAGATAGTCCCAAGTTTAAAACTGTCTCAGCCACTCAGTAGTGGTGTGACCCCAACCAGTCACTGAACCCCCCTGGGCCTTGGTGTCCACATTTGTAAAGTAAGTATAGTACCAGTGCAACTTCACAGTATTGTTATGAGACTAAATAAAACAACTGTTAAAAGCATCTATATATAGTAAGTATCAGTGATTTTTATTTCCCACATCCTCCATCCTCATCACTCAGTTAGGTAGTCTCAGATAACTCATTGCAAAAAGAGCACAAGTCACAACCACTGATCTTCCAAGTTAAGCCATGTTCTATAAAACAGACATAATAAAATTTACCTCTGAGGCTTAGGGAAGTAAAGTGCTTGGTAAACTGCCTGGCCCACAGTAGGTGCTCAGTCAGTGATAACACTAACTATAATATGATAATAATAATATCTCCCCACCTAATTCCTCAGAAGAGGCTGGATGGCCAATTTAGCAATAATAACCAGTCATGCAACCCTAAGATAGAGGTGAGCATTCTTCTGAATTTGCTATCATCAATGCTGTGTAGACTCCTTATAAGGGGAAGTCACTGATGGAGGAGGAGCAAGAAACACATTCTTCCTTTTCCTCCCAGGGAGAGTGAGCTATAGCTGCTAGATTGCCAGAAAATGAAAATGGGAGGATGGAGAGGTAGAGGAAGGAAATATATAAGGGAAAGAGAAGGAAAATGGATGAAAGATAAAGACCAACTCTCTTTCTCCCCACCCTGAGGTAGGCATTAGCACCTTGTACCACCTGCTTCCTTAGGCAGGTCCGGGCTTCAGCTATTCAGCACCCAAGTCCTGGACAGCTCCTCAACCATGGACCTTGAAGGAGCAGGAAATTTATTCCCAGTGCTGTCCCAAATATCCTCTGTTCCTAGGTTCCCCAACATTACATTACATTGCATACATTACAAAGTTTTTTGAAGCAACTTTATTAGGGTTTACAAGTTAGCTCTAAACTGCTCCCAGGTTCTAGACACTTAACTTCAATTCAGTTGTGCCTTGCTAGATTCTTACTTACAGACTTTGGCACCTTCCATTCTCTCCACCTGAAATGTTCTTCCTCTACCTTCCTTCTCCCTAACTACCACTCTTCCTTCACTTTTTAAAGACTTCTAGACTAAATAGTATACCTACAGTATTTTCTCGTAGCTCCTGAAATACCCCTATAATAACTTGTCACTCTTTTCTATCTGGGTTTTTTTTAAAAAAAAAAAAAACTGAATATACACACTAATAAGACAGGGATCAAATCTATCTTATGTATCACCTTTCCTTGAGCATCTAGAACATGCCTAACACATCATATGCCCAATAAATATGTGTTTACAGAATGATGTGTTGAGAGAAATTGCATACATTTCCAAATCCCAGCTGAATTAACTGAGAATTTCACTTGGTGGAATCCATCTAACATTCTTCCTGTGTTCAATCTAACAAAACAGATAAAATCACATTACAATAAATACTGCTACAAAGTGTTCTATATATCAGAGCAACACCTATATCCCATCAGATGAACCCAAGCAGCATTTGTTACTCTTAAGACAAGGAATTTTCTTTAGGGACTTGCCTGGTACCTGTGCTTTCTTTATCTCTGGTCACTGTTCTGTCGGAATCACTTTATAAGAAAGACCTTGATCTTAATTGTGTGCCCTAATCCTTGTGAGTAGAGAGAGCTAGAGCTGAGCACTTGAGAGCAAAGAGCTATATTCATATTGCTGCCACCACATAGTAGTCTTTCTGTGAAGGCTCAGAGAATATGCCCATTGGTATATAAAGGTTGATGATAGGGAGACATTGATCCATGGCATGGCATTTCTTCTGTCCATTTACAAACAGGCAAAGGGATAGAAATAATGTCACAGTCTGTCATCATTATGAAGTGATATTAACCAACTAGAATATCAAACCATACTTTAAAGAGTAACAAGAAAAATCTCCACGAGTAGTGCCCATGATGTTTTGAGCAGTAGCAGCATCCTTCGAATACAGATATGTGCTTTCAAGGTAATTTTGAAAGACAGCACCAAGTCAAATACTGGCTTGATGTGTGCTTAAAAGTTATCTCATTACTTTAAATCCACCTCATATAACTAGTTTTCTTCATTCCCTCCCCATTCAACTGCCATTCTTTCTGTTGGAATTAATTCTACATTTTCTCAAAATGGAAGTAAGGCATGTTCTCTCCCCTTAATCTGTCAGTCTCTTATAGGGACATAGTTTTCCTTTTTATAATCATATATCCCAGTAAATTAAACACAATGTTCTGACACCATCTTAAGCTTTGACATGCTTACAGAGCAGAAGCAGGTGCTAAGTTTGACTCATTACAAGATGGATTTGGAAACACCATGGATCAAACCTTGTCCCACAAATCACTGCAGTCGTACAGCCAGATAGAAAGTACATAACTTAATGTGCGTGTGGAGGCTCTCTTCCCTAACATTATCATTATAAAGGCTTTTAGCTGTACCCTATATACATAGTCTAACAAGAAAAAATGTTCCCTCTGAAGATATTTAGATTTCTGTTCTTTTTGTATCCTTTGTCCTAAATGACAAGTAGTGTGTTTGACAAATGCATCTTTCAAATGGGATCTGTTAAACTGAGAGTTATGTCTTCATGTACTGAGGCCAACCTCCACAGAGCCAAGATTTTTCTCATATCCCATTCTTGTTTCTCATCCACAGAACCTCCACTTTAGATGGGGTGCTATCAGTAACAATACTCTCCCTTTGTGTAGCATCCTTCTGTGATGAAAAAGGCATTTTCATTACTTATTCTTACCTTAGTAGAGAAGTAGTAACTTCCAGGGAGAAGAAATCCAGAAATTTACAATGAACCTCAGTTTGCAGGTCTCGACACACTCCTAAGAAGCTGTGTTTAATTCAGACTTTTGTAAATTGAATCACAGCTTCCTGATAGAGCTATGAGCAGAGTTATAAATGATAATGACTGGACTAGCTTTCATTGAGTACTATTTCATGCCCGTCACTGTCACAAATACTTAACATGCATTATCTCATTCGATCCTTATAACAGCCCTTGGGATAGACACTATAATTAATTCCCCCTTTTTATAAGAGGAATAGAAGTTCTAAAGAGATTAAATAACTTTCCCTTAACCCTTAGGCTAGTCTACTTCGTATGTACATGCCTGAGGAAATGAAAACACAGTGTTTGGCATGTAGTAGAAAACTTGATAAGTGATTGCCATCGTTATGAACAAAATATTTTGGTTTTGGATTTTTTAGGCCACACCTCTTATTCATTTTGAGTTAGTTTATTGTCTTTCCTTTGCATCTTCTACCACAGAAACCCATCGTCTGCTTCCCCAGCCCAGCTTCTGCTGAAGACCACTCCCCACCCAGCCCTTGCCTGTTCTCCTTCTCTCACACCTCCAGCCTGGGCAGTACCACCAGCACAGGGAGAGTCTCTCCTTGCTCTCCTGGGACACAATGGCCCCTTCCCCATGTGCCTTTTCAAGTCACCACTCCGGCATGTCTTTGACTATCTCCACTTCAGAACTAGAGCATAAGTCCAAATAGCCATTTTTCATTTGCCAATGTATTCATGTACCATGTCTAACAAAAGCATAAAAACAAAATATGTTTAGTTATACATTTAACGAATCACCCTCAAGTAGAGAATAAAGTTCACTTCCTTAAGGACTGACACAGAAAATCTAGGTCATACAATGGCTACACAGTCCCCAGGAGAAACCAGCAGAGGGTCAGGCCCTGCCTGGGCTCTTCACCTTCTGCCTGCCTTCTCTTCTGCACAAGTTCCCATTTGCCTCCACCAGTCCCAGGAAGGAGAGATGCCTATGGAAGGAGTGGATGTCACCCCTGCAAGCCCCACAAACCAGTGTCTGCTGCCCCTCTATGGGACAGGCTACATCAACTGTCACAGCAGCTCCTGGAATTCTGTATACTCTGCCCCATATTCCTTGCGCCCACAGCAGCCATGCACCTGCCTCCCCAAGTGCTTTACCCCCTCACAGCTCTCGGTGCCCACTCTGTCCCACACTTCGGGGTAGCTGGGGCAGATGTCATCCCCCGTTTTCAGGTGAGAAGATGGAGGCACAGAAGGGTTAAATCAAGGTACAGATAGTTAAACATAGAGGCTCTTCCTCAGAGCTTCTTCCATCTCCTTTCAGTCCACCAGAGAATACCTGTGAATGCTCTAGTGTAAAATGGTATTAACCTCCAAAGTCATCCAGATATTATGTATGTATCCAGCAAACACTTACTGCCTACTTGGTGCCAGGTGACAGGCTTACCTGGACAAGCAATGTATTTCAGCCCTCTAGGAATATCATCTAAGGGGGAGCCTGATAGGAAACCAAGACCTTTGCATCACAGGGCAGTCAAGGCCAGGGAAGAGGGAAGCACAGACAGAGAGAACAGCATGAGGCTCAATAAAGCCACAGCTGTTGGGGTTCCTTGCTTGCCAAACGGGCTCCTTTCTGGTAACCAGTTTGGGGTTCTCCCTCTGCCAGATATGCCCATGCTAACAGAAGCGGAGAGCAATGACTGTCTCCCTGGGTAGCCTGCATTTGTTCATTCATTCACTATCAACAGATGCACATCAGGGACTCACTCGGGAGTGCCCCCACAGGCTTCAAAGTCAGAGGTGGGGGCAATGGGAAGGGGAAAATCTCAAGACTCTTGTTCTCAGGGGGCATCTACCCCTCTGGAGTGAGTCTGACTGCCCTGAGTCCATGTACGCAGGCAAAACCCAGCACTTCCAGGGCCCTCTTCCCAGTGGGTAAAGAAAAAAAGATGCTCTCTGCCTCTAGCCAGCTGTGGTAGTGCAAGTGTCCCTTTCTGAAGCTACAGAGGCCAGGGATCACCACATGCTTATTAACATCAGTCTGAGTTAGTCCTCTGAGCCAGGAGAAAATGGTAGGCTCCAGGGCAATTTTAAGCCAAACAGGGTGAATAGCACTGACTAAACCCAGCAAGCTCAAAGCCCTTCATGGATAACTTGACTTTGCTCTCCTTACCTTCCCCAGAGAGATGAGGGACCTAACATCCCAGAGCACTAGACCACACTCCTTAAATCCATGTTGCCATACTCAGGTGTGTCCCTAGTCCTGGAGAGGTGTAGAGTGTGCACTGGGGGATGGCTGGAGATGTGAGGGAAGGGTACTTCAGAGTCCTGCAGCCAGCCAAGGGCTAACTTTACCCATCATCCTACCCCCAGGAGGGAGTTAGTCATCAACCCAACCATGTCACGTACATGGAGAACACCTAAGTAACTAGGTTTGTGCTACATGATATGTTAGTTGGGTAATACTACCCAGAGCAACATTAAACCTCCAATCCTCAGGGATGTACAAAAAGAAATGTGTTTCTTACCCATGTGAAATCCAAAATGAGTGTGCTAGTTGGAGAGTGGCCTTCCACCTGGTCATCCAGGGGCCCAGCCTCCTCCCTGTGGCTCAATCCTTTTCTCCAGTTTTGGAATCCTTTGCATTAAGACAGCCAGTGGAGAAAGCATGGGGGAAAAGGGGAAGAAATCTCACATAGGAAGATTTTTGTGATTCATTGCTTCAGCTCACTTTCCGTTGGCTAGAACTCAGTCACATGGTATGCTTACCTGCAAGGGATGATGAGGAATGTAGTCTAGCTGTGTGTCCAGAAGAAGGGAAAATGGGTTTGATGGGGAAAAAAATAAAAGATATGTTTGTCATGGAATTAGCCAAGAAATATAGCCCCTATCTCTGGGCATCTATCAAAGTGTCACTTGAGAATACCAATTCCTTATTTAGCTACTCTGAGCATTGATCAGTCTTTTCCTAGAACCTTCATAATTCAAGGCTGAAATCAATTCCAGGATCTATTCTAAAACATGAATGTTTCATTCCCAAAATTTTATGATGTAGCAAAACCTTACTTTCTCACAGAAATCACCCAGAATTTCCCTCACTGAATTTTTCCTTTCTAAAATCAAAACATAATTAAACAAATAAAAGGTGTTTTTGAGAAGGCTTAAAACTAGTAAGATACCATAGGACAATCATTGAAAAACTTGGCTAAACATTATTCAAATTCATTTTTTTAATTTTATTTTAAAAATTTTTTTATTATGTTCAACGATTCATTAGTTGCATATAACACCCAGAGCTCATCACAACACACACCCTCCATAATACCCATCACCCGGCTACCCCATCCCCCCCCCTTTTGTAATCTTAAGTTTTTTCCCGGATCCAGAGTCTCCTCATGGTTTGTCTCCCTCTCTGATTTCTTCCCCTTTTATTTTTCCTCGCTTCCCCTGTGGTCCTCCATGCTATTCCTTATGTTCCACATATGAGTGATACCATATGAAACTGTCTTTCTCTGCTTGGCTTATTTCACTTAGCATAATCCCTCCAGTTCCATCCATGTTGATGCAAATAGTAGGTATTCATCTTTTCTGATGGCTGAGTAATATTCCATTGTATATATGAACCATATCTTCTTTATCCATTCACCTGTCGAAGGACATCTTGGCTCCTTCCACAGTCTGGCTATTGTGAACATTGCTGCTATGAACATTGGGGTGCATGTGTCCCTTCTTTTCACTACATCTGTATCTTTGGCGTAAATACTTCGTGGTGCAATTGCTGGGTTGTAGGGTTGCTCTATTTTTAACATCTTGAGGAACCTCCATACTGTTTTCCAGAGTGGCTGTACCAGCTTGCATTCCCACCAATAGTGTAAGAGGGTTCCCCTTTCTCCACATCCTCGTCAACATTTGTTATTTCCTGCCTTGTTAATATTTGCCATTCTAACTGGTGTAAGGTGGTATCCCATTGTGGTTTTGATTTGTATTTCGCTGATAGTTAGTGATGTTGAACATTTTTTCATGTGTCTGTTAGCCATTTGTATGTCTTCTTTGGAGAAGTGTCTGTTCATGTCTTCTGCCCATTTTTTGACCGGATTATTTGTTTTTTGGGTGTTGAGTTTGAGAAGTTCTTTATAGATCTTGGATACCAGTCCTTTTTCTTATCACTTGCAAATATCTTCTCCCATTCTGTGGGTTGCCTCTTAGTTTTATTGACTGTTTCCTTTGCAGTACAGAAGCTTTTTATCTTGATGAAGTCCCAGAAGTTCATTTTTGCTTTTGTTTCCCTTGCCTTTGGAGATGTGTCTTAAAAGAAGTTGCTGTCAGCGATGTCGAAGAGTTTACTGCCTATGTTCTCCTCTAGGATTTTGATGGATTCCTGTCTCACATTGAGGTCTTTCATCCATTTTGAGTTTATCTTTGTGTATGATGTAAGAGAATGGTCCAGTTTCATTCTTCCGCATGTGGCTGTCCAATTTTCCCAGCACCATTTACTGAAGAGACTGTCTTTTTTCCATTGGGTATTTTTTCCTGATTTATTGAAGATTAGTTAACCATAGAGTTGAGGGCCCATTTCTGGAGTCTCTGTTCTGTTCCATTGATCTATGTGTCTGTTTTTGTGCCAGCACCATGCTGTCTTGATGATCACAGCTTTGTAATAGAGCTTGAAGTCAGGTATCGTGATGCCCCAGCTTTAGTTTTCTTTTTCAACATTCTCTTGGAGATTCAGGGTCTTTTCTGGTCCCATACAAAATTTAAGATTGTTTGTTCCAGCTCTGTGAAAAATGTCAATGGTATTTTGATAGGGATTGCATTGAAAGTGTAGATCAAATTCATTTTTTTAATAATTGCAGAGCCCCAGGCTCCAGACACAGAGATTCGAACTCAGGAGGTCACATATTAGGCCAAGGATACATTTTTTTTTAAGTTTCATAAGTGATTTTGATGTTTGACCACATTTGGAAGTCACCGGCATCAAATGTCAGATTCAGATTTCTTGTGGGCAAGACAGGGAAATGACTGACTAGGGAAGGATCATTGTCACATTGTCATCAAACATATATTAAGCCCCCATCAAGCACAGAGGATGGAAAGGGGTGTGTGACCCAGCCTCTTGCCAGTCACAGGGCCTGCATGCTGGGGATGGAGAGAGACACGGAGCATACACACTGAGAGGCAAACAGCAACACATGTGGTATTGTGCAGAGTCCAACAGCATGGCCAATGTTCAGATGGCGTGGTGACCTCCCTGTCAGGGGGGATGTCATGAAGAACATGGATTATTATAAGATGGACCTTGAGGAAAATTTAGATCTTCCAGAAATGGGACAGAGACAAGAGCATTCCAAAGAAGACCATCAGGATGAATGGAGGCTTATAGGCAGGAATGTTTTATGTGGGTTCAAGAATATTCAACTAGGTTGTGTCAGAGAATCCTGAGCAATCTCCTTGGCAGAAGGTGAGCATGGATATTGGGCCACATATTTTGGACTCCGCACTGTAGAGGATGGGAAACCAGAGCAAGGAGACTGTTGAAAGCTCTGTGAGGGACCAAATGTGAAATGCTCTGCGCCTGGAAATAGAGCTCAGAAGGGGGGAAGAAGGGCTGGAGGAGAAGAGTCCTCTTCTGCTGCCACCTTCTAAATGGCACCATTGGCCCAGGACAGCCATGGATCAGCCCTCCAAGAGGAAGGGGATAGATGTGGCTGGTGGCTCAGCAATGCAATGTGCAGCCAGGCATAGATATATACAAATCAAACATTCATAACTCTGAAAGTATCTGGCCCTGTTTCTTTCTCAGAAAATATCCCAGATCACTGGAGCAAGGAGTAGATTAGCAATTCTGAGCTTTAAATACTATTTCTAACACTGATTTACTGTGACGTTTGGGACAAGTTGTTGTTTTTGATTGCTGAGTTTCCACAATCAAGAGTGCAAAGCAGTGAGACAGATCCTGCCTGTGAGCCTGGTTTTAAGAAGTAGTCACGCAAAATGGCAATAAGTGAACCCCTTTAGAATAACAGGATGTTCAGATCTTCTCAAGATTTCCTTGGTAATATCCACGGCTCAATTTACAAGTCAACGGATGCGCATGTTTTTCATAATTCTTAGTGCCCCTCAAAATGTAGACCTAAGTTCTCCGCCCTTCTCTCCCCAAGCACAGAGTTTGGAACTTAGGGGGAAACTGGACTGCTGATATTTGAAACAAAGCAGAATCCAATTCTGTACATGCTGTTCTCTAGGATCTCCTCAGTGTACACCACTTCTATCCTCACCTCTGTGAGGTGACGCATAGTCTTCATCTCATCTGAGTCCCATACCTGGGTTAACAGCTGCCTGATTTGCATCCTGCCCACACCTTCAGTATGCCCCCTAACACCCGCCCCTATGTGATTCTTCTGTCCATAGCCCTACCATTGTCTGAGACCTTCAGTTCTTCAGAGTCTTTCTTGACTTCTCTCTCACTGCCCAGATTCAATGTTTTTCCAGGTTGTACATTCTAGCTCTATGGGGGCAGAACTAAAAAGGTGTATAGAAATCTCCTAGTCACTGAATAATATGAATCACAAGTCCTCTGAATTCCTCAAGGTCAGGGTCGATATCTTGTGCATCTCTATACTCCCAGCTGCAGACATGGTGCCTGACTCAGAGTAAGAGCTCAAATAATCTTTGCTCAAAGGCAGAGGGGGAGATATGGAACTTATAACACTCCTGAGGAAGCACAGATTTCTAATAAAAATATAAAACAGGAACAACGAACTAGAATCTCCCATGCTAAAGAAAAGCTTCCACTATATAAAAAAACAATACCCATATTACATAGATGAATTTTTTTTTAAACTAAGATGGTGCTTAACAAATTTCAGTGACTTGCCCAGGGTCCTACCAAGTACGTAGCCCAGTCCTCACGCCACTCTACCTTTTGAAACTCGGCCCTCACCAAGCAGAGAAAGCTGCTAATTCACCCTCATAAAGATATTTCTGTCAGGAGAGAAGGGAACCAGCAACCACCCTTTTCCTGGGTCTTCTCACCGTGGAGAGTGCCTCCGCCTCTGGCGCCATCTCAGCTCTCAAAGCCATAAGCCCACACAACAGCCAAGAGTGGAGGAAGAAGCTAGTGTCGGAAATGTCTGTGTGTCCTGAGAAAGGTGCAGTGGACATCCCCGTCTCTTGAGCAGAATGGATGCAGGTGCCGTCTCGCTCTGGACAGCCTTCCAAAGACCCCCAGTTGTTCCAAGGGATCCCTGGGGCAAGTGCATGACCTCTCCTCCCTCAGGGCACTTCACACTTTTGAGCCTATTGAGCAGGTGTATTCGTGCACCGGTACCTCCCCTGCCGGGCCAGGGCTCCTGGAAGCAAGATCTGCCCTTCACCATTCCCTGCAAACCTAGGGCCCAGGGAGAGCTCAATATAAATGGTGCAGAATGAGAAAATGAAAGAGCAAAGTGGGAACTTGCCAGAGAAGGGCTTCTTCCCGCCCTGCAGTCTGGTGGAACACCCTGGTGGCAGGCCTTGCCGATTGGTGGCACGCCATGGCAAATGTGGGAACCAGAACCATTAGTCACACACAGCCAGTGCCTGGAAGCCTGGGACTGAGACTGTTGAAGAGTGTGAGTGATTCTCTGTGCTTGCTCAGCTTGGCTGAAAACTCATTTTCTCCCCTATTCCACCCCAAAGGGCTCCCTCACAGAAGCCAATTCATTGTGAAAGATCTCTATGGCCCTTGGAAACCTGGGAATCACTCTGTAGTGACTCCCCTCTCACTGCTGTGGGGGTCATGATGGCCAGAGGGGAAACCAAGTCAGAGCATGGTAAATTCCTTCTGAGAGTTGGGACTGAGCAGGAAGAGAGGGTGCTTCCAACTAGTGAGTCTGGCCTTTAATGTCCAGACCTACTTTACTGTCACAGAGCCAGACTTCTAGAGTCAGGCAGGGCACACATGTCCAGCCCTGGCCATAGTGATCTGAGCCAGGCTGGTCCCGGGAACCCAAAGCTGGCCATCAGCCACTCCTCTTCAACTGGTAACTGAAGTCAGTTATGCAGATAATAGGATGAATGTAGTGGGGCTTTTTCATCACATACATTATTCTAATAGAAATGCATACCGTGACCCGAGCTTTGTGACAGTCCATTTTAGAAGACTTTTGCGGAGCAAATCAAGTACGCAGTGAGAAATTGGAAAAAGCATTTTTCCTTAGCAGTATCTGCCAGCTCTATCCTAAGCAGCCAGAACCCAGACAAGCCTCAGCTGCGAAAAGGGATGCAGAACACTCCCCCCACCTTCTGAGCCCACTAAATGGTCCAGAGGAATCTGAGATGTGGTTGGTGCGCATCCATTAAATAAATGCCTTTTACCCAGGCTGGCCATTCTTTCTTGCTCTCTGTCTAAAGCATTGCTATTCCCTCAGTCCACATTCAGACACACACCTTTTTGTCAGCTACTTAAAATCATTAAGTGAACTTAATTAGGTTTGTCAATCCCTAAGGCTGCCAGGGTGGCAAATAAGGCATTATATTCACTGTCCATTAACAGTCTGTTGCCTGAACGAGACTGTGCGTTTTCGGAGCTGTGCATGAGTAGCATCAGCATTTCCTGCACAGAGATCTGTTCAGTGAGTCTGGGAGACACCCAATTTCAAGGCTGTCCCCTCTAAACCTGGCCCACTGCCCCAGTGGCCACCTCCCCGAATCCCCCAGGCCAATTTTCAGCAGGCCTCTCTGAGCAAGAACAGAGGCAAGGGGTATGTTCTTTGTGTGAAGACAGGCTCCAACCAAGATCTCAAGCCAAGTCTGTTTTATCAACAAGTTTCAAACCCCACCAGCTGGAAAAAAGAGAAAAGGCAACAATAATCCATGCAATCAAAAGTGTCTTATTTGGAAAAACTGAAAGAGCTGAGCAGGTGTGAACTATTGAGGGGCAGGGAGTGAAATCAATTGCTAAAGGCTAGAAAGAGCTCAGCTGCCATGTTCTTAAATAGCACAGAAGAGTGAGGGAGCTGGAGGAACCCCGAAGAGTTCGCTCTTCCCTTCTCCTTGACCAGGCTGCCCACAGAGAGGGAGGGCTAGGTTCTTCTAGCCATGGGGGCTCGGAGTTCTTTCTCTTTATCTTTGGGATAAAGAACAGTGAAGTAACCAAATGTTTGTTAGAACCTGACCTCCGTAATCCTGGCAGTAATGTGGCATGGACCTTGCCTTTCCTTAGACCCAGAGAAGTCCACCTGGTACATGCTAGAACTTTCCAGTCTCAGAGCACTCCACCTGGTACATGCTAGAACGTTCCCTCAATCCTAGAGCAGTCTAACTGGTGCATGCTAGAACTTTCTCTCAGTCTCAGAGCACTCTATCTGGTACATGCTAGACCTTTCCCTCAATCCTAGAGCAGTCTAACTGGTACATGCTAGAACTTTCTCTCAGTCTCAGAGCACTCCACCTGGTACATTGCTAGAATGTTCCCTCAATCCTAGAGCAGTCCAACTGGTGCATGCTAGAACTTTCAGTCTCAGAGCACTCCACCTGGTACATGCTAGAACTTTCCCTCAATCCTAGAGCAGTCTAACTGGTACAAGAGCTAGAGCTTTTAGTCTCAGTGCACTCCATCTGGTACATGCTAGAACGTTCCCTCAATCCTAGAGCAGTCTAACTGGTACAAGCTAGAACTTCTAGTCTCAGCGCACTCCATCTGGTACATGCTAGAACTTTCCCTCAATCCTAGAGCAGGCTAACTCATACATGCTAGAACTTTCAGTCTCAGAGCACTCCATCTGGTTCATGCTAGAACTTTCCCTCATTCCTACAGCAGTCTAACTTGTGCATGATGGAACTTCCTGTCAACCTCAGAGCACTCCACCTGGTACATGCTAGAACTTTCCCTCAATCCCAAAGCACTCCACCTGATATATGCTAGAACCCAAGACCTGAGGCCACGGCTGACCCTGGAGAGTGACCTGGTATCTGTACTTTTGGGGGGGGGGGCGCAACAGGAAAGACAGGTTGCACCAGAAAAACTGAGAACCTTGAGGAAGTCTCACCCATCTTCAGCAAGGAGGGGGAAGCAGAGCCAGGAGCAATCTCTTCTTCCCCTAGGGTTCAGCTGAAGACACACAACCAGGTACCATCCAAAGCAGAGAATCCTGAATCTCCTGAATCTGGGTGGCCCCAATGGCCACCCGGCCTCTCGGCTAGTGCCCCCACAGAACAGAAACGCCCAGATGGGTCCTGCTGTCTCCTCCCTGCCCCAGCACCTATCATCCCCAGACCCCATTCCCAGAATGCCTTTGCTCCACCCCTGCCGTCCCCACACCCCAGCGTGACCCACCTTAGTCCCCCCATGCCACCCGCCCCGTCCCCTCCCTGCAGCCTCTGGAGTCTGGAGCATTTGGGGCAGGGTCGGCAGGGTGGCCTTGTGGGTGGACGGAGGCCGCATTGCATGTTTACATCTGATTCGACATCTGATTGAGTCTTCCCTGATTGTTAGGAGTGTTCCTGACTCCCAACTATGTGCAATTCCCCGTGTCAATCAAACTCTTTTAAACAGCAGCTGCCACTGTTGTTGCCTTGCGGAGCACTTTAGAAACTCTTCTATTTAGAGACCATGCCAGCCCCAGCCTGCATCACGCCATCCATGCTAAGAGGCCCAGTGGCGGCTTGAGAACCTTGCAGCCCTAATCTCTCAGTAATGAAGAAGGAGGGCAGAGAGAAGGGAGGGAGGGCAGAGAGGGGAGGGGAGCCATGCAGTCTCCCAGGAAGGGCCCAGTTAGGGCAAAACAGGGGTTTTGTCCCTCTCCCCCATGCTCAGCGGGCGCACACAGGTAATTCACTCGCTCCGGGCCCAGGCCGCCTGCAAGGTACGCCCGTGACACTCAGCACCTGGCCTGGCCCCTCAGCCTGTGGATAACAGATGAGGAGGTGGTAACCTAGAGTGGAGAAATGGGAAAGGTGCGCCGTGGGGCCTTACCCACTGCTCTTCCACCCAGGGATGTGATTCTTTCTAGTCTCCATCCCCAAGTGGCTCCGTGCACCTGTTCTCTTGCTGCCTGCGAGTAGCATCTCTCTCACCCTGGCAACTGCTGTAAACAGAACAAGACGACAGTGTTACGGCCCCTGTTTGCCCCCTGAGGATCCCAGGCCTGGCTGTGTCCCAGGTGACACGGGCTGGAGCTGGGAGCTCATCCGCCGACAGAGTACCCCGGGAAATCTAAGGAAACCGTGACCTTGCCGTGGCTCATGGAGAAGCCTGATGCTGTGCGTGATACACACATGCCGCTCACCATCTTTGCGTCTTTCCACACCCCTCACCCACGAGCCACGGGGGCCGGGCCATGCGCTGAGCCATCCCTCACTCCAGTTCCTCCGCCGCAGATGTCCTCCCCTCACGGTTCCCCGGCCCCATATCCACACCTCTGAGTCCTCGCCTTCCTTCGAAACCAACTTAAAGGCTGCCTTCTCTGTAAAGAAATCTCAGTAGGTTTACTGTTAATACTTACAGTCTGCTCTGTGTTGGTTACAAACACTCCCAGGGATCAGAGTCAAATTATTTAATATTTAACAATGGGTCAGGCACCACACAGAGCAGCCCCAGTGGAGACTGACACTGGATAAGACACCAGATCCTTGAGATCCTTCCCCCACCCCGCTGTGCAGGGGGTTAACTTTTCAGTTGCTGAATAATGGGGAAAACTAGGGGTACCAGGAAAGGAGCCAGGGGACACTTGGGGGACAGTGGCTCTTTATCAGATGGTACAGAAATATTTTAATAATGACTTCGGCTCCACCAGGGAGTACCCACTGAATATCAAGCCTACCCATTTCTACCCACCCTCCACACCCAAAAAGTGAAAGAGGTCTCCTCGGAGCTTCAGGGAGTACTGGAATCAAGCCCCAAACTCCGGGATGGATTAACCTATGGAACAATCCCTCAGCAAGGAAGTAGGGGGAGCCGTGGACTATTCCCCTCTCACAACTGCTCTGTGATTAGGGGAGGCTCACACGAAGGACCGCTATGAGCCAGGCATCGCACACATCGGCCAGATGCTGAGTCCTGCCAGGTGACTGACCCATGCCGTTTCTCACACACGCTCCTCTTAACACCTACAGGTTCTGGCTGCAGATTGTTGCGTGGTGGGGGCAAGGATCCAGAGCCACCGTGGCTTTTGACAATATCTCCATCAGCCTGGACTGCTACCTCACCAGTGAGTTCACCCTGTCCCTGGCACTTGTCCCCAACCCAGACAACCCCGGGCCTCACTTTCCCTCCTTAACCTGAACCCACCTGCCTCTCCCACCTTCCCCGGGGGCATACTCTGCTCTCTCCCTTAAATCAAGCCTCACTTAACTCAGCCCACGGGGTCTTCTCTATTCTAGTCAGTGGGGAGGACAAGATACCACAGGATACGGCACCCAAATCAAGAAATCTATTTGAGAGAAACCCAAACAAGGAGCCAAAAGCCTGGGAAAGTACAGGAGAGATCCCCGTCTTTGACCCCACAGGTAAGGGTTCAACTTACAAATTTGAGCAAAGTCATTTTCTGTTGTTGTTGCAAAAGGCAGAAGAAAGATATGGGTTGTGATGGCAGTGGGGAGCTGTGTTTAAAGAATAAAATAGTCAACCTTTAAAAGGACCATCACCTATTCCCTGGCTATGGGGCTCTAAGAGGAGGTTGTTTGGGTCTCTTATTGCCTGGCTGAATGGAGCGTCTGGAAGTTGAGCAAAGGAGCAACTCTCCTCTGTGCCTGGGGAATACCCAGGCACCAACACGAGAGAACCAAGCTGATCTTTCCTCAAACTCAGTCCCTTGAAACCACTCCCCATTTACTGAACAAAGGAAACCTTACATTAGACTTCTTGTAAAGGGGGTTGGGCCCCAAGCCAACGTTATTTGTTGCACAAAGCCAGGCTAGCCCATCACGGGTAAAGGCCCCAAAGCTTCAGGTTCAACACATTTCCCCAAACCTTGGTTCCCTTCCAGAGCTGTCTGTTTCAGCATCTTCCAGGCTGAAGGACTTCTCATGGGGACTCTTGCTGCTTCAAACACAGGCTTCTTCAGCCTCTGGCTCTAAACCATGGTGTGACTTTCAGCTATTCTTTGTACAAGGAGGAAATCTCCTAGAATCAGTCTCCAGAGCCAGTATGATGTTCCTGGGCAGTTATTAGGCCTGTGAGCCTCGCCCCAGAGAAGCTGGGGCCCGACACCAGCAGGTCAGGGGGTTCCCCCAGGTGGGCTGGGTGCCTGGGTATGGGAGTGAAGTGAGTAACCTGAAGAAGCACGTGTACAGCACTGTCCACCCATACTCTTTTTCCAATAAAAGATCACTTTATTAAAATAACAATAGATAAATGATAAATTTCTACTTACAATGTAAAATCCTTGTTTAGTGCAAAGTACAAAGAAAAAAACAAGTGGAGACTTACACCTTCACACTAAATTCATTGACTCTCAACTTATTATGTAAATATCAGCTTTGCTTTGTCTTCTAAGAAAGAAACCCCTCCTTTCTCTGGCTGAAAAGCCACCCTGGGTGTAGCTCTCTCTGTCTCCGATTCCTACCTGATCTAACCCAGCAGCCAGACCAGGGGGAAAGAGTTCCTTGCTTTTCCCCCTCACCTCTCCCCTCTCCTCCCTTCACCTTTAACTAAATCCTCAAAACACTTTTTCATTTGTCTACATGAAGGGGAACCTGCCACCTCTATTTCCCTACTCTGCCTCATCATTCATGAAAACGGCTAAGGTGAGGGCTGCAGCCTTCTGTCCATTGTTTGCCGCCCCTCCCCTCCCGGCCACCCCACCCCAGGGACGGACCTCCAGGACTCCCCGGGCCCTGGTCAGTGACTGCCTCCCTGCGATGCATTCAGGACACATTCGGCAAACCTCGTGGCAGGCTCCGGCCCTGCCTCACCACCAACACTGATTACATAGCAGGAGCTCCGGAAAAACTTACGGACTGACAGACTGACAGGGTGATGGGGTGGGTTGGGGTGGGTGGCCCTTGAGGCTTGAGATCAGTTCTCGGATGTTGGCAGCCAGCACTTAGGAGCAGCCATCCACCCCGCCTGACTCCCCAGTTTATTGCCATATAACTCCCACTGTCCCTAAAAGGCTCATCAATGAGGGTCCACACAGTGGCCACTCAGACTAATGAAATCATGTGGCGGCTGGAAAGAGGCGATGCTCTCCCACCACCTCCAAATAAAATCGGAAGCGAGTGGCTGCCTGAGAGGCTGGAGCTTCCTCTGCTGCCCAACCCAGCCTCAGAGCAGGAGGCAGGTGGCTATGGGACAGTGTTCTGTCTCCATGCCCCCTTCTGGAATGACCCCACCTCTAAGGGAAGAGGACACTGAGGCAGATACATCCCCAAGCAGCCTTAGTGGGTTCCTTGGAAAGGCTTTAGAAAACTGAATACAGAGACAATGATTTGCCAGGAACCCGCTCTTGCATGGGGAGCTCCAGGGCAGGGAGAAACTGAGGCAGGCTCCCAGCCCCTGCCCCTGCTGACAGATGTCCCAGCCCCACCATGCTGCCCGCCCCCCAGCACCCTCTGATTCATCAGGAGAAGGAGGAGCAGGGTTGCCTTTCCCCACCCCCCACAGGCAAAGCCCATTACGCCCCCTGAGGTGCCACTTGGCCAGGACCCAGCCTCAGGGTCAAGGAGAACAGGCCACCCTGGGTCTATGCCGTGGCCCTCCCTCACCTGGCTTTCATCTAGACCTACACACAGTTCCTACACACTTCCTCTGGGGCCAATTACATGCTCAGAGATGCTGAGCCGAGCAAGACCCAGGTCAGGCGGTCAAGAACTGCCAGTGTACAAGAGGAGAGCACAGGTAGAGGGGGAGGGGCGGCCTGTGAGCCAGCAGGTCATGGCCAGCAAGGGGAAGCTGAGCCCAGCTCAGAGCTTCTGCCTTCGAGGGCTTCTAGAGAAGAAGGAAGGGCTGCGGTGGGAGGGGAAGAGGAGGGGAGGAACGATTGAGGGGTCTGCCTGCCTGACCCTGGGCTGGGGTGTTTCATACACCAACCTATCCAGACCTCACTCTGGCTGGGGAGAGTTGGTGTCATTACCACTGTGGGATGAGAAGATGGTCTAGAGGGATGAGTCCCCCCGCTGGTAGGGAATGGAGCCAAGATGTGACCCTGAAGTCTACATTCTTTCAGCCAACTAAGCCACTCCAGGTAGCCAAGTCCAGAGATAAACACTGAACATGGGAAAGAGCAGGAGAGCATCCCTACAAAAGGCCTCATGTCCAGTAAACACGTCAGCTCCCGGCCTTCAACAAAGGATGGGGGACACCAAATAACAAGATTTCCTTCCCAAAGTTCAGCGCTGTCAGTTTCTGCTGGGCTGGAACAAGGTCGGCTGGTGGCATTTCAGCTCTCCTCCTGGCGGGGGTTAGAGCAGCTCCTGGAAACACAAAGGGTACACAGGGGCTTTTGAAAACACTCACTCACAACACATGCAGGTCTCCCTAAACACTCTGCACGTCCCCAAAGTCAGCCCCATGACGAGGCCCTTACCTCCAGGTCTGGGGGTTCCCTCACCCCGAAGCCCACAGGGCAGAGCTGAGGCACTGGAGCATCGAGGCAGGGAAAAGCCTGTCCAGGTGCTTCATGAAGCATTCTCGGAAGCCTGAGTCACTTTAGCTAATCAGATGAAGAAACTGAGAGAGAAAATGGGGCAAGTATTAAGTCTGGGAAAATTACATTTGTCAGCTTTGCACATACAATTACGCTAACCAACTGCTTGGGATAATGCAATCACGGGGCTGCAGAGTTCTCTCTCTCTCTCTCTCTCTCTCTCTCTCTCTCTCTCTCGGCAGTAATGAGAGTACAAGCCGGCTCTACCACCCCCCCAAAGCCCACATAAGGACAGGCAGGACCCCCAAGGCCCATGACCCTGCCTCAGCTTCCTCCTTACCCCTCTCTCCTGTGAGCTCACATGTTGTATAGGGAGAGCAGGAGGGAATCAGCTCAGAAAACTTACATAAGAACCCGCCCAAACCTTGGGCCCAACCCACAAGTATCAGTAACTCATGGAGCCCTGGCATCAAACCACACTCTCGCCTCCGAGGTGCTTAGTGATGGTTGCTTTACTGTTTTCTGAGTACACCTCTCTTGCTGAAGGGCAGGGGGGCAATTAAAACTGTGTAGGATCACGAAAAGAGCACTAGACCGGGAGTCAGCAGCTCTGTGCACAGCCTTGGCAGGCCTGCACTAGCAGGCTGTGGTCCTGGGGCGGCTCCTGCCTCTGCTCAGCCTTCTCTGTGCTCATCTAACAGCTGGGGCATGTCAGCAAACCCCCACGGAGCAGAGCTCGGAGGAGAGGCGCTAAAGGCCACACAGCCAAAGGCAAGCAGACTGCTTCTTGTAATAGTCCAGGCTTAAAGTAGACAGTCTCCGGGTCCCTCCCCATCACCGACCCTGAGGTTTTAAGGGCTGAAGGGATAAGGGTGTAAGGGACCCAGAGCTTTCTTGGCCCATCTCTCTAATTAACCCATGGCACTGCTAATGTGCCCAGAAGAAAGGGTGACAGACTGTCCATTTCCCCGCACGCTCCTATGATTCAAGAACAGATGCCAATTTCAATGAGAAAGTTTTATGTGTTTCATATAAATTGATTGAGTCTATTCCTGCTAAATGCATTATCCATTCACCACAGAACAACTCTTAGAGTTAATAGAATTTGTAGCTAGAGCCATTATGGTCCAAGCGTGCTCTTCTGGGGATGACAGCATTGTTGCAAGGCAGGCTTGCCAGGGCCCGGCCCCCTCGCTCAGAACCTGTCTTCTCGTTTCCACCAGAGCCTCCTGCGCTCGGGCGCTGCAGACCCGGCCAAGCTCATTTCGGCAGCGTACCCAAATAGTGAGGAGTCACTGAGTTCCTGAACAAATAAATGTATTCTAATCCAATCCCAAACAAATCATAGCATCCTATCATCTGTTGGCACCGCAGACAGCTACCTACAAGCTGGAGGGAGCTGGGGTCCCTGCTTTCGCCGTAGCTCTTTACTGTGTGCCTGTCTGGGAGGCAGGAGGCCCCCAGACACGGGGAGGACAGGAAACAAGTAAGGATAGAAGTGCAGGGGAGCCCCACTCATCCTGGCGGTGGGGGGGTGGGAGGACTCTGATTGGACTCTCGGCTCCATTGCATCATTGACAGCCTTCCCCAGAGGTGCCCAGTGACAGAATCTGGGACTTCCTGAGTGCAGCAGGGACCCAGATCCACCCCAGGCTTTCTCCAAGTGTCTCCTCACGCCATCTGCTTCGGGTCACCTTGTGAGGGGAGGGAGGACCCAGAAGTGCTGCTCATTCAAAATGAAGCTTCCTGGTCCCCACAGACCTGTGGAATCTGAATGTCTAGGAAGAGGTGGTCACACTCTGCATTTTTAACAAACTCTCAAGGAAAGCCTGGTTTTAAATAAAGTTCTGCAACCCCAAAGGGCAGCCTGAGCTCTTGAAAACAGATGAGGAGGAGCCTAGGCCTGGGGAAGGTGAGGGGCTGGCTCAGAGTCACACGGCATACTTTTAAGTTTTTATCTCTCAGACAGCAAAGCATTTTGTCATCTCCTCTTACACACCTAAAAACCACCAGTCACTGGGTGGTGCTGGATGTAAGCAACTGTCCTGGGCTCTTCTGTATGCGTTATCTCACTAGTTGGTACTCTAATGTAATCCCCCTTTTACAGATGAGGAAACAGGGTAAGTAACTTGCCTTAACTTATACAACTTGTATAAGAAGCTAAAAAACATGGTCCTTTTAAAAAGTGTATAGAAAAATTAAGTTTTCTAAGCCAGGTAACATTTGGAAGGGCAAGTTGTCATAAATCTTAAAGGAATTCTACCGTTGACTAGTCTTCTAGAGGAATCTCTTCTCTGAAAAAAAAACAAGAAAAAAACTCTGTCTAAAGTTTTTGGTTAGAGCACATCTGCATCTTCACTGATACTCCAAACAGCACCCTCAGCACACGATGTACCCACACACATGTAAGAAAGCTGATAATTGCAACTAATTGGCACCCCTGTGTGCACCCGAGTCCTCACTGGTGCACATGGAACGTACTTTTGTCAGCAGCCATTCCACTGGGGGGAGCAGTTCCTTACGACCTGGGCAGGCATGGGCCGTAGATAGAATCATGGGGACTTGTTTGGGTGGCTGGCCATGTTCCTGTTCAGCTGGTCTGCTTCTTTACCGAGTATTGTGGATTATCACCTATTTATAGCAAGGGAACTCATGAGGACGCATGAAGCACCAGCCTTAACAAGGCTTGTGGGCCCCCAGTCCCCACGACAGGTTCAGTGCCCACCCAATTGCCATGTCACTCTTCATTTGAGAGCGGCTCCCTTCCCTGGGAGCTAAAAGGGCCAGGCTCCGGGAAGACAGGCGGCATGAACTAATTTGTGAATGCATGATGCCCGTGACTGACGTGCAAGAGTCTCTTCCAGTGCAAGAGGTTTTGTGTGTTAGGAGACCCCGTCAGCATCCCCAAGAGGTGGCCTGCGTGGTTGCTGAGGGAGAGAAAGCCCTGCCACAGGGATCTGGTGACAGTGCAGGGCGGACGGGAGGGCTGAGCAGGAGGCTTGCTCCCCGCCTCCCCCCGACAGAGCCCCCCTACCAGCAACAGCTTCCGGGGCCAATAGTCCACCATTGCAGGCTGCCGCCTTGGATCTGTACCCGGTTACTAAGCATGTTCAGCTTCTTTCCTTTGGTCCTTACTGCCCCCCAGGCTCCCCGAGGATAGACATCACTATCAGAAAGCAGGATGGCATCGCTGTTGGTTTTTTGTTTGTTTGTTAGTTATTGAAGTATAGTTGACACACAACTTCACATTCGTTTCAGGCGTACAACACAGTGATTCGGCAAATCTATACATTATGCTGTGTGCTCCCCACCAGTGTAGCTTCCGTCTGGCACCACACAGCACCATTGTAATACCATTGACTAGACTCCCTACGCTGTACCTCTCATTCCTGTGACTTACACATTCCATGACCGGAAGCCTGAACCTCCCACGCCGCTTCACCCATTCTGAGTTGGGCATACTTTCCAAGAGCTCAGACCACCTGTGTTCAAGTCCCAGCTATGCCACTTACTTTAAGCTACTTCCTTCTCCTTTTTGCGCCTTTGTTTCCCCACATCAAAAAAAATGGTGCTTTTCTCACTAGTGCTTCCATTTCATAGGCTCTATAAAAGGATTAGGTGAGTGCATGCCTGTCCCAGGCTGAAAGAGGAGCAGGACACGGAGCTGATTGAGTCATTGCTGTGTTCTTCATTTCAGAAGTGAGGAGACAGCATCAGAAAGGTTGTGTAGCTTGTCCCCCCCAGTCAAAGTGCAGAGCCAGAATCCAGACTCAAGCTGGCTCACTCCAAAGTCTTCCCGCTCTAACACTATGCCCACTGGGAGCAATCCGAAATACCACCCAGCTGCTGAAAAGGGAAAAGCTCTTGCTGCATCCAGATCGACTGGTTTTCTCTTTCCAACTCAGGAAATTCAGCTCAGCATTCAACACAGAAAGCATCATTGCTTTCCAGTCAGTGTGTTCTTAGAATTCCCTGAATCCCAGTCCTTTAAAAAAAAAAAAAAAATTCATGCAGGGCTGAGTTCAATTCAACAAGCTTAACAAGCATGTGCTGTATGCCTGGTCTGTGCCAAGCCCTGTGCTGGGTGCCCCAGGGCCTGCAGCTGGGAAGGAGACAAAGCGCCAATCTTGAAAAATGCACCACCCAGAGCTGGGTCCACATAAGCCTGAGATGAAACCACTGATACCTCAGCACAAGGGAGATCCTGGCTCCCTTTCCATTTTCTAATTCTGGAATCGCATCTGGAATTTGGGCGGGTCCCCCCCCCAACCCCCACTCCATGGCTCTGACTTCACCCTGTGCTGGATGATGAGGAGGTCTTCATCCAAGATGGGTGCATTGCAAATTCTACTGAACTGATCATCATTTTTGAAAAGATATCAAGTGTCCTTTGAGAAAGGAAAGAATCTATGCTGTTACTTCAAAACTTCCCAACCCTGGGCCCCAATGGAGAAACAGCACAGCATCATCCAGCTCTGACAGACTCGAAAACACCTCACGAACCCCCAGTCTAAGGCTACATGGTGGTTGGAATCATGGCCAAGCTACAGACAAAATGCCTTAACACCAGGCCATAGCTCCTGTTAGCAGAAGAAATGATTCACTGCCCTCTCTCCTTTGGATGGCCTCAGAAAACATGTTGCTTTTACCCATTTGTTTCAGTGAAAGGCTGCATAAGTGGGAGACAACAAATGATCCAGGAACTCTGGTCTCAGCACAGCTTGATTAAGATCATTTAGCTCCAAGACCAGCAGAACACAAAAGGCCCCTCCATCAGTGCAAATGCATTAAGCACTTGTTGTGGGGAAGACCACTTTTAATTATCACCCTACTCCCAGACTTGCTGGTTCAGCCTGCAGAACAAACCTGCACCCCCTTGGAGCCTATTCAGTTTTCTGCTTGTTGCAGCAAAGCTTCAGTGGTCTTGGACAGAGAGATGTTTTGTTTTGTTTTGTTTTGTTTTAATTCATCTGGGCCCAGAGCTGAACAGAGGAACTAAGAGGAGAAAGACTGAAATACTAACTCTAGATCACATAAGGGGATCCTCCCCACTTGCTCCTCCACTGGCAAGAGGAAAAGGGACAAGAGGTGGAGTCACCCTGGCCATCACTGAGTCGAGGAGGAGAGAGAAGACACCCGGGAGAATGCAGCCTAGCCAGGGCCCTCCACACTGGGTGCTTACACAGAAGACGTGGAAGCCAGTGAATGTGCTCGTGTGGAGTTTGGGGATGGCTAGATAGTGATCTATTGCTTTATAACAAGTTACCATAAATGCAGTAGCTTAAAACAACACACATTTGTTATATTCGTTTCTGCAGGTCAGAAAACTAAGCACAGTTCAGCTGCGTTTTCTCCTTCATCGTTTCTCATACAGTTGCAATCAAGGTGTTAGCTAAGGCTGGGTCTCATCTGAAAGCTCAACCAGGGAAGGTATCACTCCCAAGTTCACATGATTGTTGGCAGTTCTTGAGAAGCCTAGGAAGAGAGGAGGAGGAGAGAAAGGGAGAAACACAAAGAGAGAGTCTGCAAGCAAGATGGAAGTTAGTTACAATCTTATGTAATGTAATCATGAAAAAGACATTCCATCCCCTTTACCATATTCTACTGCTTAAAAGCAAAGCAGAGGTCTCACCCGTACTCAAAGGGAGGAAACTAAGCAAGGTGTGACTACCAGGACGCAGAGATCGCTGACCACCTTAGAACCTACCTGCAGTGGGCTTTTGTGTGCCAGAGATCACCCGATTAACAGGAAGCTTTGAGAACTCACTGTGGAGGCTGATGGGCAGAATTCCTGTTAGTGATCTCAAGCCTATCAGACACCTAAATATTCACAAAACACCCCCTGAGTGCCAATCCACAGCAAGACGATAAACGGGTTGGTCAAGAATCCTGGAGACTAGGTTCTAGCTTTGCGATTTGAGGAGAATCAAACATTCTGGGGCCCAGTTTTTTCCTTCGTTGTGTAAAGCAGAGATAACAGTTACCTGCCACTTCTTTCTCGAGCAGGCTATTGTACTGAGCAAATGAGCTCACTCCTAGCAGGCTTTGAAGGGTACAAAAGAATATACTAACATAAAATGTTGAGATATTGTTATTAACATTATTATTAAAATATATAATGGAAAAGATTGGGCCAGTTCACTCATCCCCCCCATATGTTGCCCTATATAAATTTTCAGTGTAATGTATTTATAATCTTCCTCCTCCCCAAACTATGAGCTATGCACCTTTGTTTATACGTAAGTGTGTGTTCTGAGTATATTTTTCCTTGAATTTTTTTTGCAAAAGTTACAAGCAAATCCCAGCGAGGCACTCTTAGAGCTAAAAAAGGAGGAGGGATAGTATTCTGCATTTTGGGTCCTCTTGTACAATCAGTTCCCTCCCAACACAGTTCATCTTCAATTTGCAAATGAAACCCTCAAACTCCATTTGGGGGAAATATATGACTTATGTGGGGCCATAGAGGATTGCCCCAAAAAGACCCACTCACTGATATAAATTGAAAGAGCGATTTTAGTCTTTTAAAGCTTGTCAAAATCTCAGTCATATGAGGACTCCAGAACTTTCTCCAGGAACAGCTTTTTAATCAAATCCCAGGAGATTGGATCTGAGAGGCCTGATTTGGTTTTTACAGTGAATATTGACAGTATCTTCATAATAATGTGAGCACATTTTACACATTTAATTATTATTTTTTAAGTGACTGACAGATTGATCTTATTCCAGGATTAATGTTAACAAGTGAGGAAAATAAGGCATGGTTTGGGCTTGTCCAACAACCTAACAGAATCAGGAAAACTCCCCAGGGCCTCAAAATAACTACCTGGAAACAAGGACTATTTATTTTACTCAACTGGCTTTATGACTTTGATCCTACTAACTAGTCCGTACAGTCTATGAATTGATAGTTTCTGTCAATGGTCAGGTCAGTGGAGGGCCCACACTACTAAGGAGTAGGACTCAAGCATTCTCTTAAGGACTGCAGGGCTCCCTACATGTCAATAATGTGGGTGTGGTTGTATGTCTATGAGTGTGTGCTGGTGTGTACGTGAGTGACAATGTGGAGATGTGTGCTGTCTCCTCGGGCCCTACCCCTTTCTGTTGTGCAGTCATGGCTAAGAGACAAAATACCTTTCAACAAACACCCATTTATACTACCAGGACTGCCTGGCCCTTTCCATCCTATATTGCTCTAATGCTCTAATGTTAATACAGGAACACCAAGGGCCAAAGGTGCTCCCCCCAAACCACACGCAGTACCCTCAGCATGCATGATCTCCTCCTCCTGACCCCTCGAGGGGGTTTGAGGGCTGGTATTTGGCCTACTCTCTTCTTTCTATGTTGTTTTGTTCTTCACTCAACAAAGGTTTATTAACTTCCTCCTACATGACTGGCACTGTTTTAGGTCCTGGAGACAAAGCAGTGAACAGAATCGACTAAGCCTTACTTGGCTTGTAGAGCTTATATGCCAATGAGGGTGACAGACAAGTGTGCGGTGATATATTTCAGATAGTGATGTTTTGTGAAGAAAATAAAGCAAGTTAAGGGGACAGAAATGACAGTGGCAAAGCATATGTGGTGTGTGCGTATGTGCTACAATGATGGGGGTATTAACAGAGAAAACTCCAGGTTCCTTCAAGTGTGTATCAGAGCAGAACCAGATGATGCTATTCGTTACTAACATTAAAGTCCTACTTTTTACTCCTAGGCAGACTTGGCCTGGGAAAACCTCCAAGGCCCTCACGGCATAGCTACAACTCTCATAAATGTAAAGGCCTTGACTATGAAGTGTGCAGAGACACAGCCGAGAGTGGGTGAAAAAAGGGGAGCACATGCCTGGGCTGAGCAGGCCAGGCGGGGAGAGCGACCCAAATGTCTGGCTCCCCACCAGCGCAAAGGCAAGCTGAAGGCCATGTATGGTGTCTAAAGAAGCTTTGGAACCCTACTCCCTCTCTCCATCACTGTTTGAGGGATAGCAGCAGGAGTCTGTGGTCATTGCTGGAGATCTTGATTCTAGAAGGGTCCATTCAGATTGAAGTAGGACCCAGACAATGGCTGGGAGCCCAAGGAAGGGTCCAGTGCCATAACAAAAAGTACTTTATAGATGATTGCTGACATTAGTTCAGTGGCCCTATACATGACTAGTGTCATTAATTCAGTGCCTGATGATGGGGAGACACATATCTCCATGATCTTCTTGGCCTTCTCCCCATGTTTGTTTCTTATGATGCTGCATTTCTGGCCACCATGGTGGCACCATAAGCAGGAATAAGAAAGAAGTGTCTCTCCTCCCCTTTTCTCTAGGCCTCTCACTCAGACACATTGCCTTCTCTTTTTGGTCCATCATTTGGTCCTATTTCTTCCCCCACTCCTTTCCCTTCTGCCTTGACATTTGGATTTCCCACCCTCTCAGGTGTCCTTGTTCTCCAATTCATCCTAGAAGGTCCAAGACCTAGACGCAGAAGTCAGGACATTTGTTCTTTCTAGTTCCAAATCACTTGGCCAGTTGGGCCACCGGCCCTTCATCTGTCCATCTGTCAGAAGTGTCCCAGTCACAAGGGCCTTGTAAGGATTTCACCCTTCATGACTTAGAACCAGACCATAAGCAAGAACTACTAAGAATAAAGCAACGAAGGGTTCTGGCCTCCTGTACTGTTGCCCCTCTCTCCAGACGCAGTGAATCCTGTTACATAACCCCCATGGCCAAGCACCAGACTTAGGTCTTCTCCCCCCACGCCCCCCAACCGGTCCATGGAGAAGAGCAGATATGGGCAGAAATCAATGACTCTTTAGGCCTGCATGTGGCAAGGCTGGTGTTCGAACCACCACCACTTCCCGCTAGAAACTCAAAACCAAATCCATTATGTGTAAGCCCCAGATGGGTGAGTCTGCAACACCCCTCTCCCCATCAAATACTTTATTAACACAACTCTGGCCTTGAAGCCAACTTGGGAATAACACAATTAGCCCCGAGGACTCCCTTAACTTAATTTTTACAGTCTGCTTTCAGGAGAGTGTTGTTCCTGTGACCTTTCTCTTCTCTCATGTGTTACTGACATTCCCTCAGGGAGCAGGGGGTGGCTGAGAACACAACACAGCAACCATCACAGGAGCCATTAAAAACGCCCTCAGATTGCCAGGTGTCAGAGCTGTTTAGGGTAATTCCGTCCTGAAAGCAGCTTTTATCTCAACAGCCCTGACTTGTTGCCCTGCTGGTGGGGAGCTGGCTAGCTCAGAGGTTCCCTTCCATGAAGAGATATCTGCCTCCCAGCAGAGAGGGACATGGGCCTCTAGTCTTTGTTCTCTGGGAGACCTCAGCATTTTTAGGCATCCTACCTGTCTAGTGGAACTGTGTGAGGGGCCAAGGAGACGATGATGTAACAGTAAAACACAGATCATGTGCAGGAGCCTATCTAGCACAGAAGACAGGGCTGGTGTTTGAATTATTATTACCACCTCCTAACTTCTCATCATCAAAAAAGAACAAGAGAGAAATGACCAGAAAGCTTTGCACAAATGAACACTGTGTGTGTGTGTGTGTGGTGTGTATATGTGGTGTGTGAGTGTGTGGAGTGTGTGAGTGGGTCATATGTGTGGTGTGAGAGTTTGTGTGATGTGTGTGTGTGAGTGTGAGTGTGAGCATATGGGAGTTTTGTGGTGGGTGTGAGTATATGGAGTATATGTGTGGTGTGAGTGTTGTGGGTGTGAGTGTGTGAGAGTATGTGTGTGAGAGTTTGCATGGTGGGTATGAGAGTGTGTGTAAGAGTGTGCATGTGTGTGCATATGTCATGCAAAGAAACTCAGTCTAAGAAGCAAACTAGAACATGGAAAATTCACCGAGAACTGTGTTGTAGGAAGAGTAAATGTGACCTGCCTCTCCTCACTTAGCCCCAGATTTAACTTTTCTACATGGTCGCCTATCTGGTAAGATAAAAGTGATTCTTCCCCCTTCCCTCTCTACTGACCTAACATGGTTTTCAGGAGCTAAACTTGCTGGAGGATGGAGGTGTTACATAAATGTGCTATAATGAAATACGTTGAAATTGGAGGCCCTGTTCACTCAAAATCATAATAACGTCTTTCTACCTAAGGTTAGACTTCCAGTAACTTCCACCATCTACTAAATAGGAGTACCAAGATATCAATACATCCCCAAATTGTGAGATAAAGGCCTCTTGCAGCTAGCTGGCCCTCACCCTGAGGCAGAGATATGGGGTCACTCTCACGCCCTCACCCAACACTGAGTATAAAATAAGATTATACATAGAAGGACATGCTGAAGCACTAGGAAAACATATGTGACAGTGAGAGAGAAGAAAGTGGATTAGTATAAAGTATTTATAGTTGAGGGCCATTTCATGAAGGGACAAATAGCCCTAAACAACTGGCTAAGTCTGGGTGGCACTATCAAGAAAAAGTTAAATTATACTTAGTGGGCTATATCCCATAAAAGGCAGACATGATGTAACAGCAAGTTCTAGGCCATGGTCATTGGAGATGTCCCTGATATGTAGTCTGAAAAACCCTGAAGCCCCAGTAGTAGAAATGCGGGTGAGAGACCTGACCAGACAGATGATATACAAGGGCTAATCATAGCAAGTGACCTTAAGTGATTCCTACATTACAACTTTTCTCAAAGATTCTGGGAAGATGGCAGTGATGGTGGTACCAGCATAGTTGTCCATCTCTCTGAATCTAAAAGCAAACAACCATATATCAAAACTGAAAACCCATGGACATTTACAACAAAAACTTTTTTATTAAAAAATACCCCAAATACAAATGGATGCAGACAAAGTGCAGCCACCATAAGATCTGCCTAATATCAGCATCTGAGCAAGAGAAAGATGAAGGCAACAGGCTGTCTTATAAACCTGAGAGCAGGAGAAAATCGCTGACAGATACTTGCTGAAAATGACTGACAACCAATTTGAGAACCATTGCTGAATCTAGGAGAGGCTTTGTCCAGTCAAGGTATATGTGAGTCCAAGGGGCCATGGTAATGTTTGAAAGAGCTAGAGGGACCTGGCCACCAAACCTCCTTTCTAGATTTTACTCAATTCCAACATTGAGTAGGATAGGAATAACAGAGACATAGATAGATAGATAGATAGATAGATAGATAGATAGATAGATAGATAGATAGATGATAGATGATAGATAGATATCCAGATAAATATGAAAGAAAGAAAGAGAGCCAGAAATGTTTGAAGGAAAACCATCATATTTTTCAACACTGTATGAAGAAAAGGAGCTCTGTGAAGTTAGAAAAGCTCCTGAACTCTAAAAGTCCTAGAAAATTAATTTCATGTAAAAATGCATAGGTATGACTGTATGGTGACTAATATAATAAAGATGATTAATTAATTTTTAAAAATAAAAAAATAAAAATGCATAGGTATCAAGACCAAATCCTATCCACATTACAATAAGAACTTTAAAAGAGAGTAGAAGACAAAACAACAGCCCCACACACAAGTGAAAGCATACCAGAAAGACACATCTACAAAAGAGATCAAAATTGTAACCTATTTCCAAATGAGCTGACACTAAAACAGTGAAAAAATAACAAAAGCCAGTGTTACAAAAGATCAAAAACGAAATGGTAAAACTCAGAAAAGAATTTGAGATAAAAGGAAAAAATAATTTCAAAAATAAAAACTAAATTAGAAGGCATACAAGAGCAAATACACACAACAGTTAATGCCTTACAAGAAATAGAAGGTGAAAAGAGAAAATTTTTTTTAAATAAAAAAGATGGTATCCATCAAGATAGGCAGAGAAGATCCAACATGCAGATAACAAGAGTGCCTGAAGAAGAAAAATCGGAGAAAGGGAACAAAACAAGTGCTTAAAGCTGTAAGTCAAGGAAATTTTTCTTATTGAATCTAATTATTAAAAGAGCACACTGTGTTGCTGAGAATACTAACCCAGGTGAGCAATACCAAAGGGTATTCTAGTAAAATTGCTGGAAATTAAAGAAAAAGAAGAAAAAGACTTTGGGCACCTAACCAAAGACAGCAAGTGATTTATTAGAGAATGAAATTTAGATTATCATCAGAGTTTTTGATAGTACTACTTTATACCAGAAAAAAAAATGGAGTAATATATTTAATATACGCAAGGGAAAAAAATATTATCAATATCCAAGAACTCAAAGAATATTATCCCCATGAGCCCTTCCTAAGGAATCTACTTGAAAATAAGCTCAGACAACCAAAATGACTAGAGATATTTCGGCATGACTGATAGGAGCATTAAACATATAGCACTTACAGAAGTGAGACTAACTAAAGGTTCAAGAGGAAAGAGTATTGTATGTAATGGTGATATGCCCAAACACTATAGCTACAGTACAGCTTTGGGAAATTATAGGAGAAAGGAGAGCACATACACCAAAAAAATTTTTAACTCATCTCAGTTTTTATTTTTTTATTTTATTTTATTTTATTTTTTAGAGAGAGAAAGAGAATGCAAGCAGGATCAGGGGAGGGGGGCAGAGGCAGAGGGAGAGAGAGAATCTTAAGCAGGGTCCATGCCCAGACCGGAGCCCAGCGAGGGGCTTGATCTCACAACCCCGAGATCCTTGAGCCGACATCAAGAGTCGGACGCTTAGCCAATTGAGCCACCCAGGGTCCCCTGATCTCAGTTTTTATATCAATAATGATAAAGTAGCCGTGTTGTAGTTCTGATACTATTTTGTGTATTATGAAGGATAAATAAAGTAACTGGGTAATTATAGAATATTCTAAGCCTATTATCACCTGTGTTTTTGAGAACCAAGATTCTCAGTGTGGAAAAAAGAAATGCAGATGTAATACAGAAGAGATTAAATTTAAAACCTTGTAGTCCTGAATTTGACCTGAAAGTATCATTGGGAGCTCATGAGGTATTTTGTCATATACATATGTATCTACTTCATATGTACGTATGTTTATACTGATACACATACATGTATCTTAGCTCTGTCCTCTAAAGAAGCCTAGAAACAATCACCAGCCCAGTAACAGTAAGTGTCTATGGCACCTAGATTGTGTACTTACGGGATGTTTTTTTCACTAAAAGAAATCAAAGCTTTTGAGAAGATGGCTGAGTCCAGGTCTAGGGAAGGAACATTTCATCATACCAGATAGCAAGGAAGCAAAATAACTTAGGAAGCTACCACTGAGCAAAAATGTGACAATGTGAACTTCTAAAGAATAATAGTTACGATTAATTAAAACTCAAAAATATAGTTAAATTCATAGATTAATAATGATATATAAACAACTAATTGGTCAACTTCAGAGGATGATAGAAAATGAATCCATCATCTTGAAACTATAAATAAGATGAAAGAATTGAGCATTTATCCTGCCTTTCCTGTATGAACTCTACCAATTGGTAACCAAATAGTAGATGAAAGGAAGCATCTCCTTATATATTCCAACTAATAAATAAGCGAAAAAGATATCATTTGAATATCATTATTTTGCAACTCCCAATAAATAAATGGAGCTAAGCATTAAGTTTCAACAACTGCTAACATTCCAAAAAAAAAAAAAAAAAACAATAATCACTGATCACAAGAAGGGGACACTGCTCCATTATTTAAAGATTTGAGACAGATGACAGAAATGTTTTAACTTCACGATGGCTACAATATGTGTATTATTTTTATTTTTCCCTAATAAGGAGAACAATTTATTAATTTTCATCATGTACCCAAAAAAAAGGGTTACTTTTTTCAATTTATAATAAAGAATGGTGTCATATACATTTATGGATGGTGAGTGATTGTATTTACTTGGATTTGGGTCATGACTTTATTTAATGGTATCTACAATGGCCGCTGAAATGACTCAATATGCCACAGCTCCCATGAAGTTCAGCTCAGTCAACAGATACAGATAGAATTCAATTCCATGGATCAGAATCAAAATGGTACCAAAAAATCCACCAGCTCCATTGAGTGCTTTTCTGTGGTACAGCCACATAGGCCTTCAACAGGAGGCAGATCCTTATTATTGTGATTAATAGCAATAGTTGAAAACTTATTTTCCTTGGTATCACGCTTTATTTCTTTGCATTCAATTGAGCAGATGAGATGGCTTAGCAACAGTAATAAAACTAGCACAATCACTGTCTAGCCTATTTTTTTGGCATTGTGCGTTTTTTACTAATTGATTTGTTTCTTCTTGGAGGGTACTGCAATATACTTAAAATGAAACCCAGTGTTTAATGGGTATTTCCTTACTCAGCTGTCTATAACCAATCAGTATTTGTGTGGTATAAGTAGAACAAGATAAAGCAGTTCTTTTTTTTTTTTCTTTCCTAAATGAGTTTCAATACAATAGTTTTGGTCTTATTTTTGTTGGTTTTTATTTTTTTCCTAGAGAAAAGAACCAGGCTTCCTCCTTCCCCTACCCCCAATCCAGGCTCCTCCTTGGGGGGCATTTGATCCTCCCATAGCTCCACAGAGCCTCAGGGACCAATGTAGACTCTCATCTAGGGGAATATGAGACCAATGTAGACTCTCATCTAGGGGAATATGAGGACCCTTGTACTCTCAGATTGGCAGCTCAGCCTCAAGCCCACCGCACTACTAGTCTGTGACCTTGATCTTCTCGCCAAAAACCAAGCTTTTGCCTTATTGTTTCATGACCCAATCCCTCTCTCTTACATCTCTGCTTCCTGGCCTTGTAAACATTCCAGTTACTGGATTTTCCTTTTGATACCTCTGGCTCCCCATGGCCTCTCTGGGGACCAGAGTCCTGATGCTGAGCACCTGCTTTCCCTGGCTTATGCCCATGACCCCCTAAAGCTTGTACTCTGCTATGCTACAATACTATAGGGCCACAGTTCTGGGGCTGAGAGTCCACCCACCATGCTATCCTGACCAGACTCTCACCTGTCCCCTCATTGTGGCCTGCCTACTCTCTGGGCCTGAGCAATCTTGGTATGGTCTGTCCTGGCTTTACATGAGCCCAAGGCTTATGGATTTAAAAGGAAAAAAAAAAAAACCCAGACTCTCAGACAAGTTCCATGAGGATTTCCTGGTGAGTCTAGCACCTCTTCAAGTCTTGAACTGGAACTCAGAAGATCTATGCTTAATTCTTGGCTTGACTGATTATTCACTCTACATACAACAGGCCAGTCACTTGGCTTCTCTGAACTTGAATTTCCTGATTTTTAAATTTAATACATACATAACATCACAGTGCCTGACTCATATTATATGCACATTCTATATTGAGAGGCTTTTGCCCCCTTCATGGGAGGAGTTTACTTCTCGGGTGTCTGAGGTTCAACCCTTCCCGCCCAACACACACACAGAAGGAAGCATAAAACAAGTCAGGAAACAAATGGCTTCTACCCTGGGATCACCTTGACTTCTCCTGCCCCCTGGGGCTACTGTCACTAATCCTCCTGCTTCTCAGGTTCTGGACCTGCCTGCTTTGATCTGTAAGGTTGTATCCAATACTTTCCACCCCCAGAGACACTTCCGAAAATCAACCTAGTGTTTGCCTACCCCCTCATGGTTCTCACTCTATCAGCCTTAGCTTAGAACGGATCTCATGCCTGGATATCTTGCCTGATGTTCTGCCAGACCCTTCCTGCTCCCATGGTCCCATTCCAGATGCCTCCTCTGGGGCTTTCCTGGGCCCATGGCAGTTAATACCACCAGGCTCAGAGCAGCAGTAGTTTCCAATTACATCCATGAACCCACTTCTCAAGCAAGGATATGGAAATTATTATGGCCTGCTCCCAATAAGCCTTAACCCAGTGCTCAGCTGAAGGGGGCCAACACTGTGTTAGGCACTCTAGAGGGACACCAGAAATAAAGCAGAATAGCAATTGTCCCTGTCCCCTTATACAAACCCACAGTTCTGGTAACCTTATCTTGAAAAACAGATTCTAGCATTAAAGTCCTAGGAAGGACACAGGATCAGGGATTCATGTAGGAACGATCTGAAAAGGCTAGAAATCTTCAGGACGGGAAGCTGGGAGGGGCTTGATCACCACCAAAGGATCTTTGGACATAGATGGAAGAACCCCCAATTTCTAGTTCCTTCTCTAAAGCTAATTTACTTAGAAAAGTCTCCTCCCTTCTCTAGAATGTTCTTTCTCCATTTCGACAATGAAGTAGATGGACTTAGTTCACAAATCTGGTTGATTCTCCTGAGAAAGTTTTTACAAAATGCAAGTATTGTCCTCCCCCAATCATCGTCCAACCTAGTATCTACTAATCAGAATCTCCAGGGCTCTGAAATTCATACTTTTAAAGGTCCTCAGGTGTTTTGGGGACCACTGAATTCAGTGATCTCCAAGGTCCCATCTTGCTGTGACATTCTATGATGTCAGATTCCAGACAGAATAAGCAAAGAGAACCAACAGGATGAAGCTCAAGCAAGACAGGCCCACATACATAAGAAGCAGGACAGCCCTTGGACAATGGGCAATGAACTCAGAAACCCCATTCCCCAAAGAGGTAAAGCTGGTGGGAAACATAAATTGATTCCAAGCAACTCCAAACAGATTTATGAGGGTCAGGGCCATCTGAGGGAGCAGAGAGGACCACCATGCCTGGAAAGCTGCTGAAAGCAAGAGAATTCTAGCTGTATAAATCATGATCTGACCTGGGATGGCAATCCCGTTCCCATGGAATCCACTCTAGAAAGAATTTTCTCTCTGGACCTTTCCATCAGAAATCACTGAAAATAAAAACAAAATTTTGTGTATAGAAATCACCTGAGACTAATATATGTCCACTGAGTTGGGAAAATACTGATCCCTTTATTGAGAAACAGCCCTAATATCCCCCCTCTTATGGAATGGGGAACATAAGTCTTGAGATTGGGTGTCTCTGCTTCCCACAGTTAGAAATTGAACAGGAAGTTACGCAATTTTAAACTGTATTCATCATGCGTCTCTAATGTCATACGTTCTTCTACGCACTTTGCTTAAGTCGTTATTCAGTAGTCTCACTAAGTCCAATCTTGGTTTGTTCAGATTAGGAAACTGAGGCTCAGAGAGGTATATGATTTACCCCAGGTATCATAGCTGGTCAGGAGCAAAATCCAGGGTAGGAAAAGTTAGTCCATCTGGATCCAAAGGGCTTCTCTTCCTACCTCACCAAATACCCTACCTGGTCAAGAAGTAGAATCCCAGCATCTCTGGGAATGTCTCAGAACATTTAGAGCAATGTTAACCGAGACTGAAGTTAGAAGTGGGTCCTGCGGAAGGGGAGATGCTTAGGTAGGGTGCCACACCCATACCTTTAGCTCTCTTCCACAGCACAGTCTTGAGGAAAAAAGAAAGAAAAAAAAATACGTATATATTCTTTCATTTCCAGGATTGAATTAACTGCATGGATTGTCATGGCTCTGCCCCAGATTGAAAAGGCTGCCCCCAAACCCAGGCTGCTTGCTTTAGGCACACATTGGATCTGAGAATAGGCTTCAAAGAGCTGGAGCTCATATGGAGCAAGTGGATTTTTCAGCTCCCTTTCCAGGATTATCTTTTTTTCTCTGTCCCCATTCTCATCTCCAGCTCACTGAGTTTAAATCCCTAGGTGCTGCTAGTGGAGGATCTATATTCACAGAAACTCCCCTGGTCACATTTCCCATTGTCAAGAACAGCACCTGCCCTTGGGGTAAGCAGGAATCATGGACACAACTCATATTTTTAGAGTTTTGGATTTTACGAAGACATTTCATATCCCATACCTCCTTTAATCCTCATGCCAATCCAGCCCCTTTTACAGACCAAGGAGCTCTATCAAGGTCCCACAACCAATAATTGATAAGGCTGCCCCTAAATCCATGTCCTTTTCTATTCACCACTTGGGCACAGCCCACACTTAGGATTTGGGTGCTGGAGAGGATAAAAAGGCAACTGGCCAAGAGAGCTCTGCTAAAATGCCCTCAGTATTAGAAGAGTTAGCTCTTTGAAATAACAGGTTACCTCCTTTAGAATACAGAAAGATCATAAAATTAACAATCAACCATTCACACCAAACATGAATGGATTCATCACCTTGCCCTTGAAACGACCTTCAGAAACCAAGTAGAAATCAACATCTTCATTTCAAAAAAGTGAAGCCAGCGGAGAAAAGCGTTGAACACACAGTGTTGAGTAGCTGTATACATTGGAATCTCAGCTAGAACTTTGGTCTCTGACCTTGGGGTCAGGGCAGTATCACAAAAGCCCACCACACTGGCCAAGTTTTCAGATTATCAAAACTACCCAGTGCAATCTCAATCTGATTGCTTGTAATTAGCAACCCAAATTAAGCTTTTCATTTCCACATCATTAAATTAGTTGAAAGTCTTCAGAAATTTTTCACTTTAACGTTTTAGTGAGCAAAACTATGTATACCAAATTAATTTTTCCACAATTTTCTATAGGTAGAATTTGACTTAATCACATTAGAGGGAAATAATTTCTTCAATCTTATCATGAGATTTTTATATTTTAAGTAAAAGTAACTTATCAAGAACACATTTTATGGAACAATACATCTAAAACTAATGATGTAATGTATGGGGATTAACATAACAATAAAAAATTTTTAAAAAAAAGAACACATTTTTAAGAAGTTGTTATAGGTTGTAAAAATGTTAGAATTCTGGCCAACATGAAATCTGACAATTCCTCAAGATCCAGCCTAGCTCAAAGATAGAAAGTTTCAAAGGAAATGGCCCAGTGGCAGTGGAGGGATGGGGTGTGCTAAATGATCCTGAGCCACCCCCAGAAGGCCACGTAAGGACATTGGGTGCTCTGGGTGAGGGACTTAGAAAAGGAGAGCCTGCACCAGAGACAAATGTGACGTGTTTCCCCATTTTTTTATACTTTCTCTTGCATAGAGAGCCTGAAAGCCACCTTCACTGTGTTGATGAACCTGAGTTGGTTGTAAATAAGGAGGCTGAGCCTTGTTGAGGTCCTGACAGATAGACAAAGCCACTAGCCAGGTGTGCAAGGTTTCCTGCTCCCACCACTATCCTGGGTCCCTGGGTCAACGGGGGCAGAGGGTCATGGAGCTGACTCTATGTCCGGTTTACTCTTTTGAGCTTCTCCAAGCTAAGAGGATCTTATACGCATATGTCCAACCTTTGGGAGCAGGTTCAATGCAGTCACAGTAGCATAGATTGAGCACCTGTTGTTTGCCCAGCACTGTGCCAGACTCGGTGAGAAACGGGGAGAGGGTCCAGCCACTGCCCATGCCTGTCTTACCTGACAGGGGTCTTCTCTCCTTCCTGGTAACTCTCATAGTGCCGTGTTCACCAGACCCTCGGAGGGTTTTTTTTTCCTTATCGTCCTGTGTTGTAGAGTCACATCCCTTTTGGACTCCTTTAGGAGCCTGTAAGCTTCTTAAGGCCAGATCAGTCAGCTCCATCTGTGTCTCTCCCCTCATATCTGACCAGGACCTGGCACAGAGTAGATCCTCAACAGACGTTTCCAGTTTGAATGGCTGATCGGTGTTTCTTGCCCTGGCCCTGGTGCCATCTTGGAACATGGGTTTGGGGCCGTGGAGTTGACAGCTCGGAGGCAGCCCGGGGAAGCCTATGGAGGAGGGAGGGCCAGGCCAAGTGAGTGATTGTCTTTCCTCTTGTGCCACAGTTCATTGGCTGTTCACCACGTGCGGGGCCAGTGGGCCCCATGGCCCCACACAGGCGCAGTGTAACAATGCCTACCGGAATACCAACCTGAGCGTGGTGGTGGGGAGCGAGGGCCCCCTGAAAGGCATCCAGACCTGGAAGGTGCCAGCCACCGACACCTACAGGTGCGTATGGGGGAGGGGGAGGCCAAGGGGCAGATCTCCCCTTCTGAAAATGATGGGGTGCTGCCTGCGGGTGCATGCCCTCCGGGTGCCTGGGCATACCCTAGGCTCAGAGGCCACAGACTCTGGTATAGGGGCTGGAGATGGGGAGATTTGGGATAATGGGATATGGCAACAAAGATGTGTCCCTTGTCCTCAAGGAGCCCAGACTATTTGTAGAGATGATATACATGCATGAGCTAGCTTCAGAATATTCTTTATTACTAATAATTATAATTATAGTGGATTCTTTGAATATTACTTCATGCTATTCACACAAATCAGCGCATGTAAAATGTTGGGGAAACAAACGTTCGATGTACATGAAAGATGATGCCCTTACCCTTGAGCCCTCTTCCCTGGGCCTTTGCTGTTCACAAGTAAAGCAGCTATTCTCAAACTCTTGTCCCACACCCAACCCCAGTTGCACAGTATTCCACCAAAACAAGGCCAGGCTGGAGGGAGGCCTGACCCCAACGGGCCACTTAGCTAATAAGTGAAGCTGACAGGAAGGCTCAGACCAGTGGTTCTCAACCATGGAAAGACTGGACGGCTAGGTTAATGCAGCTTACTGGCCCCCCTCACAGAGCGTCTGATTTTGTAGGTCTGGAGAGGGGTCCAAGAATATGAATATTAAGAAAAATTTTAGGCTAAACATTTTTATATGAATGAAGCAAATATGACAAAATACTGACATTTATTGGATCCAGGTTGGGAAGGGAGACATAAGTGGTATTCATCGTGCTGGTTGTATTCATTCATTCATTCAATGAGAATATGAATTTCCAACAGGTTCCCAGGTGATGTAATACAACCCCCGAGAATGACTAAATTAGGTTGAACCCTTGCATGTAGTCCTCCCACAGCTCTGTGGACAAGGCCAGTGCTGCAGTCTTCATTTGACACATGAGGAAACTGAGGCCCAGAGAGTCAGGAGCCTCACCACAGACAGGCCAGATATCACCTCCAACCCCAGACTTCTGAGTCTGAGGCTCCTTCCACAGCAAACGGCAGGCTTAAACAGGAAGCAGCATAATCATGATATTATTGGTGCAAATGCCCCCAGATGCTGAACGCAGTGGGACGTGAGCTCTCTTTCCCCTTCCTCAGCCCCCAACCCCCAGCACATCCTCAGCACCCCCTGGGAAGGAAAGGAGTGTCTCAAGTTGCCCGGTTTTCTGTGCAGCCCCACCCCTGGGACCTCAGTGTAAATGCATTTCGGGGAGAGCCCTAAGTGCTTTTTAAATGACATTCTGGGCAGGAATGCAGTAACAAGGTTTGGCTGCAATCAGATTAGCTGCTCTAGGCCCCACACATCCCCAGTAAATGGTCAAAGACACCCAGCCACCCCTGGACCTGCCACACTGCGCAGGCCAGGTCTCCGCTCCCTGCCTGGCTGAGGTTCCCTGGGTCAGCCCCCATCCCAGAGAGATGGAGATGAATGTTTGCTGAGGTCTCATCAAGTAGTTCTCCCCCTTTTAGCAGTGAGGCAGATGTCATTACTATGATTATTGAAATTCCCTTGTTTCCATAGGGGGAAACTGGAGTCAGCAGCTTAGCAACAGATCAAAGGCCACATAACCAGTAAACCCAGGGCCCTCTGGCTCAAAGTCTGTGTGTTCTTTCCACTAATGCCCACATCTGGACTCTGAGAGGCGTGCAGGGGGCAAGAGGAACAAGAAAGGGAAGGGGGCCTAGTAGTCACGCACCACCCACCTCCAGGAAGCCTCTGGAAATGAAAGCCTGGGAGGGGAGGCCCCACCACCTGCAGGGATGCTGGCCGGCCCAGCCCTGCGTGCAGATCCCCATGTATAAGAAGCAATGTGAAGAAGAGAGCAGAGGAGCTGGGGGGCAGAGAGACCTCAACAGTGAACGCCCAACAAGACCAACTGTCCCATCCCCATCCAGGGCAACTCCCAAGCCAGACTGAAAGTCCCTTACTGCCCTTCCCACAAAGATCCACAAATAGGAGGCACCACGTATGGGATTACTCTTGGGCTGCATTCCCCCTGAGACAGTGTGAATCAGACCCACTTCCAAACTCAGGCAGGTCATTTAATCCCTTGAGGCTCTGTTTCCCCATCTGTAAAAGGCAGGGGTTGGGGGATGCTAACATCTGCCCAGTGGCTTGCGAATGTGACGTACAAATGCCTCACACATGGCCTGTGCGCACAGGCTGTTCCCTGGCCCGTGGGCAGAGAAATCAGCGGGAGCCGTGAGAGCGTCAGGCAGCAAGCAGTGGCCAGAAGCATTTCCAGGAACAGACTGATCCCACAAAGGGTACTTCCTGACTTCGCCGTTTCCAAGGACTTTTTACCAACTTCTTCCAACATGGGCCCCATGTTTCAAAAGATTTCGCCTGGCAGACAAACTGTACTTAAAAAATAATAATTAATCACAGCCACATCTAAGTTTAGCCAGGTTTCTGATCTGCGTGAATCACCACATATTGCCACATTTCCCTGATAGAACCCCAACCCAAATCGGGGAACCTTTTCTCTTTCTCTCTGGAACATTGCGACGAGCCCCCAGAATTGCCTGGCGAACACTCATTGGAAACATGGACAAGGAGCCGTCTTGCTGTTGAAGCAGGACACTTCGACATTCCAGATTGGCAAAGGCGACACTTTGATCCGTAGGACTTTTTAAAACTGGCCTGAGATAGCACTGTATCAAAAAGGGAAGAGTTAAAACTGAAAAACATTGGGTTTTTGTTGTTGTTTCTGAAACCTTGGGGTTTTTTAACCCTTTAAGGGCTGTAACGGATATTTCTGACCTTGACCTTGGAGGAGGCTCAGGGCTTGGACAGTAATGCATATTGATCATATAATTTAGTATCAAAGAAACAGACCATTTAATGATTTGCTTTTTAGATCACATCAAAACGTCCCCAAGTCAAAATATCCATGTTGACAAGTTAGGTGCCCTCTTTCTGGAAGGCATTTTCTCCATATTAACTAATTCTTGTTTAGTAAGTGCAGCTCATCTAGTGAGGAAGACATGGGACACATCACGTTTTCTCAAGAGGTGAGAAAAAGGAGAGAAAGGGTGGGAGCATTTCTTATGCTCTCCCCCTGTTCCTGGAAGAGTGTCAGTGCTCACTAGTGCTGTCTGGCTGCGACCTGAGGCCTGGCACCATTATTGTTCCCGCTGACTTCTTTACTACTGAGAGGTGAAGGAAAGAGAGCCTACTGTATGCCAAGGTGGGGCCATCCTTGCCTGGGCCTTCCTCGGGGATGCACACGGATAAAAGTGTGCCCTTATCTTGTGAGTTATCCTGGGCCCCATCTCCCACTCTCTACTCCTTTGCCCACCACCACGAAGGAAGAAACCCAGAAAGAGGGAGAGGAAGAAGAGGCTGGGGGGCAGGAAACAGCAGGCTTGAGAGGGAGGGAGATTCAGAGACAACATCTAAATCCCCGTCACCCCCCGAACCCCCTTCTTTCCTGCCTTGGGCTTCCCCCTCCCCTAGATTTGCCACTTCCTCTGTCAAAACCGATGCTCTCACTCCCTCCAAGTACATATGTCCCGGTGTCCAGACCTGCTCCCCTCCTGCTTCCCAAATCTCTGTGGAGCGCATTCAGCACATGTTAGGACACTGTGACTGACCCTAGGTATGTAAAGGTGCACAAGGTCCACTCTCTGCCTAGGAGGAGCCCCAGCCAATGGGGGTGTTGGACATAGAAAGAAAGCATTTATGAGTGATGTAGAAAGAACTTCGGGGGAGGTTTGCATCAAGCACTGCTGTCAGAGGCCAGGGAGGGGCCTGCGTTCATGAATGGCTTCCACAGGGAGACAGAGCTTGAGTTCAGTCTTGAAGGTGATAGAGTTGTCCACAAAGAAGAGGGGAGGAAGGAGCCCCTGAGGCTGGAGCCTCACATCCCGAATGCTGTTAGCTCCCCCTGGCGCCGGCTTGGGGAGAAGCGAGCCTGGAGGCGGGGACTGCGATGGAAAGGCCGCTGGAGTGGAGCCCTAAAGGGCTAAGCCAGGGGCAGGGAGATGCACACGGAGGGGCCCGGTGGGGCCAAGATGTGTTTGGGAAGTGGGATCCGCATGATTGCAGGACTGGGGGTGGAGGCAGAACCCAGGTGACAGCCGGTCCTTGGGGCTGAGGAGGCAGGACGGTGAGTGACAGCTACCGTCTCAAGGAGCTTGACTGAAGGACAGGCAAGGATTAGGGCAACAGCCAGAGTGACGCCTGATGAACGGAGATTTCTGGAGCACGGATCGGAGTGACAATGTCTAGAGTGTGCCCATGGGGGTGGTGGCCAACGTGGGGCACCAAAAGGGCATGGATGCTGGGGCGGGTGGGGGGGCTCCGCCTCACCGTGTAGCAGAGGCAGACTGCTGGGGACACCGTGCGACTCAGTGCCCACTCAGTAGATGGTCAGCGGCCCCTCTCACTCTTCCTCCCTTCCTCCCCGCTGCCTGCCTTCCTGCTTCTCTAGGGCTCAGCATCCCTCCTCACCCTCCGTCCTCCCCCCCCCCCCCCACCACACACAGAGATCATTTATAAAAACATTTGTCAAGCATGGCCCACAGCTCCTGATGGCAGTTCTCTCATGGTTCACTTGTTCCTGAGACGTAATGTACACGAGGTCCCGGATCCCAGCTGGAGCCAGCAAATCCTGCCGGCTGACCTGGGCCACAGCGGTTCCTGATGGTCTCCACCACTGACACTCATTTCCTCACCTGGCTCCAGGGACCGGTGTGTGCGGCTGGATGACACCGTCATTCAACCCAATCCACCCACAGCTGTGCAGCTCCTACTGTGGGCTGATCACTGACTAGGCATTGCAGGACTTGCAGAGAGGACTGAGACTCTGGAGCCTCTCATCATCTTTGCAAAGCCTCTCACCATCTTTGCAAAGCCTCTCACCTTCTTTTGTCTGCAGAGCAGAAAAGTTAAATTAACAGTCCACGATGCCAATAAAGTTCTAGACAATTGCAGAAGGGAGTCACGGGCATGATCAATTGCCAGAGTAATTGTGCAGATAGCCATCGCCACGAGGAGCATAGAGCAGGGAAAGTCAGAGGCAGGGAGATTGCGCAAAGATAGACGGGCTGCAGGCAGAATGGTGTTTGGGTCCAAATTCTGCCAGTGACATCATGTGACCTTGAAAGTGTGCTTTCCCTTCTCCCCGGTGGCCCTAGAGGGAGGGGTTGTAGAAAGAAGTTGCTGAGATCCCTTCCGGAGCTGAGATTTCCAGGCGCAAAGGGCTGCGCTGGTCAGGAAGGTTGGAGGACAAAGAGAACCATGAGCCTTGCTCGCCGGAGCAATCCAGAACAGAACTGGGGCTGTGAGAAGCATGTGCCTCCTCCACCCGCCCTTAACAGCCGACCTCCAGCGGGGTCTCCTGATGGCTCAAATGACCCAGCTAGATAATGCAACTATACATCTAAACACAAATTTCCCACGGACCGCGTCCTTACACCCTCCCACGTCTCCTGTGCCCTCACAATAACCCTGAGTGCTAGGATGGGCAGGGCAGATCTTACACCCTGATTTTGCAGAGGAGAAAACCAACACACAAAGGAGAGAAGGGGCTCACCCAAGGTCCCACTGGGAAGTAGAGGCAGAGCCCAGAGTCGGGTACAGGAGAGGAATGAGGTGCTTCGCGTATCTCCGAATGGGGTTGGCTCATTCCTGTCGCCCCCCCTCCGGTGTCCCCATGGAGGAATGACACTGACGGGCCACCGTGCCCCACACTAGCACACTCACATCTTAGGATCCGGCAGGCAGCCACTTTGATTTGCTGCTAATTCATTTTATTTATTTATTTATTTATTTATTTATTTATTTATTTGATAGAGAGAGAGAGAGAGAGAACAAGTAGGCAGAGAGGCAGGCAGAGGGAGAGGGAGAAGCAGGCTCCCCGCCGAGCAGGGAGCCCGATGCGGGGCTCAATCCCAGGACCCTGGGATCATGACCTGAGCCGAAGGCAGCTGCTTAACTGACTGAGCCACCCAGGCGCCCCTAATTCTTTATTTTAAAAAGATTCACAACTCAATTACATCAGGTAACAATGGCTCACAGTCAATAATATAAAACGCAAACCCAATAAACATCCCTTCTGACCGGGGGGCATGGATTGAGATGAGGAAAAACAAACAAACAACAACAAAAAAAAAATTACAGCATCAGCTCGTCAAGAACAGTATCTTGTAATTTCCAGTAAATTGGAAGCACTGCAAGTCATTTTCCCCACTTGAGTGGCAGGTATATTAATTTGTTGTCATTTGTCAACCATCAAAAATAAATTGTTTACAAGGGATGGGGGAGACGCTTCGGAGAGTCAGGCTGAGGTTATTATTCTGGCACGAGTTTGTGTGACATGATTCATAGGACTGGGGGGGGGTCTTCAGACATGCCAAGGTTGCCTGTGCCCCCACTGGCTCCCTACAGAGGTGGGTCCTGGGTGAAACCCAACAGGCCACGCCCCGATCCACCTACTGCCCTGTTCTCTAGAAATCAGGGCCTCGTTCCCTCACCCGCCCCCCCCTCCCAGAAGTCACCCTGGAAGAGGAACGGACAGGCTCACCCACCGGGATGCATCCAAACAGTAGCTACGCTGTTGCTCACTGACTACCCTCCAGGGGCTGAATTAGGTCCCTTACAGGTATTATCTCATTTAATTATCACAACAATTTTTCAAGGTAGATAGTATCATCTCCTTTTTTGTGGCTAGGGAAACGAACTGGAGCTCAAGCCCAAAGGTCACACAGCTAATGAGTAACCCTGGCGGGGCCAGGACCAGGAGAGGTAAGCAAGGTGCCTCAGGCACAAAATTTAGGAAGGCACCTGCTCTCAGGGTCAGTGGGGTACGGGGTCAGCACCTGGGAAGGAGGGGCCTCATCCACCCCGGGGCTTGAGTAACGGCTTGGATTTGGATCCAGTTCTGTCTGCATTCAAGCCCATCCATGTTTTTCTCACTGTGGCACAGCCCACTCCAGAGATCAGCATTGTAAGTAGTGACCTGGATGGGAGACTAGAAGCTTCCAAAGGAATGCCAGGCCTCAGAAGGCTGATGAGGAAGGCGCTGCTTCTCCTACAATTAGTCCAGGCAAGCAGTTGCCTGCTCCCCTGGCTTTAAGCCAGCCCCTAGTCCAGGTCGGAAACGTGGGGCAGAGACCCACACAGGAAAGTAAAATGCGGCTGTTGAGAGCTGGTGGCCAAGCTCTACTATCTACTCTGTAGAGCTGACCCAGCCTAGAGTCCTACCTTGCACTTGGCATCTGTGTGCAGTCTTTTCAAATCCATTACTTCTCCTCATGAGGGCAGGGGTCCTTGTCCTCATTTTTTCCCTCGGTGGGGAAGCTGAGGCTCCTGGAGGTTAACCAGCTGGCCCCAAGTCACACAGCCGGCAGAGCACCAGGTATATGACTCAGAACTCAGTCCTCTTCGCGTCCCACCTCATTGCCGAGAGCTAGGTCTAGACCTAGATGGGGTTGGGGGCTGGGGTTCCTATTTGGGGGTGGGGGTGGCAGGAGAAATAGGAAAGAAGGGCTAGGGAGGAAAAAGGAGTCAGGAACAAACAACTTCTAAAATATAATAATTTGGCTAAATTTAATCATGTGAAAGAGTTCAGAATGATTCATAATGCATGCAGATTGATGCAAATGACTATGCAAATGATGCAGAAAGGGCTGAGCAGGGTATAGCTTACCTCTCAGCCATAGCGCACGTGGGCAGGACAAGGTCTCTGTCTCAGGCAGCAGTTCTCCAAGCAAACCATACCTTCAGGTTGAAAGGAGTTTCTCCTGACAAAGCCCTGGAAATACGGAGGAATGAGCAGAACCAAGGTTGGGGGTGGGGACCACACCCTCTCTCTAGATTCTACACAGGTCATCCTTGGAACCCCACCACCACCCGCCCCTGCCCTGCCCCAGACTTCCCTTCTCTGAGCTAAATAATCCAGCTGCTTTCCTGTCACCAATATGCCTTCCTTTTCCCTCTGTCTTTTAATAGTCCTGGCCACCTTCTCCATTTCTAATGAGTCAGGAGCGAGGATGGGCCAGTAGCGTGTCTGACCACCCTCGCCGTGTATCCAGATAAGCCTTGCAACAGCATATTGGAGAGAAAATGGCCTTTTTGAGGGGATGGGGGCTTGGACCAGGGTCTGCCAGTGACCGGCTGTGTAGCCTCAGATGAGTTACTTAGTCCCTCTGAGCCTCAGTGTCCTCATCTGTCAAGTGAATTACTGACAGCTACTATTTACGGTTATTGGGGAGATGTCCTATGCATTCATGCCTGCCCCCTTGTAGGACGCTCAGGAACTAGCGCCTGCCCTGCTCGGCAGAGCTACATCACTTGCCTGCTCCAGCCACCTTCTGCAGCCACTTTGTGCAGAGATCTGTCACTTTCTCAGGGCTTTCGCCCATGATCTCTTTTTGATGCTGAACCTCTCCACTACCCTGTGAGTTCAGAGAAGAAGATACGGTTCTTCTTTGACTGCAGAAGAGGCTGGAACTCCAAGAGGTCACACAGCTAGGAAACGGTCCGCTCTGGTCATAGAACCCCGGAGTCTCTTTGCCTCCCTAATATAGCCACCCTTAAGGTGAGACTTCTCTTTTCATAACATAACTGTCTCTCCAGTTTCTTTGGAAGCCCCATGAGGGGCTGACACCCACCTCCAGTCTCCCGTTATGCACACAGCCTTGAGCCGTGTCAGCCTTCGGTGAGCACCACTCAGTGTCTGGCCACCGATAGGGTGACAGACATCAGACTCTCTGTGGCATTGCACAGAGACCTCTGTACTTCACCTGCCACGTTAGCAATCTGCCACCCCTCCAGGCTTCTCCCTGCACAGACGGGCTTAGCTCTGCCTTAGGAGAGCCCCCAGGAGGCCTGTCGCATGCTTGGAACACCGGACATTTCCTAGAAGCCACCACGTGTGCACATGTACAAAACCGCCTCACGTATCTCCCTGAATGCTTTTCGTAAAGGACCTTGGATCTGAATGCACGGAGACATGAAAACCTCCCAAGACCTTTCCCTGGCAGATGGTCTCAAGGGAGGCATTTGTAGCCGGCGTGTAGCTGTCTTCAAGACATACTGCTTTCCTGATAAGGTTCACCAACTGAGTTCTTCTCCTCCCATCCTTGGGCGACTCCATCTCAACAACCTAAGAGGCACAGAAATAATCCTGCGCTCCCCCCCGCTCTGTTTTTATTCATCATGACTAGTTGTTTTCTGTACACACATGGCTCTAGAAAGAGTTACTAGTGGGATGGGAATAAACAGTCCGCGCTCAGAAACACTGCTCACCTTGGTCATTCCATGTGGGACTTCCTTGTGTCTAGACCCGGGGAGGAAACTTGAAAAGTGTATACCCAGTCAATTACTGTGACTTCCACCAGTATAAAATTGTAATAATATATATTGTATAATACTATGGAATAACTTATTATGTGTCAGCTACAATTCTATGGCTACATGTCTTAATTCCTTTAATCTCACACACACACATGCTAGAATGTATGTTCACTTGTTATCCCCATTTTACAGATGTGGAACAGGAAAGTTAGGTCATTTGTCTAAGGTCACATGAGTCCTTTGATCTCAGACGGGGAGAGAAACTGTAATGGGACATCAGAGGTATTCAAGAAATCATCACCCCAACACCCCCCCGTTAAAACAGACTCTCCCCGTCTTCCCTCTCTCCTTCTCCCTCTCTTTCTCTCTTGCACCCCGTACTAGTTCTTTACTTCCTGGCTCTGGGAATGAGGCATTTCCCTATCCCTCTGTAAACCAGACTCCTGACCATGGGGAGAAGAAGCCTCCTTGCTGACCTCATGGGCTGATGGGAGGCTGGGGGGGGAGAACCATCAGGACCACAGCGGTGCACTGAGCCCACTAGGAGCTGCTGGGTTGGCAGGAAGGGAATCAGTCTTCATGTGCTCTGTTCCATTGCAGCATCTCAGGCTACGGAGCTGCTGGTGGGAAAGGCGGGAAGAATACCATGATGCGGTCCCATGGCGTGTCTGTGCTGGGCATCTTCAACCTGGAGAAGGGCGACACACTGTATATCCTGGTTGGACAACAGGGGGAAGACGCCTGCCCCAGCGTAAGTGCCCAGAGCAGGGACCTCTGCTTCACACTTACCAGGACCCGGTGGCCCTTCGGAGGGCATCAACGCTGGATACCCTCCTTCTGGGAGCTCATATTCAAAGATGGCAGGACTCATCCCTCGTCCTGCCTACAAATGCCCCTCCCTTTCCAGGCCCATTAGGGTGTATGAGAAAGGGGGTGGTATGGCTGTTGGGGGTTCACATCCCCACAGAGACCAAGGCTGAGGGATGGGTTTCAAGAGTAACCCTTAAAACTAAAGAACTGGATCCTACTTGAATGAGTAAATGGTGGTTCTTCTCAGCAGACTACAAGCTAAAGCCCATCTCCTAAACTTTCTTGCTGGGGCACCATTGTCTTTAGTCCTATTATTATAAACAGGACATATTACAGATGAGAAAATCGAGAGTACAGAAGGGAAGGGACTTTTCCAAAGCCGCTCACAATGCAGCACAGAGTAAGGACTCTGGCCCCTGCTTGTGCTGTGCCCCGCACTTGCTTGGGCCTCGGTTTCTATGCCCTTTTCCCACCGAGAACCCATCATCAGACAAGCCAGACTGCCATCCTCCGCAGCCGCAGAGACAGCCTGTCATTCTGGTTTCTGACCCCACTGGGGTATCCATCTGTCAAACAGGGAGTGCTCCAACAGCAGGACTTGAGAAAGCCGGTGGGGGTCTAAAATTACCAGGAGAATCAGACTTTGAAGACTAACAAAGCAGCAGCTGTGGAGACTCCAGGCATCCCAGTTGTTTGCCTCTTGTCTGTGTTGGGGGAGACAGGTCCCTGGCGGTGCGGGCTGTCCTGGCAGAACTCAGCACCTGGAGGCCAGGCCACACCCTCCCCTGAAGGCCAACTTCCACCCGGGGGGGGGGGGCCAAGGCAGGGAGCTGGGTTCTAGTGCCCAGGACCCAGCACCCCTTCTGCAAGAGCTCATTCAAGAGTAGCCTTGGGGAACAGATGTGGGAACCAGGACCACCCAGAAAGCAGTACAATTCCACAAAATAAATTCAGGACTCCTAAAAGCTGGGCCCCAGGCTGGGAGCAAGGAGGAAAGCACAGCACCCACCCCCACCCCCCACCCCCGACAGGGTTAAAACAAAGCAAGAGGAGTAAGCTCAGCAGGTGCAACCTTGCACATGAGAAATGTCTGGACTCCAACTTTTATTTAGCAACTATAATCAGGACTTTCGAGGCTGGTATAATATATTAAGTCATTAAATTACAGACTGCTGTAATTTCCACAGGAATGTATTGAGTGCTAATGTAATTCTTTCATCTAAGCAGAAAGATTGCATTGACTTCTGCAAGGGACTTTTACTTGATTGGATTGTAATCAGTTATGTCTTTTCACAGGACCAAGTCCTTTTTTTTTTAATTCAATTGTAATCTACTTGTTCCTCGGGGCTGCTGCCCTTTATCATTTTATTAATCAACCTACTTGCTCTTGAACTTTGTGAATGCACAGGGAGAGTTCTAAAGAAGCCCATTCTCTTCCAGCCCCCTGCTGGTGGGGCCGGGCATAGCAGGGATGGGGGGGCGGGGCGTTAGTCATGGATCTTCCCTGTGGCTTCACGCCTCCTCCTGCAGGAGTCACTGGGAGAGAGAGAAAGAAAGATCTTTTATGGTACTCCCTCAATCTCCAGTGCTCTCTAGGCAGAAAAATGGTGCCTAAAGAGGATCCTCTAAAGAAGGGAGTGCACTCTAAGAATTAAACTGCAGGATTTGGCAGCTCTCCTGGTTCAACAGCACATTGGAGCTGCTCTTCCTTTGTGCCTGGCCTCACCTGAGCCTGGGATGGGCTCCAGCCGCTGGAAACCCCCTCAGCTACTGCTTCTCCAATTTCTCCCAAGCCTCATGTGGTGGCATGACCACCAGACGTGGTGGCATGGGTTTCTTGGCATCAGCACTATTGACATTTTGGAGCAGATGAGTCTTTGTTGTGGGTGACTGTTGTGGGCACTGTAGGCTCTCTAGCAGCGTCCCTGGCTTCTGTCCCCCCAGTGCCAGTAGCATCCCCCAGTATTAACGATCAAAAATGTGTCCAGATCTTGCCAGATGTCCCCAGGGGAGCAAAACCACTGGTCTAAGTGTTACATTTCACAACTACCGTGGCTCGCAAGGCAAATATTGTGAGGGTCAGCGCACACCCAGACAGCCCCCAATTCATTCAAATGTATTCAGCAAATATCTATCAAGTATCCTTCTATGTGCCAGTCACTGTTCTAGCAACTTGAGATAGATCCATGAACAAAAGAAAGATCTTTGCTCTGAAGGAGGTAACATTCCCACTGGGGGAGGAGGGATGAACAAGGACTAATAATATCAGTCAATCAAAACACCCAGAAGTGAAAGTGTTCCAGTGAACGGAAGTAGGGTAACAAGAATCAGGTGTGTAGGGCAGGTTGCAATTATAGACGGGGTGGTCGACGGAAGCCTATCGAACGAATGACAGCCGAGCAGAGTCCTGAAAGGGATTGAACCAGGAACGTTATCTGGGGGTGCTAGCCAAGCAGAAGCCAAGGCGTTGAGGTGGGAGAGTGCCTGGTGTACTCTCAATCAGCTGGGGTGAGTGAGGGGAGCAAGAGGGAGAGTTGGTGAGAGATGAGGTGATCAGGCCACCATCAGGACCTTTTTAAGCCATAGGAGGGTTTTGAGCCTAAAGGTGGGAATAAGGTGGGATAAGGAGCCTGCTGTGATTTGCATATTGTAAGACTCACTCTGGCCGTCATAGCCTGCTTGGGACCAAGGGAAGAGTCAGCACAATGAATTCAGTGGTTACTGCATTAGTCCGGGCAAGAGATGATGGTGGCTTGGATGAAGATGGCAACAGTGGCTGAATTCTGGGCATATTTGGAATGCAAAATCAAGAAGGATTTCCTGCCCATCTAGATGAAGAACTGAGACAAAGAAAGGATCAAGGATGACTCCAAGAATTGCACTTGAACCATGGGAACGAGGGAGCTGCCGTCACCTGAGCTAGGAATGGTGTGGAAGGAGCAGGTTTGGGGGCACGGTTAGGAGAGGTCTGGCAGACAGCCAGGTGGAGACTTCTGGTAGCCAGTGGAGATGGGCAGTGGGGGGATGGGCGTGAGTCTGGGCTCTGTTTAGAGGAAAGGCCATTCCCCAGCCCGACTGCTCCCTCCTTCCCACTCCTGCAATCCCAGCCGTCGGCAGATTCTGTTCACAGGAAGAAGGCGTCCCCAAAGGGTGGAGACCCCACTGGAGCTAGACAGAGAGGAGGAGGAGAGCAGGGTCTAAGGGGATGGACCTTCTTCGTACCACTGGTTCAGACTGGACAGCCCCTCGATTTACACAGGAGGAGGCAGGTCCAGGGAAGTGAGGTGCCTCACCCAACATGGCTCAGCAAATCTGCAGCACAGCCAGTCAAGAAGCCAAATGGGACCCTGTATTTTGTGTTCCACTCTGCCCGGTGGACAGCTCACATCTGGGTCCCCTGCCCCCGGGCTCAGCCCTCCGGGCATGACCCTGGCTTCTCATGCCCACCCAGCAGCAGTTAGCAGGGTTTCCTCCCAGCACTTCCGCCCCCCACCCCCCACCCGGACAGCACTGCACACACACAGGAGAAATGTCAGCTCTCTACAATAGCAATTCAGAACCTTCCCACCCACACTAAATCCACTCTAAGAAATATCAAATTATTTCCATCATTAAATCCAAAATGCCATAAAACAAATTGCATCTTGGCTATTTACCTGGAAATTTCTCTAGTACTCATTGCCGGCACCCCTGAGTGCTTTAGCATAAGGAGTGGCTCAAGATGAATTGGCATGTCCACTGGCTGGTTCCACAGCAGCAGTCAATGGAAATGTGATGTTTTATTGGCCTTTTTTCTAATAAGTGAAAGAAAAGCCATTTTCCTCCGAATTTGGGTGGATGTTTGGAACGTTCTTCTTAGCTGCTGTGCCCGACAAGCGGGCTGGTTCTTCCTGAAGCCCTGCCCTCTTTATTCAGGGATTCCGGATTCTGGGCCACAGGGATTTCCTGCACATCCCCAGGGACTCCCAGATGCCTGGGCACACACTGGGACCATGTGAAAGAACAGCAGCTGTTTATTCAGTCCCTAACACAGGAGACACCATCCCAGACACCTCTCCTAAGCACATACGGCCTGCCCATTCCACACCTGGAGGTCAGAGAGGTCGAGCACCTTCTCCTCAGGCACGCAGGGGTGTCTGCAGATTCCTGGGGTCGCACCCTGTTCTCCATGATGGACACAGAGCTCCATTTCAGGCCGTGTTGGGGGATTTCTGGAGGCAAGAAGTGAGACCTTAGACGGGAGGGAAGAGATGTCCAAAATGGAGAAATGATTTTCACATAGATGGGCTGGGGATAAATCTGAGCCTGGCCTTGCACTGCTGTGTTCTCTTCCCATGATACTTCAAAACTGCAACTTCTCCAAAAACCTTCAGTGGCTCACCACTGCCTAGAGAATGAAGTCTGATTGTAGTCAGGTCTTCTGGCCATTATCTGACTGTCCAGTTGAATTCCCTCACCCACTCACATTTACACTCCCTCCAGCCCTACCTCGCCACCTAGGACTTTTGTCATCCCCTCTTCAGAGTCCAGAGGATCCTAACAGGTCCTCCTGGACTGTCTCTCTGTCCTAAAGTGGACTTTTCTGAACCAAAGAGACTCCTTGTACTTTTCCCCAAATCCCCAAATTCCCCCCTCACCTGCTTCTCTCTGGGCTCATGCTACTCTCTTCCCCTGGGTTGCTCTAACTTTCCCCCATTTTCTGTTTTAAAATCTCCCTGTGCTTCAAGGTCCAACTAAACACCACCTCCTACAGGCAGTCCTCCTTGACCACCAGTCAGCAACGAAGTTGCTTGTTGTGCCCCAACTTCCCTGCATTTTCTATCTAAGCTATCCTGTGGTCCTTCTCTAATACGCTCTAGTGACAGTTGTGTGTGTGTGTGTGACCCCAACGGATACGAGAGCTGGCGGAGGGGGGGGGGGCGGTGAGAGCAGATGGGTTGCTGGAACATGAGGTCAGAGCCCCCAGACCACCGGGATGTCACCCCCACGGCCCAGCAAACACTCCAACACTTTAAACACTGCAGTGGCTCGGGGGTCCCCAGAGTGGGAGCCCCGCTCGCTTTCTCAGATACAGATATCGATTTATGTATAGACATATGTCATATATCTATATCTATATCTATCTCTTCAACTCAACTGTCAGCTATTTGAAGGGTCATCAGAGCCTATCATGAAGCACAGAAGGTCTGTCTGCTGGGAAGTAGAGAACCTTGGGCACCAACCGGAGGTGCTTTTTGTTTCTCCAGACGAACCGATTAATCCAGAAAGTCTGCATTGGAGAGAACAACGTGATAGAAGAAGAAATCCGCGTGAACAGAAGTGTGCATGAGTGGGCAGGAGGGGGTGGAGGAGGAGGTGGAGCCACCTACGTGTTCAAGGTAAGGCCAGCTGCCAGAGCTTGCCATGGGGGGTGACTTGCGTGCGTCATGGATCCGTCATGCCGGGTCCTCACGACCGCCCTGGGAATGGAGTGCCTCAGGCGTCCTTAGCCCCATCTAAAGAGGAGCAAAGCGAGGCGCAGACGGATGTAAGGGTCCCTGTCTGTCCGAGAAAAGGCAGGTTCTTCTCTTGCCGACGTACCAGCCCGATGGCCCCATGCAGGCCTTGCCGTCCCTGCCTCAGAGTTCCAGAGGGTCCCACGGTGCCCTCCTCTGCCCCACGGTGGGCTTTTCTGACATGATCAAAAGCAGGCAAAGGCTTCTGCTAGGTCCTCCCACCGGGACAGTGGTGCTGAGGGCTTAATCTTGAAGTTGTGGAGGTTAGAGCCAGAGACCCCGGAGAGTGGGGAGGAAAGGGGGAGGAGAGAGACATGCTTCTAAGCACCAGCACCCAGTCCTCTGAGGCTAGTGTGAGCAGCTTCAGGAAAAGATCCATCCCCCCTCCTGGTATGCATTTATTTAGATCTCCTGGTGCTTTTGCTTCTCTGACTGAACCCCGACGGATACGGCAGCTGGCGGGGGGAGGGGGGGGTGAGAGCGGATGGGTTGCTGGAACATGAGGTCAGAGCCCCCAGACCACCGGGATGTCACCCACGGCCCAGCAAACACTCCGACACTTTAAACACTGCAATGGCTCGGGGGTCCCGAGAGTGGGAGCCCCGCTCGCTTTCTCAGTCTCTGATGGTCTCCCGGGCAGATGAAGGACGGCGTGCCCGTGCCCCTGGTCATTGCAGCCGGCGGTGGTGGCAGGGCCTATGGGGCCAAGACAGACACGTTCCACCCAGAGAGACTGGAGAATAACTCCTCGGTTCTGGGGCTGAATGGCAACTCCGGAGCCGCAGGTAAGGTGCCGCAAGCCCGCGCTTCCCCGGGACTGACCCCCAGGACAGGCCCCCAGGACTGCGTGAGCTTGGGCTCGGCCGGGCGCCATCACACACCTGTGTCTCGGTTGCTGGTGCTTGAGAAGCTGGGAGCTCTGGATACTGGTACCCACGTCGAGGGAGGGAGGAAGGGCGGGCCACAGCTTGGGGACCTGGAGGCGTCTCTGCGGACGTGGGGTTTGAATTGCAGAGGTCACCGGGCACAGGAGACAGGCAGCCGCTTTGGGACGGGCAGCCCAACCTCCCTGGGTTTCCTCAAATGCAGCTGGACGTGGGCAGATGGAAGAAGTGCGGGCAGAGTCAGGCCTCCCAGGCCCTGTGGTCGGTGCCTCCAGGCCCGGGGCTACCAGCTCGCACGTCTCACTGGAAAGCTCTTTCAGGAACCTCCGTGGTTTGGCAATCCATGCTCGAGAGTGAGAGCCAGCCACACAGAAATCGGAGACAGACACCAAGGGGGTGTGAATTCGGATTCCTCTGAAGCCAGCCATGTCCGAAGAGGAAACGCAGTTCAGTTTTGTATTTTCTTTTCTCCACAATCAGACCAAGGATCTTTGGAGGCATTTAAGATTCGAGGTTAATTAAACAAATACTCAAACTTTCCCTTCGAGTGAGAAATGGCTAGAAGAGAAGGAAGCATAGAAATAGGGGTTGTGGTCTCCGTGAGGACAACCCAGCGCTCTTCTTGGCGCCCCTGCAGGTTGTTTTCTTTGCTTAAAAGCTGTAAGACGGAGTGGGGGATCAGAAACCCCCTCAGCCGGGGACTGCGCTGGGCACAGGGTGGAGTGGCAGACACGGTATCAGGGCCGGGTCATCCTAATTTATTTACCACCCTCATGGCCCACTTCAGGTCCCTAAGTTTGCCGAGGGGGCTTCCCTTCGCCACGAGACATCAATGGCCCTGAAAGGCCCACACGCCACCCTCTGGCTGGCAGAAGGGAGGCCAGATGCTTGAAAACCAAGCCAGATGCCACAGGCCTGCAGCTTCCAAAGCTGATTTGCCTGGGGGCCTCGATTCAATTCTGATCGTCCCTGTTGTAGACCAAGCTTGTTCCTGACCTTGGCCTCGGGTCCTAAAACCCGGCTCCTTCTCTTTAGCACGGTACTGATCTCCATCCGCAGCTCCCCCACCTACGCGTCCCTCTGCTGCCCCCTCAGGGCCCAGAAGAGCCTCTGCCACACATTCTTCCAGAAGGCCCTTCCAGGCCAGTTAACCCTCGTGGTTCCGCAGACCCACGCACTACTGTTTCTCCGGGTTCTCACCACCCATCACCTGCTGGAACGGAAGTACTGTGGGGTCTTTTGGAGTAGACCCCCTGTTGAAACGTCATAGGAAACAATACAGGTGGAGACAAAGAGGGTCCTGGAATCTCAAGGGCCTGCAGGAGTGATTGATTATGGTTAGTCTGTGGCCTTAAGAGAAAGTTGCATTCAGCCTCAGCCCCAGGCGTTGGGAAGCACAGCTCCAGTGGCTGTCATCACAGGGGACTGCCCACCCCCTTCCTCAGCCCCCTCCCCACCCCCATCGTCCCTGTACCTGACCTTGGAGCAGCTCTTTAGAAGCAGTCAAGCAAGACAAAGCTTCAGAGTGTGAAAACCTCTGCACACTTGGGTTCTACCTCTTATGCCCAACCATCCCTACCTGTCGTGGTTTAGGAAGCATCTGCCATGCCCACTGTCCCCTTCGGTCTGAACATCAACCCAATGAGGCAAGTCTTACTATACCCAAGATATAGGTGAGGAAACTGAGGCTCAGAACGGGGATGTGCTGGCCCAGGGTTTCAAAGCCAGTAAATAATAAAGCCCATCGGGTTGTCTGGCCTAGTCCAGGGTCCCTGCAGAGGAACCCCACTGCAGTGACCCCAGCAGGATTTTGACAGTTGGATGCCCAAAGACTGGCAGGTCCCAGTCCTTGTTGGGATGCGAAGCATTAATGAAACAAAGTCCCTGCATTTCAGGAGTTGGGGCATGGAGAGGAGGCAGAGGAATGAGTTTAGTTGTCATGCTGCCCGTCCCCCCATTTCCCCACCCCTAACCAAACACCCTCCCCAGCTTTTGATCCAAAGGCCTGATGGGAAGCAGGGGTCTGAAGCATGGCCCCAACTGGATGTGCACAGCTGAGGCTGAAGCCGGTCTCACTAGGGCCAAGGGCACGCTGCTGTTTTTCCAGCTGTGGATTCCGAAGCCCCCAGACCCCCTGGGCGCTGGAGCCGGAGTGAGCACCCTCAGAGCATGACACGCGGCATCCTGCCTCCTGTGCCGGGCCCAGCGGCGGACCGGACCTACCCTAGCCAGGATCCTCTCACTTGAGGTTTTCTCTGTCTCTTCCTGCAGGTGGCGGAGGTGGCTGGAATGATAACACTTCCTTGCTCTGGTCTGGAAAATCTTTGCTGGAGGGTGCCACCGGAGGACATTCCTGCCCCCAGGCCATGAAGAAGTGGGGGTGGGAGACAAGAGGGGGTTTCGGAGGGGGTGGAGGGGGGTGCTCCTCAGGTGGAGGAGGCGGAGGATATATAGGTAAAGATGATTCGTGTTCAAGGTGTCACTCCCTCCCCTCTTAGTCCTAGGCACTCCCTGTCCTCTCCCTGGCCCTCGCCTGCCCTCCCCCCGCCCACCCCAAGTGTGGACTGTGATGTCACCATGCACGCTTTCCTCTCAGCCCCATAGGACCGGCCAGAGGCAGGGTATTGGCTCTCGAGCCAGCATCCTGCCTCAAGGCTTCAAGAGCAACAGCTTCAAGAGCTCATGTGTTCTTGATGCCCCCCTTCCCCAAAGCCGATGATAAAGGGCTTCGATTTCCTAGACTGTTCTCTGAGCCGCCCCTAACGTCGCGCTGGCACGAGAACCTTGGAGGCCACGCTCCCCAGGCCCGTGCCTCCCTTTGGACGGCCTGGCCTGAGTCTTTGCCAAGCCAGCTCCCTAAGGGCCTGGTTTGTGGCCTCTGGCCTCACAGACTCCCTCTCCCTTCCCAGCCCCAGCCCACCAGCTTCCAGAACTTTTGCCCCCTCCATGCCGAGGGGCAGCCCCAGCCCAGCCCATCAACCAGCAGCCAGCCACTGGGCCCAGCTCTCCTCCGAGCTTCAGAGCAGAGCCCAAGAGGCTTCTGAAGCTGAGAGGCTGGGAGGCTGGGAGGCTGGGAGGCTGGGAGATGGCGGCTCCACCATCCCCACAGATTAGGACACGATGCATGCACGCACTGTGATGTTCTGTCTGTGTTTTGCTTTCCGCTGTGTGTAAGATGCTCGTGTTAACCGGATGCTCTTCTTTTCCAAACTCTGGGGGTGGGGGGGAGGAACCTGAGGGGGGAGCCCAAAGATAACCCAGCCCAGCTGAAAGGAGGGACAGGAGCCTAAAGGCACAGGGGCCCATCCCCCCATGTGTCACCCTGACCCAATGGGACTGGAGAGCAACTCCTCAGTGCTACTGGCCTGGCCAGTTCTGGAAGAGGCACCAAGGGGCTAGTCCAGCCTGAGGACACGAGGCCGCTTCTGATCCTTATTCACACGAACTGCTTCCGAGCAGCCCCCGTGCAGTGGTGGGGACTCCCCGGCCAGAGCTGGCCCAGCCGGGAGGGAAGGTGGCCCCCACCCCCAGCATCTCCCGAGCCACACCCCAAGGGCCGCCCCTGTGCCCCAGGCCTCCCTTCCCTCCCCACCGCCCCGCCCTGAGGCCCTTCACCGCCCTGAGGCCCCGCATGCCCCGCTGATGCGCAGATGTGTTGAGACGTGGGCCCCCCGCCTCTCTGCGTTAAACTCTTCTCCGGTTTGGCACAGGCGGCAACGCGGCCTCAGACAATGACCCCGAGATGGACGGGGAGGACGGGGTTTCCTTCATCAGTCCGCTGGGCATCCTGTATACCCCCGCTCTAAAAGGTATCCCCTCTGCCAGGCCAGTTCTCCCACCCAGACAAAACCTCAGGGCCCCTGCCCTGGGGCCAAGATACGAAGGCACGATTACGGGTCCCTCACAGGCAAGTCTTCCCACTGCTTGTCTCGGCATGTTTTCTGGAAGTCAGGAGGTGTGGCCTGATACGGACATGCAGGCAGAAGACTTTCAGGCAGGCCCGTCCTAGAAAATGCCTAAGCAATAGCCCCGTGACCTGGGCCAGCCCGCCCGAGGGGCACGCACCCGGAGCCGCCCATCCGCCCGCAGCAATGCAGCCACGTGTCCCCTGTCTGAGCCCCTTCAGCTGCGTGGGGGACTTCCCTCCCCACTGCGGTCCCTCGGGCCGGGGGACGTGGGGGCAGGAGCCAGAGAACCCACACTGACCAGCTAGAGACAAAGCACACACAGAGGCCGGGAACGGGGTGCGGGGTGGTCCTCGCTGGCTCAACCCCAGGCTGATCCTCCCTTCTTGTCGCCAGTGATGGAGGGCCACGGGGAAGTGAATATTAAGCATTATCTAAACTGCAGCCACTGTGAGGGAGACGAGTGCCACATGGACCCCGAGAGCCACAAGGTCATCTGCTTCTGTGACCACGGGACAGTGCTGGCTGAGGATGGCGTCTCCTGCATCGGTAAGAGGGCGGTGAGGGCAGTGACAGGGAAGGGGCCCAGAGTGTGAACCCACGGAGGCCTTAGCTGGTGTCCACAATTCTGAGACTCCTCAGATGCAGTTCGGTAAGCGTTCTGACCCCCATCTGTCCGCCCCAACACAGGAGCTCTAAGGACTGGGCAGAGGGACCTGTGTGTGAAAGGAGCCCTAAGGTGTCCAGTCCCACCCCTAAGCCAGGGCGTGAAGCTCCACATCCCCACCAAGGGGCCACCCTGTCTGCACTGGAGCACCCCCAGTGCCAGGGACCTGCACACTCCCAAGGCGCGCTGTCCCATCAAGAGTTTGCAAGCTGGACTTGCAGATCCTCTCAGGAGCTGCAGGGGTTTGAAGCCCGAGCTCCGTCTCATCCTACAAGTCTCCAGACGAAATAACGCATTTGTTTCCATCAGTTCACACGGGACACTCTCATGTCCCCTCCCCACCCTGTGTCCCGCATCTGCGGGCGTCCTTGTGAGATGTAGTGTCCAGGACCAGGCAGGATGCCCCAGTGTGGGCTGTGCTGGTGTGAACCCGGGCCCCGGGCAGTCACTCAGCCTCCAGGGTCACTGACGGGCACCCTCTGTTCCTGGGTCGTACCGAGCCTGTGGTCACCCACGGCCGCTGAAGCTCTTCCTTAGCCTCTACTGGCTCACCTTCCCACCCTCCTGGTGTCATTGTGCACTTGATATTGGGGATCAATGTCCAGGATTTGCTATTTATCCCTGCCACGTATTCCCTCACCCAAAAGCTACTGCTGAAGGCTGTAAGCCAGAATGAGCCCCCTCCCTGCCCCTGGCCCCCTGCAAAGAAGGCCTCTGGGGTGGGGGAGGGGCCGTGGGGTCTGTCCGGGCGGGGGAGGGTGTTTCTCTCTTGGAGCTAGCTCAGAGGGTGATCAGTGTTGTCACCAGTGCCCCGCGGGCACCTGTCTTGCAGTGTCCCCCACCCCAGAGCCCCACCTGCCGCTCTCGCTGGTCCTGTCGGTCGTGACCTCTGCCCTCGTGGCCGCCCTGGTCCTGGCTTTCTCCGGCATCATGATTGGTGAGTGTGCCAGAGCCCCGGGGCTTCCAGGGGGGTGGGGGGTGCAAGGAAGGCTGAGCTGGTGGAAGAGAACAGCATCTCCTGCTTTGCCATGGATGCAGAGGTGTCACTCTGGGTGGGTGGTGATTACAGCAGCCCAGGCCAGCCTCAAACTGAAGCCCCCTCCCCCAGCCCCCAGCACCGCCTTGGTTCCCTAGAGGAATTGCTGATTCCACACCTCGACCCCCCGTAGAGCCTTCTGAGGCACTCTGCAGAGGAGGACACAGTAGCCAAAGCTCGCCCCACCCCCAGAGTTCACTTCCAGCTGCCATCAGACCCAGGCTCCAGGGGACACCTGGCTGGGCTCACTCCCCAGGGAACACCTCCAGCCCCGCCTTCCCCACATTGGGCAGGCAATGCAAACGAAGTTGGTTTCTAAGTGTTTCTATTAGGCCTGTGAGCCCAGGTGAGCTGATAGGCAGGTCTCAGAGGGCTCAGCGCTGTCCAGCCAGGCTCTTCCTGCTGGAAATGCGCAGGGCAGGTGGGCAGGGACATGAAGGAAGGCAGAGGGGAAGGCTCAGCGTGGACGGCACTTTTAGAACAGCCCCCTTAGGGAGCTGGGGGCAGGTGGTAAGGGAACCTGCGGGTGGCCAGGGGGAGGGCAACAGGCATTATTCCCATATGATGCCATCCTTCTGAGGGACAGGATGATGAGAGCTAACACTTGCTGCACGCTTACCACATGCCAGGTGATTTACACATTTTAGTTCACTGAATCCTCACTTGACCCTATGAGCATGGTTGGTCCATTTCAGAGAGGAGGGCCCTGAGAACACAGCCATTGACTCACTTGCCCTGGCCCATAACTAGGGGGACGGGGCTTTCAAAACAGAATCCATCCTGTGCATCACAGTTTCGTCCTGCCTCCCATGGACTTGGCCCTACAGAATGTTCTCACAGTTAGAGAGTAAGAACGGTGATGATGGTCCCTTGCACCGGTAGGGCTCTTGAGAATTTTTCAAAACCATTTTACGTTGGTGAATTCATTTCATTATGACATCCCCAAGGGTAGGGAGTGGGGGTGCTTAGGGGACAGGCAGGAGTTACTGTCCCTGCTTACAGAGAAGGAGGCTGAGGGCCAAAGAGGTCACATGACCTGGTCAGTGTTGCTCAGTTGTAAGTAATGAAGGCGGGATTAGAATGCACGCAGGTCCTCAGGCACCAGTTGAGAGAACTTTTCAGTCCGTGGCAGTTTCTAGCTGTAGGAAGCCCAAGTGACCAGGACACCCAGCTGCACCAGCGACAGGGCTGAGCAGAGACTCTGAGGCGGGTCTGTCCCTGGGACACAGGGGACCCCTCTGAGGGCTGACTTTGGCTTTAGAACTTTCGGCAGTCTTGCTGAAACTTGTTTAGATTGCATGGCCCTCTCAGGTCCTCACTCAACCTTCCCTCATGCTCCCACACTGGGATTCAGCTTTTCAGCACCACCTGACGGCCCTCCCAGCCTGCCCGGGCCCCTCCCCACTGCCACTCAGCCATTTCCCCTAATGAAATCGTTGCACATCGAATCTTGGGTCTGCTTCTCAGAGGACCCCAGCTAATGGGCTTCTGCCCCTGTATGAGACAATAAAATCTTTTCCATTGACATGATTTTAAACTGTACATCTCCTTTAAATGATCTTTCATTTTGTTAGTATTACTAAGTGCGATGGAAATGTTTAGATCCCCGAAGGAGGAGATGGAGATCCAGGAAGGCTTCCTGGTGGAGGCGGCCCGTGCTGGGCTCCAGGGGCCAGGCCGCATTGCAGCTAACCTTCATCTGTCTGTAGTGTACCGGCGGAAGCACCAGGAGCTGCAAGCCATGCAGATGGAGCTTCAGAGCCCTGAGTACAAGCTGAGCAAGCTCCGCACTTCCACCATCATGACTGACTACAACCCCAACTACTGCTTTGCTGGCAAGACCTCCTCCATCAGTGACCTGAAGGAGGTGCCTCGGAAAAACATCACCCTCATCCGGTGAGTGCCCCAGGGCTGTACTGGGGGAGGGGGGATGGCAAGTGGGGAGGAGTTCTAGGGGGCTGGATGTCTTCCCTGCACCATGGATTTTTCTAGCTACAAGAGGCCAGCAAAGCCACCTCTCAGGGCATTTCCAACCCTCCCGGGAGGAGAAGATTTAATGTTTGGGGCCATTTGGGGAGGTAGTTAATTGTTTAACACCCATCTATTCATGGGGTTTGCACAGCGAGAGGAGAACAACATGGGAGGGAGCCAGGGCATTCCTCAAAAGCCACTCAAGTGCTCCCTCCCCGAGTCTTCTTGGCCCCTCCTTCTCCAGGTGGAGCAAAGTGCCCCTCCTCTGAGCTTCCAGATCACCCCATGCCTTCCTCCATCATTTACTGAGCACACCCCGCAGGAGGGTCTGCCAGTGATCTGTCCCTCCCCAGGGCATGGGAGCCTTTCCCTGGGGAAGGGCCGTGTCTTCTTCACCTCGGTGACCCTGGCGGATATCAAAGACTTAGTCTTCATCGAATGAATGAACATTCAACCGGTGTCCCGAATCCCTGGTTGGAACCTTTCTTGCCAGTTTTCAGATAACGCAGTGGCGGCCTGGGATGGTCTAGCCAAGCCAAGTGGGGGGTGTTATTCTTGAGTGCGTACATGACCCCCGCCTCTTGTATGTCTCTTTCTCGTGGCCCGCCCCCTCTGCCTCACCTTGCCTTTTCCTGTGCACAGGGGACTGGGCCACGGTGCGTTTGGGGAGGTGTATGAAGGTCAGGTGTCCGGAGTGCCCAGCGACCCGAGCCCCCTGCAAGTGGCCGTAAAGGTAAGAGGTGGTTCCATCGCGGACCTGACCTTGGCCGGCAGTCTGTGTGGGCCTCAGCTCTTGGCTGCCGCTCACAGCCTTCTCCTCCTTCCCACCCTCCCCTTCTGTGCCCAGACGCTGCCTGAAGTGTGTTCTGAACAGGACGAACTGGATTTCCTCATGGAAGCCCTGATTATCAGGTAAATAAAGCCACAGAGAGACACCCCCACCCCTGTTAGACGTTCCTAACTGTCAGTCTCCAAGGGACATGGTGTCGTCCTCCAGCGTCCCCTGCCTCTCCACCGGGAGGCTCCCTAAAATTCTTAACACATCTTACCAGAGTGAAATAGCCCCAGGTGGTTGTCCAAGAAAAAAAATTTCTGTGGCCTAATAATCTGACGGATATCACTCTGCCTTCAACGAGCACCCCTGTGGGTCATCCAGTCGGGCTCCCCCCCTTCTCTTAATAGAGCATGCTAGTTGTTCACAGTGGACGATATACTTTCAGCCCCGGTAACTCTTCCACAAGGTCCCTCACCAATCCCAGCTCTCAGATCTTGTGTAAGGAAGTATGCCCCTAACATGATGGAGGCCACCGCACCCTGTCCCACACCAGCTGGCTTGCACCCTTCAACGTGTGCTTCTGGGGCCCCTAACTAGAAATCTCAGTGCCCAGGGCCCCTGAGGGCATGTGCTCTGACAGCAGATCGCCTTCAAGAGGACACAAGTGTTTGACCTTGAGATCTCACCACACTTGTGGCCTCCCGTGATGCTGGAGAGCCTCAAACATCCAGACACAGTGGGGTGGCCTGGGGTCCCCCCTGCGTGGAAGTGGCAGGGGAATAAGGCCAGGACAGGATGTGAGGTGCCCATGGGGTCTGGGGCCCCAGGAGGATGCCCAGCAGGCTCAGCCCCTGGCTCTAAGGGTAATGTATTTTCCGATTAGACACGTGATACATGATTATTGACTAAAATTTGGGAAGTATAAGATGATGTGGAAGGAGACCCAAATCATCCCTTCTCACTGTTGCTGATCTCCCATCACTACTGTATTTCCGTGAAGAGCAGTGTAGTCCTTCAGCTCTGCACAAGTGTGCCCACTCGGAGTGCACTGGCCCCATGCCCCGGGTGTCCTAACAGGATCCCATTAGCAAGAAAACCCAAATCTTAGGGCCTCGTGGCCAGACTCGGTCTCTCCCCATGAGCACTCATGGGGGTGCACCCAGGACCCACTCTCGTTCACACACGGTCACCTGGCAGGGCTCACACGGTCCCTGGAGGAAGCAGTTCCTTCAGCTTCTCTGCCTGACGGCTTCCTCAAAAAACTCACACATGAGTCCTAGCCAGCAGTCCGTGCACCAATGGACAAGACCCTGGCCGCTCTCTTGCCGCCCCCCCCACCCCGCCGCGACCGCACTTCCTCACCAAGTACCTGTGTAGCGTCCTTCTGTCTCCAGCCAAATACTCTCCTGCAGACTGAGCTCCTGCCCAGCCTGCCCTCCACTTCTTCCGCCTGCTCAGCAGTGAGATTCTCCCCACCCTAGGCTCTGCGTGGGACCCCGGCTACCCACATTTACTGAACGCATTTACATAATGCAGCTGCTGAAAACATAACTTTGTCTCCTGCTTTTCCCACTTAAGATTTTCCCAGACTCAGCTCAGTTAAATTTGGTTACTCCCCCTCTGCTCTGCAGCAAATTCAACCACCAGAACATCGTGCGCTGTATTGGGGTGAGTCTGCAAGCCCTGCCCCGATTTATCCTGCTGGAGCTCATGGCAGGAGGAGACCTCAAGTCCTTCCTCCGGGAGACCCGCCCTCGCCCGGTGAGTGAGACCCAGTCTTGCCCTAGTGGTTGTGCCAGGGAATGGAGCAGAGGGTGGGAGGGGCAAGAGTGGGCAGCCTGAGGAGCAACATCCTCAGTGGGAGGGGAGTCAGCCCCGGCTTGGATCTGGGGGAATGACCGGGAGAGATTGTGCAGAAGGTGGATGCCGGCTGAACCCACCCTGGGGAGCTTGAGCCAGGCTTGTGCAATGGGTCCTCCAGCCTGAATCCATTTTTGTGGCCTGCTGATTCCAAGAATTAGGGACAAGCACAGATGGGGACTCTCATGTCGGCCATGTCATTCACTCAACCGACTTGGGGACAGGACATTCTATATCTACTCATTCTGAACCCCACTACCCTCATCTCTTAAGTGGGGACATCCTGACCTTGTAGATTTACTGTCAAAATAAAATACTGAAATATTTATGAAGGTTCTGCATGTGTGTCATGATTAAGGGGCTGGAGTTTTGGGGGAGCGAAGAAACCTAGGTAGACCCAGGAATGCCACCCCCCCCATCCTGGTGGGCCATTAGACAACCCATGTGGCTTAGAACTGTGAACTCCCTAACCTCAGAATCGGCAGTGTGAAATCCAAGGGCTGGACTAGAACATCTTGGAGGTGGTTCTGAATTCTAAGACGTAGCCCACGGGGCGTACCCCAAGTCCAGCTGCCCACTCCTGTCCCTGCCGGGGTCTTCAGGAGGCCTTGAGCATCAGGAACTGGAGCAGAGCAGACCCCTGAGCTAGGACCCAGCTTCCTCAAGTTGTTGCTGGGCCATGAAGACCACAGGGAAGATTTGCACCCTCCCCACCCCCAGGAAAGCAGAACAAGAGGACAGCCACCTTGAGCCAGAAAGCCCAGAACTGAACGCGGTATTCTCATGGACTCAGACTGGAGGCAGAAACGTTGAAAGGCCACACCTGCTCTAATCCCCACCGTCAGTCAGACTGAAGTTAGGATACCTTAGCCCAGGGAGCCTCCATACTATTCCTACAGGCCTCTGGGTGATCTATCTCAGCATCTGAGAAGAATCCGGTCTAACTCCCTGCAAAGATGAGTGTGTGCACACCTGAGCACAGCTGACAGGAGGATGGGGGGGGGGGGGGAGTGAAAGACCAACCCCATCTCATAATAACCCTCATCAGCATTATCTTCATCTTCCTTGTGGTTGCCACATTTCTGAAAACCACCCTGTAAAGTAAACAGCGTAGATCTCACCTTAATTTTACAGATAAGAACATTGTGACTCAAGAAAGGTTAGGTGACTTGCTGAGGCCACGCAGGAAGTGGAAGAACTGAGACTAGAACTCAGAACTTGGGACTCCTGATTCAGGGCTCACTCCAACGTACCATGCTGTTTATCCAAATGATCCTCTTTGGGAAGCCATGGAATACCAAGATGAGGTTGGGTCCTTGAGAGCCCATATGGCCAGACGTCCCTGCAGGGTATGGACACCAGCCTCAAAGGCTTTCCCACCACCACTCAGCAAGGCAGAGCCTTCAGCTCTTGTGCCCTGAGATTCTCAGCAGTGCTTCTGGCAGGGGTTAAATAAGGACACATAGCATCACATTTTGGAAGGAGTCCTGGCCCTGGTTTTCCTCCTGGATGCTCCTGAGGCTTGAGAAGGAAGTATTGTGCACGTAACGGACGGACTTGCTTGTACAGGGGACCTGGGACCCCATCACTTGGCAAACCCAAGAACATGGGGGCAGGGATCTTCCCTCTCTCTTGCAAACAAAAGCATCTCTGTCTTGTGATGATAAAAATGATTTGTGTATTGTTCCAAAGAGCAAAGTACCAGCAAGGAAAGGCAGATCGTTCACACCTCACACCACCTCCTACCCCCTGCACCACCCTAAGGAGCCTGATGCCAAGTTGTGACCTCTAACTGCAAGCACCGCCCAGGGGATGCCCACAGCCAGAAGCTGGTCAACTCTCCTTGGGAGGGCCGCTTCTGAGGGTCAGGATCCCACTCACCAAATCCACTCTTCTAACCCTTGACCCCACTCTTCCCCTGCGTGGCTCTCCTTGCCAGCCACGCCCCCAAGTCCTGGTAGCACCCCAATCACCCTGCTCCTCACCTTCATACACACCCACGCATCCCAGGTGAGCTGGTCCTTCCTGAGACGCCCGCCCACAAGAGGTGATTTTAAGTGTTGGATGGATTATAGCTCTCCAGAGTGAGCCCTCGAACATGAGTTTGTGGCTGCAGCTTCCTTGGGGGTTGGGAGATTTACTGGGCGTTGGGCACGGATTCTCAGAGCCACAAAATCCAGCTTAGCCGGGTGAGGATCAGGTTGACTGTGAGAAAGGAACAGGCATCGTCGTGGGCAGAGGGGGCTTACCAGTAACCCTGCACGGGATGAAGGACGGAGGGACTGGCCAATGAGCATCGCAGCTGGAGAAACACACACACCGAAAGACGGCGGGTAGAGGCGTGACACTCTGGATTCAAAGGCCTGAGTTCCACCTGGTTCATTTGTTTGAACCCCCTGAGACTCTCAGGGCTCACCTGACACCTGCTGTGTGCAGGCCCTTGGCTGGGCATTCGGAATCAGCCAAGGTCTTGGTCCTCTCTTCCTGCCGTCCCTGGGTCCAGCAGTTCCATAGACTATCAGGATTGAAGGACCTCAGAGACGGTCTAAGAGGCTCTGGCTTCAGATAACAGTGTGCTGACATGAAGTGACAGAGCAGATATGTGCAGACGCGATGGGACAGAATGGATGCCCTGGCCAACCCAGGCTGTCATGGAAACAAAATTCATGAAAACCTCATTTTGTCCCAGGACCCCACCTTCTCAAGAAGGAGAGATTAATGTCAAAATAATTTTACAGATCCAATCTTTATTCAACAAATATTTATTGAGGGTTTAAGATAAGCCTGATACAGGCTAATAGCTGTCTTTGGTATCCGTTGATTCAATCAATAATGACAGAAGCCATTAAGGGGTCAGTAACCTGTCAATTAAAGGTGGCGGTCATTCACCACGACACTGTCTGTACCTATGTGGAACATGGCAATGCTGTGGTGGCAGCTCTGAGAAGATGCTCAGGACACGGGAGGTTCCTGTATCCCAGAGATCAGTGTCCAGACGAGAACCTCTGCTTTGGGCTAATGCCCAAGTGTAAATCTTTGGCTCTGAGGTTGCCAGACCAATGCTGGCTCCAAAATGCATGAAGGGGCATTTGGTGCTGGTGAAAAGTCAGCCACATCAGCAGCCAGGAAATATGAGACCCCAGCAGCAGTGACTTCTCATCGTTTTTGACAATGGCTTTCTGCTGCTTTTTGTACCTCACGTTCCCTGTCTGCACCTGCTTCTTCCTTTCACCTTCTTGCCCTTATATGCATCGATTTAAAATATATCCCTACCCTGGGGGCGCCTGGGTGGCTCAATCAGTTAACCATCCGACTCTTGGTTTCAGCTCAGGTCATGATCTCGGGGTCCTGAGATCAACCCCCGTGTCAGGCTCCACGCTCAGCGGGGAGTCTGCTTGAGATTCTCTCTCTCCCTCTCCCTCTGCCCCTCCCCCTGCTCGCTTGCTCTCTCTCTCTAAAATAAGTAAATCTTTAAAATATATCCCTATATGTTTTTCACTGGTAAAACAGTTCCTACCCCATCTCCTGTGATTCTTCACCTCTAAATGGCCTGTTTACTGTTCTACTTCCTGTTCTACTTCCCCAACATCTAAATGGCCTGTTTACTGTTCTACTTCCTGTTCTACTTCCCCAACATCTCCTGTGATTCTTCACCTCTAAATGGCCCAGGAGAAGCTACTTCAGGAAGGAATAGATACCAATATTACTCTGCATTTTATTAGTATATACTTACCTTTGGGAAAAGCCCTTCAGAAGCTGTAACCAAAGAGATCATCCTCCTTCACTGGGCCTGTTTTCTGACTTGTGAAAGTAAGATATCGGTCTAAACAGTGTCCCTGAGGGGAACACCAGTGCCCTGAGGAGCTACACACTCACACGCATGCGCAAAAGAATTGCATGGTCAAACACATTTCAGAGCCATGCAGCCTGCTCTCTTATTGATTAGCTATGGACATCAGTGTATAGCAAAGACTGATAATTCCTGTGCTCAAGAAACCATTTTGACCCAGGAATTCCCATGCCTATTTGATCAAATTCCATCCCACAAGCCCGCTTTGGGAAATACTGAACAAAATCCTCTCTGAGTACCGGACAAGATATATGTCCATGACCATGGCTGCCCAAAGAATGTATGGTCGCCAAACAAAGTGCCACAGTCAGTGGTGAATCGGTGAAAAAAAAAAAAACCCTGATTCCAACTCCTTCTTTGCCCAGATCAGTACAAATGCCATTGGACACACTAGTTATGCTCTGCATTGCTAGTTTAATTATCAGTTTGACACAACATCTAAACCTTTCCCAATTCTCCCCCCAGACACACACACTCACACTCACTCACACACACACACACACACACACACACAGCTTGCCAACTGTCCGCTTCTGTGCAGATTAGTGGAGCAGTTAATTTGCTCTGAGCAGCCGAAGACAGGGAGCTCAGATAAACCTGGCCCATGGGTTAATGGCTGGGAAGATTTAGTCCCTGCAGGATGCCAGGCATTTAAGACATCAGTGGTCCTTGCATCCTGAGTGATGGGGGCTAAGACACAAAGAGACTCAGGGGAAGCTATGACCACTCCTCTTTTATAGGAATAGAGCATTTTCCTGGAGAGAGAGAAGATATTTCTAATACTATAGCAAAAAGGATTAATATTTCCCTTGGAAATATATTACTTCCTCCCCCACCCCCCCACCAGGAGATGGGTACTCTCTCACAGTGCCCAGCGGTTCTGACCCTAATCAGGCCCTCAGAGAAGCCAAACACAAGGACCATTTCCTGAGACCACCATGGTCCTCCATGCAGTAGCCCCTCCATAACCGCAGATCCTTTCATGAAGGATTCACTCTGTGCCTCTTGCTGTGGTCCTTGTAACAATCTAGCGAGGGTGAGAGTAACATGCCTCTTTCTCAGACGAGGACACTGGCTTGGAGAGAGGCAAAGTAATTAGTCCCAGGTCACACAGTGAGTAAAGGCCAAGCAGGGATAAAGCCCAGGTCAGTTCAACTGGCCACTGAACTATGTTGCTCACTGCATTTGTGTGCTGTATTCTGATTCAGTTGGGTACTACGCACTGTGTCCATGAAGTCTCCATCCCTTCTTGGACGTGTTATCCTGAGCAGCCCAGTTTTAACTCCTAGAATCCTGCCTCCCCCAACCCAGATCCTTAAAGCCCAGCTCAGGGCGGTTTGGGCTCCCGGCTATTGGCTGTGTGACCTGTAGTGAGTCACTTAGCCTCTCTGAGCCCTCAGCCTTCTCCTCTTTAAGATGGAGATACCGTCTCTTGCCTACAACTACACAGGATGTTGCATCAAAGGAGGTCATGTGCCTGGACTTGTTCTACTACATGTAAGGCACCGCCTGATGTTCCGTGGGCAGAGGGTGTATCCTTCCCCAAGTTGTCTCCCCAGAATTGAAGCATGCCCTAGAGCAGCTCGACTCCCCTCTGCCTCCCCTAGATCCATACTATTGCTCCAGGGAGTCCTGAGGAGGCCTTGATCTGGGGCAGAGAAAACTCCCAGCCGGCATCTGGGAAAATTAGAGTTTAGCTGTCATCAACCAACCCCCCCCCCCCCCCCCCCCCCCCCCCAGTATTCACTGAACCGCTGCCGTGTGCTGAGCATCATGCTTTGTACTGCGGAATTGGACGCTGAAATCCCCACTCAGGGACCTCGCAGTTTACTTAGGAATATGGTCACAGAAACACAACAGCAAAGTGAATGTGACACTGAGTGATAACAGGCTGCTGCAGACTTCGAGGATTTAAGAATTAAGAGAGACACCAAGGTGGGATGTAGCCTTCGGAAAAGCCTGCCAGGTGCCCAGCAAGGCTTTCGGGGAAGCTGAGACGAGCTGCACCCCCCGGGGGTGGGGTGACTTCTCCTTTTGCACAAGAGACTTCACAGAAGAATGCTTGACATAGCTCTTCACCAGCCCAGCATTTCCTGAAAACTTTTCTTTTTCAGTCCACTTTAGGTCTAGATCTTCTTGAAGAAGATTATTTCTTTAAATATTTTTTAACATTTAAACAGAACATTTTAAAAACCTATCTCCCTTGATTTCTTTGCAGGTTTGTTTATAAGTTTGGGAGGTTTGAGTGTTTGTGAAGTTTGAGGTGGAAGAACGTGCAGAATAGACCTGCCCCATCCTGGCTTGCTGTAGTTTGGGGCTCTCGGCTATGGCTGCACGTTGCACGGACCCGGGGGGCAGGGAACCTGAAAACACTACGCTCCCCCAGAGAGGCGGGCTCGTTGGTCTGGGTTGAGGCCCGGACGTGTGTGTTGAAAGCCGCCTCGTGATTTCTGATGTGGGCCAGGGCTGACACCCAGCTGGACAGCGCGTCCATGTCCGCTCCTCGCCGGCTCTTAAAGGCGGTGTTTCAGATCTTCTCTGCCCATGAGCTTCTCGTCAGCGGATCGCTTCTGTCTCCCCACAGAACCAGCCCTCTTCCCTGGCCATGCTGGACCTTCTGCACGTGGCTCGGGACATCGCCTGTGGCTGTCAGTATTTGGAGGAAAATCACTTCATCCACCGGTGAGTCAAACCGACCTTGCTCTTCCCTCTGCCTTCTGTGTGCTTCCCTACATGTCTCAAGCGCCCAGGTCCCCCCCTTCAGAGTACAATGGTAGGTCTCTCTCCAGACTTGTTTGGATGACTCAGCTTCACTTGTCTTTAAGATAATTACTTATTCTATCAGGGCTTCATTTACCCCATATGTAAAATGGGTATCATAAAATATCCTTCCCAGTGCCAGAGATCTAGACGAGCTGTTCTTGACCTTCCGCACGGACTCCTGCCTGTACCTTGCAGTCTGCTGTCACTTTAACATTTTTCCCATCTAGAAAACCGAGCTCCTTAAGGGAAGTTAGAGCAGTTCATATTTTCACATATTTGACTATGGGTAACTCTAAGGCAAGGACCCTGTTTTATCCATCTTCGTATCCCAACGATTAAAAGTCTGTTGGATACATTAATTTTTTCTAAAATACTCTGAAATGAAGCATAATAGATCATTTTCTTTGCTTCCATACTTCATTTCCTCTACTCTATAGGACCCTTATGTTTAAATGGTGTTTGATTGGGACATCAAATCCACATGTAATGCTATAGACATGATAGATTATACATATTTCTTTCCATGTGGATGTTGACGACTTTCTCAGCTGACACCTTGATTCTGAAATCTGAAAAGTCAAATAGATTGTTAGGCTGTTTGCAAAGCTCTTCCTAATGATATGCTTCTCAGTTAGTAAATACCAGCCTGGTGAATGAACAATCACTTTTTAACGAATGTCTTCAAAGAGTATTAAGACATGTTCGTAATAATTAGAATATGTAAGTACAAAGCAGGAAATGAGAGAAGCTGTGTGAGTTCAGAGATGGAAAAGCATGTAAGCAGATAGCAAGCTATGCTTCCTGCCCTAATAAAAATGGAGAAATTAAAGATCAAGAAAGGCACTCACCTGGGCTCCTAAAGTCATTCCTAAAACAAGGCAATAGGGCGCCTGGGTGGCTCAGTCGGTTAAGCGACTGCCTTCGGCTCAGGTTATGATCCTGGAGTCCCTGGATCGAGTCCTGCATTGGGCTCCCTGCTCGGCAGGGAGTCTGCTTCTCCCTCTGACCCTTCCCCCCTCTCATGTGCTCTCTCTCTCTCATTCTTTCTCTCTCTCAAATAAATAAAATCTTAAAAAAAAAAAAAACGCAGTAAACGTTCACACCGGCATATCCTTTCACTGTCACTCCATCTCTTTGGTCTTCAGATCTTCCTCTTGATTCTAACTCTGTCCAACTTGTAGGTTTTGTGCTTAATAGAAATAACAGGAGTGAAAAAGGAGCTGGGACCAGTCCTTCATGTTCTCCTCCAAAGCCACGCCCTCTGCTTCAAAGCGCGGGGCAGCCCTGCCATTGTTCTTGCCCTTTCTGTTGTGGCCAGAATGTTCCATAAGTCTCAGCTCTGGGCTTTATGGCTGCTCAAACAGAACAAGGTTGTGCTCTTCTTGGAATTCATTCTTGGCAAGAGCCACCTTTCCACCTGTTGTCTGTGTCCTCTAAGTCTGGACTCACTGGAGAGCGAGCTGGGCAGTCACCTTGGTGACTCCGGCCACCTGCCTTCCCTTCTCAACGAGATCATTTCTGCTTTCTCATCTGAGCCCCATGTTCGTCATCAACTGTCCAGATTCTCCGGCTGAGGGGTCACATTCTTCTTTCCTCTGTCGTTTTAAAATCTGCTTTCCTGGAGCCATGAGACCTTTCGACTATATCCAGTGCTCTGTTATTGTAGATAACGAGATAACAGGATCACATTCTCTCGAGATTCTTATCACTTCCACATCTGTAAATAGTTACTGAAGGTCAGAATTAGGTCCCAGAGTAATTGTTTGTTGCTACTTTTATCTTTTTTGAGAAATGAAATTGCCGAAGATCAAATCAGGAATGTATCAGAGGGTCTGCTTTATAAGCAAAAGACAGCATCTCACAGAAATTGTCCATCCCAATTGAAACTTTTCTTCTGAGGTAACTGGCATTAGGACAGCATCCTTCCCACCTCCTCGCTGTCCACGAGCTCTGTGGCACGCACTCCCACGGCAGTGTGACCTCTAATACCCTCTCCTGCACTGACAGCCGCCTCAAGGTTCCCAGTCTCCCAGGCGTGCACACCTCCTGAATTCAGAGCGGAACTCCTTTCCCAGATTCACAGGCTCCCATTTTTCTATTAGATCTGTTTCCTTTGGACATGGTTTATTGCCATTTCAAGAATTATGGGTCATTCTACCAATTCTTGGTGTGTTCTCTGATATCACATTCACTTCCTTGCCATTAAATTCAAGATCACTATGTTAAGCAACAATTTCATGCGCATCAGCGTAAAGACCTTCCTGGAGATATAAATATTGTTTCTGGTCTACTTCAGTATATTTCTCTTGAGAAGCAATGGCTATATATCCTACTATTTTTCTTCTTTTTGATGTCATATATGTTATGCTTGCATAGTTTTATTAGGGCATTTTATGCACCACTGCTCCTCAAAATCCAACTGAAACCCTCTGTATCAGGTCAGTGGCATTAACAACACCCATCTCCCACTCTGCCCCCCTGTTCTGGTATCTTAGTGACCCTCACTAGTATCCTAGTGACCCTCAGTCCAGATCCTGTTTATTTTCCCCGTGTCCTTACTTCTCCACCAAAGATCAGGACCTTTGGGAAACTGGTTGAAAATAGGAAAATGCCACTTGTACTCCCTAAGAAAGACTTTTTTTTCTGCCCAGGACTTCAATATTATTAGAGACCCGTTCCAGACTTTCTCTGGATGCATCCTTCATTCCCACATGCATGTCAAGCATGGGTAAGCAGCTGATGAGTGGATGAGTCTTAGAGAGCTTTGATCATGCCTTCCAGGTGTGGTACAGGAAAATAGGCCATCTGGAGTACAAAGGCAAAGAAAACATGATAACTTTACGTCTTGAAATGATTCCTCAGCCCCAGAGCTGTGATGCATACAGCTTAGCAAAAGCACATTAGTGAAAATCATGGATGTAAGAACAATAGGAGCTTATTTAAAAAGAAAACTAGAATTATTGGGGAATACTTTGACCTGCTTGAACTTGGTATCATGGAAGTCATGCTCTCCCAGAACAAGCCCCAGGCAACTGGAAGAAACAAACAGCAATTTGTACAAAACAATAACCTAGGCCAAATGGCATTTCTTATGTCCCTATACAATCTTCTTTTAGCGTAAGTTTTTTAATAGAATAAGAATAGCGCCCTGTATCTTCTAGGATTGTTGTGATAATTACCCATGAAACACTTAGAACAATGCTTAGTGCAGAGTAAAAGGCCAATAGATTCTAGTTCCTATTATCATTACTTTCATTATTGCTATCCCATTAAACATTTTCAATCATCTGCCCTAATCTGTTTCCACTCGCCTGTTAGTCCTGAGGGCTGGAATGGGTTGAGCTATCTCTCCCATACTGGAGTATAATGTAGTAAAGGAAATCGAGGGCAAAGGAGGGAACTATTTGAACTTCAGATTGGAGGTGAAAATCCTTGTGATGAATATTACCTGTGTATCTTCCCAGAAATAAAATTAGGAAATGCATTTTCTCTTTCCTTTTTTTCTTCCCAGGGACATTGCTGCCAGAAACTGCCTCTTGACCTGTCCGGGCCCTGGCAGGGTGGCCAAGATCGGAGACTTTGGAATGGCCCGAGACATCTACAGGTGAGCAAAGACAGCCGTCACCCAGCAAAGCCCCGTCCCCTCGAGAGACCGGGACGTAGCTGCCTGTGCCGTAAGCGGACACCTGGCACCCTGTCCACTGGCCGCCTAACATTTCCTTTAGGCCCTTCCCAGGACATACGACAGCTTAGTGAGTGCGCATGCCTGGTGGTCTAATTCCAGGATCACACCGACTGCTGACACTATGTTCTTAAGGAGATCGTCTTTCTGGTTCCAACTCTCTAATCCCAGAATGTTCTCAGACACAAAGTAACCTGGATACTTGATATGGAAAAAAATGCTCGGTAAACTTTTACTCCTCAATACTCAGGAATTCTAAACAGACTTGGCTTCCATCACCCCAGACAGGAGCACCCCAGAACTGACAACATAATGGGTCAGCTCCCTGGTCTTTTCTACCTACACCAGCAGCCACGGGAGGGTGGTTCAGAGCCCATAGCTCAGCTTCATCTCTTTACCCCTGTCATAGTCTCAAGGGTATATTAAAAAATAAAATAATTTTTCTAATTAAAAAGAAAACCCTCCTATTGTACTACTCTTCTCTTCCCAACCCCTCATTTCATTTTCAGCTATTTACAACCGTGACTTGCTGCGTGAGCTGAGCAAGTCACTCCTTTGCATGGTCACTAATTATGCACCCCCCACTCCCAATCCAGGGAAGGAGTGAGGAGTGATGGTCACAGAGAGCTTTCTCCCTTTGAGAGTATGGGGGAGCCCTGAAGGCCCCCATAAAACTGGTAGGGATCGACACGGGAGGGAACGCTGAGGGCACCCCGTTCCCGCAGGGTAGGAGCACGGGGAGGATCGGGTGCTCCGCTCTCCCTTCTCTTAACCTCTCAGGGTCTCAGCACCCCTCCCCCTCCCTTCTCAGAATACCCAGGATTGCCCTTAGTTCAAGATCCGAATGTGGCAGCATGACTCAGCGAGCCAGCCCTTTCTCTCCATCCTCAGCTCTGACGGCTTCCCGGCCCTAGCTTCACCACCCCAACTGGCCCCACTGGCCCCACATGCCCATGCCATCTCACGTGTCAGGAATGGTCTTCCAGGAGAGCTCCTCAGCACTCAGCTCCATCGGCCCCTGTCGGTGAAGCTCTTCCTGTCCCTCACCCCCGCCTCTGTGTCCCTGAGCTTCGTACACACTCTCACTATACGTGTTCTCCACTGCAGGAGTCTGTGCGTCTGTTCTTCCACTAAACTCTCTGCTGGGGTGAGAGAGACCACGACTTATTCATGTCCTCAGCACTCGGCAGAGTAAATACTCGGTCCGGGGGTCCCCCTTTATCTGCTGTTTCTCTTTCCCCGGTTCCAGTTGTTTGGGGTCAACTGTGTGGTCTGGAGGCAGATGACCCTCCTCTGACTTACCATGAGAAGGTCAACAGTAGCCTAAATTTACGTCACGGTGCCTGCGTCACTGGGCTCACTTCACCTCCTCACGTAGGCATTTTATCATCCCACATCACAAGAAGTAGGGTAACCACAGGACAGGAAGATATTTCGAGAGAGAGAGACCACATTCACATTTATTACACTATATTGTTATAATTGTTCTATTGTATTGTAGTTTCGTTGTTAATCTCTCACTGTGCCTAATTTATAAATTAAACTTTATCATGGGTCTGTATGTATAAGAAAACACCTAGTTTATGTAAGATTGGATACTATCTGTGGCTTCAGGCATCCACTGGGGGTCTTGGGAGGATATCCCCCATGGAGGAGGGGGGCGCACTGCACGTGTTTAGTGAAGCAGTTAATCTAGGCGCCTGGTGGGGAGCTGCCTCCCCGAGCGCACCCCAACGGGAGAACACAGGGCTGGGGGTGGAGCTGCCTTCGAGGGTGTGAGCTAATTTATTAGCTATGTCAATGATGTCATTAATGCAGCTCATGATAACTAATAAGTCAACTCGCACCTTTGGAACCAACTCTGCCACCGGCCGCACGTTCTCAGGCTGGGGTGTGCTCGGGGAGGCAGCGTCCCTCCAGCTCCCCGGATTATTTGCTGAGCACTTATATTGAACGAAACACTGTGTGAGTGCCACGGAGAATCCAAAGCAAACAAGACACAGGCCCTGCTCTCAGTCCCCCCAGGTCGGGTCTTCCATGACTGTGGACCCTCAGGCACCAGGCTGGAGTACTGTTAGTCATTGCGAGTTTTAATACACAAAACCCATCCGGGGAAATCTACCTGTCTGCTACTGGGTACTCTAGTCATGACATAGATCTTTCCTTTCCTCCAGCAGGCCACCTCCTATTAAATGACCCCAAAGTTCTTACCCCTCCTATGTCCCCCTGCCCTCCTCCTGAGCCACAGGAACCCCTCGTGCATTTCAGTCCTGGAATGGCTGCAGCCTATGGTGGCCCAGCAGAGCTCCCACTTGGGGCCCCCTCCAGGACCAAGTGTGGGTCTCCTCTTCTCCCCACAGAGCCAGCTACTACCGAAAGGGAGGCTGCGCCATGCTGCCCGTCAAATGGATGCCTCCAGAGGCCTTCATGGAAGGAATATTTACTTCTAAAACGGACACATGGTGAGTCTTTCCGCTGCCCTCATGCGGGTCTCGCTGAGGGCCTTACACTCCTGCTCTTGAGCCAAGTGCTCCCACACTCTCCCGCGGGGAAGGGTAAGAGGAGACGCATCAACGCACCTCTGCCACAGGGGCTGTGAAATGCTGGCATGGATCCGAATCAGCAGAAAGGCCCGGTAGAGCACAGACTACTCTCCCCACCCTGAGAGCTTAGGCATCACTGAGAATTTGCATTGCCGGCAAGGGTCCGGGGGATGCTGATGCCCCTGGCCGGGGACTACACATTGAGAGACACGGGATTTATTTTTTCTTTCTCACCTAACTACAAAGTTGGGGTTTATTCCAGGAATGCAACATTGAGTTAAGATTAGAAAAATTGATCAGTGACATTCTCTCCATCAACAGAAGAAAGGAGAAAATAATTATCAGCACAAAAGTGCTACATGCTTAGGGGCGTTGAGACCCATTCTACAGTTAAAACTGAGAGTGGAAAACACGTGAAATCTCCAGAGCTTACTCGTCCTGCAGCAAACTGACCTTTGTGCTCCCAGACCAACATCTCCCCAGGCCTTCCCTCCCCCGCCCCTGGCTTATTTCACTTAACGTCAGGTCCTCCGGGTTCATCCATGTTGTCACAGGATTTTCTGGCAGGCTTTTCTTCTTTTTTAAGGCCGAGTAATATTCCATGGTACATATCCATGCCACGTTTTCTTTATCCATTCATTTGTCGGTGGATATTTATTTATTTATTTATTTTTAAAAGATTTTATTTATTTGACAGAGAGAGACACAGCGAGAGCAGGAACACAAGCAGGGGGAGTGGGAGAGGGAGAAGCAGGCTCCCCGCTGAGCAGAGAGCCCGACGCAGGGCTCGATCCCAGGACCCTGGGATCATGACCTGAGCCGAAGGCAGCCGCTTAACGACTGAGGCACCCAGGCGCCCTATCGGTGGATATTTAGGTGGCTTCTGTAAGTTGGCTATTATGAACAATGCTGCAGTGACCCTGGGACTGCAGATATCTCTTCGAGATACGGACTCTTATTTCCACTGGCTGTATACCCAGAAGCGGGATAGCTGGAGCTTAAGGTAGTTCTGTTTTTAATGTTTTGAGGAAATCTCCATACTTTTTTTTCATATAATGTGTATAAGAGCAACACAGCATTTTAAAAGGCAGATTAAACCTGTGCTGTCTGCCAAAATACACACACACGTGCGCACGCACACGCACAACACTAAAGGGAGTCTTTTTAGTTGTATAAAAACCCACAAGGACAAAAATGACAACAATGACAAAAGTTTGGAAACTGGGAAGTTTATGGACAAGTGGTACCTTTCTTAGGAGACTGGAAAGTTGATATCTAGGTCCAGAAACAGCCTGGTTTACTCTGTGCAAAAGCCCCAGAAAGGCCCAGAAACTGAGGGTGCCAGTCACCCCTGGCCATAGAGTGCTGCAGACAGGAAAGTCAATTACAGGTGTGTTTAAAAAGTAACCAGATCCTTGGCCCATTCCCTCACCCCCTATCTGTCCCCTACCAGGGGTTCCCTCTGTGAAGAGACTGAATTAAAGCCTTTCTGGTCTTGGCACATTAGACATCACTGAGGATGAATCCTCTACTATAAACAGGGATACATATTTTTTAAGTCTACCGACTTCAAAATGTGTGCCCTCCTTCTTCCCCTCAGTGCCAAGAACGCGGCCGCAGGTAGGAGTCGATCAGAGAACTCCTCACTGGAGGAACTGACCAATGAAGAGAAAAACTCCAGATACTGCAAGTCGCAGTAGGCTAAGTAATGGCCATCCAAAGTATCAGGCTCTGATCCCAGGAACCTGTCATTGTTACCTTATAAGGAAAGAAGAGTCTTTGCAGATGTGGTTAAGTTGAAGATCTTGACGTGGGCGGTCATCCTGAATTATCTGGGGGATCCTAAATGCCATCACAAGGGTCCTCATAAGAGGCAGGCAGAGGGAGATTCCACACAGAGAGGAGGAGGAGGCAATGTGAACAGAAATAGAGGCTGAAGACATGTGACCACAAGTCAAGGAATTCTGGAAGCCTCCAGAAGCCAGAAGAGGCAAGGAATAGATTTTTCCCTTGGAGCCTCTGGAGTGAGTGTGGCTCTGCTATCACCTTGATTTTATCCACCTTGATTTTATCCTGGGATACTGTGCTGATTTCGGATGTCTGGCCTTCAGAGCTGTGAGAAAACAAACTTCTGTTGTGTCAAGCCCCAGGTCTGTGGCAGTTTGTTACAGCTGCAGGAGACTGATACACCCAGGGAAAGGTGCAAGCCAGTTGCCCCCCAGTGGATGAGATCTACAAGAGCTTCCCATCGGCTTTGCAATGTCCCAGTCATAAAATATGAACAGCCAGCCAAGAACCAAAAAAGGCTTGAGAAAAGAGTCTAATCTGAAGGAAACAAACATAAAAGGGGAACTTGGAGGAAGAAAAACACAGAAAGCTTAGGAAAACTTGTAAAAACCATAATATCCTCAGAAAGATAAATTATTGCAACCATAATCTAAGGATGAAAGATTTTTTAAAACAAGGTTTTTAGAGAAAAAAGTTCTTAGAAATAAAAATAGGAGAGAGCCCTCAAGGAGATGGAGCATTAATCTCCTGAAGCTTGTGTGAGCTGCACACAGCGTCAGGTCAGGTGATCAAGGTCAATATCAACAGTGTTAGATCATGTTGATAGCGTGTGCCCTTGATGTGATGTGATGAAAATGACATTTAACCTCTGTGGTCTTTCTCCCCACACCACAACTCCGGTCTAATCATAAGAGAAGCAGACAGATCCCAATTGGACATTCTACTAAAGCCCTGACCAATACTCCTCAAAACTCTCAAGGTCATCAAAAACAAGGAAAGCCTGAGAAGTTGTCACAGTCAAGAGTAGCCCAAGGAAACATGACAACTACATATAATGTGATATTCTAACAGGGTCCTAGAACAGAAAAAGGAAATTCAGCGGAAGCTAAGAAAATCTGAATAAACTATAGGTTTTAGTTAATAATGATGCCTTAATATTGGCTCATTAATTGTACCAAATGTACCATATGAATATAAGATGCTAAAAATAGGGGAAACTGAATGTGGAGTATGTGGGAACTCTGTGTATTTTCGGCATCATTTATTTACAATCTAAAACTGTTCTCAAGAAATTTATATTTTTAATATGATGATAGATATGTAAAAGTACCAGAAAGTTTGGAAGACAGAGTTGAATAAATCTTCTAGAAAATAAAACAACTAGGGGTGCCTGGGTGGCTCCGTCAGTTAAGCTTCCTGCTCAGTGGGGAGCCTGCTTCTCCCTCTGCCTGCCACTCCCCCTCTTGTGCTCTTCTCTCTGTCAAATAAATAAATAAAATCTTAAAAGAAGAAGAAGAAAACAACTATAAGCAGATGGGATGCATAGGAAAGAAAGGAAAAGAAAATTAAGAGGATTAGACCATTAGGTCCAATTAGCTGACAAATAGGAGTCCCAAAAAGAATGTGCAGAAAAAATGAAGGGAATAAAAATATCAAAGAAATAATTCAAGAAGATTTTCCAGAACAGAAAGGCATACATGTCCAGAATGAAAGCATCCACCAAGTGCCAACTGCAGTGGATCATAAGAGCCACACCAAAGCACGTCATCATGAAATTTCAGACCAATGGTGATCATGATTGTGTAAGCTTCTAAGGAGAAAAATAAAATAATCATAGTAAAAAATGGTCAGAGATAGAAACAGAGCATCCAAATGGCATCAAATTTCTCAACAGCAACATAGGAAACCAAGAAGACAATGGACTAAAGTCCTCCAAATTGTGAAACCTGTGTGGAAATAACATCACGAGATGGAGGAGCCACAGTGATCAGAGTCCCCTCTCTGACCCCATGTTTGACGATGTGAGCAGGAGCTTTGTTGTTTTAAGTTGCCGAGATCGGACTTACCCAAACCCAGTGGATCTCAATGTGGTCCTCGGATCAGCAGCACCAGCATCACCTGGGATGTGTTAGAAAAGCAGGTTCTTAGCCGCCCCCCTCAGGCCTAATGGTATAGGAAGTCTAGAGGTGGGGCCAGCAATCTGCGTTTTAAGGAGTCCTCCAGGTGATTCCATATGCGCCAAAGTTAGAGCACCACCAGCTACCCTATCCAGATGCAGAGAGTATGTTAGGTAATAAGTAATTGTTCTGAACACATGTCTCTCCTATGTCCCAGCAATCCTACTTCCAAGTGTCTACATTAGACAGAGGTTGACAAAAATGGACTTGGGCGAGGATGTTCATTTGCAACGTTGTTTATAATAGAGAAAAAGCACAGAACAACCTAAGTATCCCTCAAATGGGTGATGGAAAATAAACTGTGGTTTACTGATATCATGGATAACTCTTTAGCAATATAAAAGAACACCCCAAGGGGGCGCCTGGGTGGCTCAGTCGTTAAGCGTCTGCCTTCAGCTCAGGTCATGATCCCAGGGTCCTGGGATCGAGCCCCGCATCGGGCTCCCTGCTTGGCGGGAAGCCTGCTTCTCCCTCTCCCACTCTCCCTGCTTGTGTTCCCTCTCTCGCTGTGTCTCTCTCTGTCAAATAAATAAATGAAATCTTTTAAAAAATAAAAAAATAAAAAATAAAAAAAAGAACACCCCAAACCTACATGTATCAACATGGATAAATCTCTGTGCAACCTTGAGTGAAAGAAAGAAAGACAAGTTCCAGAAAGGGGTGGAATATCATTAAGTATAATTTTACAATATAAAAATCAAGTCTATAATACAGATTCTTTACGGTTTATGCTTTTACACATTGTAAAAACTGTAAAAACACAGATAGTAAGGCTAGATTCTAACTTCAGTAGGGGAAGGGGAGGGAGGAAGTAGGAGAGGAGGGACAGTGGGACTTAACTATCTATTTTATTTCTTCCAAAAGAAAAGGAGACTAGGCACAAATAAGACAAAATTTTAACATCTCAGTACCTAAATAACTATTAAATTACATTTCCTTCTTAAAGTTTAGATTATTTCCTAATTAAAACCTTTAAAGACACAGGTAAATTGCATAACTTCAGATACTGGTGAGTGCCAGGGAGACAAAAAAGCAGAGGATCAAGAGTGGAGGGGTGGAGGGGTCCTAGGAGGGAAGCTGTTTAATACAGATGGTGGGGAAGGCTCCATGGAGGAGGTGACAGTCCAGTGCCTGAATGGCAGAAAAATCTGAAAGACTTTCCAGGCTGAAGAGGAAGCCAAGTATAAAAGGCCAGTGGCAGGAGCAAGATGAGCTTGTTTGAGGAAAGAAAACAAGTCTTCATGGCTGGAGCTAGTGAGCACGGGGGCCAGTGGTAGTTGAGTTAGAAGGGCAGGCAGGGGCCAGACATGGAGGGCCCTAGGAACCAGGTTAGGGGATGTGGGTTTTATTTAGCACCCAACAAGATGCCCCTGAAAGGTTGGAAGCCAGAGTTTGCAAGATCATTAAATATATATATATATATATTATCAGGCGCCTGGGTGGCTCAGTCAGTTAAGTGTCTGCCTTCGGCTTGGGTCGTGATCCCAGGGTCCTGGGATCAAGCCCCGCGTCGGGCTCCCTGTTCTGCGGGAAGCCTGCTTCTCCCTCTCCCACTCCCCCGTTTGTGTTCCCTCTCTTGCTGTGTCTCTCTGTCAAATAAATAAATTAAATATTTAGAAAAATACATATATATATATAATATCACTCTGGCTGCTAATGAAAAGAGACTGGAGTGGGACAGGAGAAGATGGGGAAATCCTACCCACTTCGAGATAAGAGAACAGAGGGGCTAGGCTTAGTGGTGGCAGGGGAAGCCATTAGCAGTGGTGGGATTCAGGCTCTGTCTTGAAGGTGGCAGACAGGACTAATGAAAGTAGGCCGTGGAGTGGGAGGTGTGGAAAGAGTGAGATCAAGGACAACTCCTAGGTTGGCCATTACTGGAGAGAACAGAGGAGATGGGTTGGGTGCGGAAAGAGCTTTTGCACAAGTCCAGTGTGAGATGCCTGTAAGACGGACCAGTGGAGACGTTGAGTGGACTTCTGATCTGTGAGTCTGAGGCTCGAGGAGAACTGCAAGAGACGGTGGAATCAGATGGCTGCGTATTTAAATACAATACAGTAACCTTTTTTTTTTTCTAAGTATAGCTGACACATAATGTGCAGCATGTGAGTGGACAAGTCTACACGTTACGCTGTGCTCCCCCCAAGCATGGCTACCATCTGTCACTGTAGAGCGTTATTACAATACCGTTGACTATATTCCCTCTGCTCTACCATCCCCGAAACTTACTCATCCCATAACTGGAAGCCCAATACACTTTGGGCTCCCAGTTTTCCAAAAACTGTGCTCCACACCTCAAGACAATCTTCCAGGTATGAATAAGGGAAAATAAAATGTAACTTTAAAAGACTGATAAGCACAGCACAACTCATAATTTTAAAACCTTTTCATCAGATTATCTTCATTGATTCAAATTTTTAAAGTAATTTAATCAGCAATCACTTAACCTGTTTCTATAATTTCAGGCAAAGCAAGTTTAATACCAAAAGAAGGAGAGTGGGATTTTTTAAAATACTTGTTTTTATTTGACTTGGAATGTTTAGTGCAAAGCTGTGGGCCCTATTGCTCCTAGTTGGGACAGGCTTATAGGTAATTAAAAACATCTGGCATATAAAATATAGATTTACTTGACCTGTAGGGTTGCTAGACAAAATAAAAGATGACCAGTTAAGATTGAATTTCAGATGAACAGTGCATAATTTTTTAGTATAAGTACATCCCATACAATATTTGGGATATACTTATAATCTAAAAGCATTTCTTGTTTGTCTGGAACAAATTTAACTGGATGTCCTGTATGGTTATTTGCTAAATCTGACAACTCTCCCTACCTGAAATTATCAAAGTTCTATGACCAACACTATTTCTTGCTTCTTTGAACTCCAAACCAAGAAAATAAACATCTATTTGCCACCTACATGCTGGTTCTCTCAAGGATACTACGATCTATTTCTCTAGCTATCTAGACAGGCAGAAAACAGATACATGGAATTCTTGAGGCCTTGCTGCCAGGCTTTTGCATGATTTTGCTTATTTTGTTTTGCTTTGGAGGAAGACAAACCACCAAACAGAGAAAAATAATATATGTACCAGGCAATTTGTAGGTACCAGAGTCAAGGGATCTAATAACGTATTCCAGTCTGTCTCAGATTAATTGCATAATAACCTCTGCTTCAGCCTTCTCACCTGAAAAATATGGAAAATATCTTTGCCCAATGCTCCTCACTAGAGTCTTTGAAATTGCACCGAGCTGATGTACTTTTTGTTCCTTTGGAGATGGAGGGAGCTGTAGTTCTCTACAATTTTTTTTTTTTTAAAGATTTTATTTATTTATTTGACAGAGAGAGATACAGCGAGAGAGGAACACAGGCAGGGGGAGTGGAAGAGGGAGAAGCAGGCTTCCCGCTGAGCAGGGAGCCCGATGCGGGGCTCGATCCCAGGACCCTGGGATCATGACCTGAGCCGAAGGCAGACGCTTAACGACTGAGCCACCCAGGCACCCCTCTCTACAATTTTTGATAGAATATTTATTAACATCCAAAACTACAACCAGATACAAAAACAAAGATAGGCGTGCTTTTTGGGGGGGGGGGCAAAAAGCTAATAATGAAATTAAAGGTTTAAAATAGAAATTTTAGTCAAAATATGAAAAGAGATGATTCTGAAACATTGATAGTATCATTTTAAAGTTCATTTAAAATAACAAATGAGAATTCAACTATATTTCTTTATTTTTTTAAAGATTTTATTTATTTGTTTGAGAGAGAGAGAGAGAGCATGAGCGGGGGCAGGGGAAGTGGGAGAGGGAGAAGCAGACTCCCTGCTGAGCAGGGAGCCCCGATGCGGGGCTCGATTCTGGGACCCTGGGATCAAGACCTGAACCGAAGGCAGATGCTTAACCAACTGAGCCACCCAGGCGCCCCTTAACTGTATGTCTTTAAAAAGAGAAATAACCAAAAAAGTGCCTACCAGATATTAAAACATAAATATACAAAGAGTTAACATAGAATGGTATCAATGCAAGAAGCAGACATAGAGATGAAGTGAATAGAGAGCCCAGAAACCTGTTTTTACTCACAAGTCAATAGTAAGGGGAAAAGTATTCTATGCATAGTGTTAGAAGAGTGGTTGTTTGCAAAACAATTCAATTTAGAACCTTTACCTCACACCATACACCAAACTAAGTTCTCAGATCCAGCTGGAGAGGAAGAACAAATACAAGAAAACAGCAAATACTCACCTAATCTTTAGTGAAGGGAGGATTGCCTAATCTATAAAACAGATGGAGGAAATCACAAAATTTTTAAAAAATAGATTTGACTATCTAAAAATAAAATCTTTGGTAGTTTTAGAAAGCAATTGATAGAAGTATTTCAATTTTGGATAAAGGTTAGCATCTCATAAAGTATGTCTACAAACCAAAAATAAACTTGATAAATACCAGAACAATATGTAGATACAAATGGGCAAAAGATACAAACAATTCATAGAGGAAAAAAAGGAAGTGAATTAATAAATACTTGAGAAAACACTCAACCATGTTAATTATCAAGTCAATATAATTTAAAAGATTCTACCATTTTTTCCCCTAAAATCAGTAAAAGTTGTCATTTTTTAATGATACTCAATGTTGGTGAGAGTGTCTGATGCATTCCTGCACAATGCTGGCTGCTTGTGATTGGAATGACACGTTTGGAAGTGTGGAAGTGGACAATAGGTGCCAAGAATTTTTCAATGTTCATATTCTTTTGATCTAGTAATTTGATTAGAATTATCCTAGATTTTACTAGATTATCCTAATCCTAAATTTAAGGGATTTGTCCTAACGAAATTGTCCTTTTAAAAAATGCATCACAGATTTAAAAGATGTTCATCAGTCTTTTAAATATTTTAAAAATTAAAGACAACATGGAAATGATATGGCAAATTGTGGCACAACTACTCAATGGAATGTTTTATGGCCATTTCAGATGTTTCTATGGCATAGAAAATGTTTATGCTATAATAGAGATTGCAAAAACAGTCAAGGTTCAAAATTGCATTTGAAATATAACTGCAATTATGTAAAAGAAATCTAAGTACAGAAACGACTGGAACAAAAAATAACATGCTAACCATGGTTATCTTTTTATGCAGCATCACCTGTGGCTACTTTCTCATTCTTTTTTTATTTTTGTTCTCCATATTAAGAATTCTCAATTGTGGAAAAATGTGTAATAAAAAATTTAACATCTGTGCATGTATGTGTGTGTGTATCCCTGTATGTGCATATATCTGTGTGTGTGTACGTGTGTATATGCAAACCCGCATGATCTCTTCTGTGCGCAGGTCCTTTGGAGTGCTGCTGTGGGAAATATTTTCTCTTGGGTACATGCCATACCCCAGCAAAAGCAACCAGGAAGTTCTGGAGTTCGTCACCAGCGGAGGACGGATGGACCCACCTAAGAACTGCCCTGGGCCCGTGTATGACTCTTTTAGGCACATTTCTACAAGTTGCTAAGGACAGTTTTTCTTTTCAAAAAATATTGCAGCCACACATGCTTTTTTTTGTTTTAAGATGGAGGGGCAGATAGATGGCTGACCTCCTTCAATATGCCCCAGGATAGGAGTGTGTCTGTGACTTCAGTGAGGTGGGTTAGTCTTCTGGAGCCCCTCAAAAGTAGTAATGTCATGCCTGAAAAGTTATCCTCTGTCTGGCTGGAGACTGTGGACTCACCAGGCTCACACTCCTCAACACCTCCTAGGAGTCTGTGTCCCGGACTCCCCCCTCCACCGTGCTGCCCTGCACCATCTGTCTTAAGTCTCCTTTGACTATTTCCATTCCCCGCATTTTCTGCTGTCCTGTCTGGCATCCCTCACCTCCTTCCCACAAACATGGCAGATGGGAAATAAAAGTAGAATATTCTTCCCTAGAGGTGCCTTTAATTCAGAAATGGAATGAGAGGAGCCATATTTCACGTAAACACCAGGATGTCTGTTAAGGAGCTTTGGGGTTCTAATACCTTCGCACCTGGGCACCATTCCTTGGCCCATCAGCAGAGGGCAGCAGATGCCAACCACATGGGACCTAGCTGAGTTGTCACTCTCCAAGACGGTGCCACCTTCTGGTCCCCCTTAGAGAAGTGCTGGGGAAAAGGTATTCACCCCTCTTTCTCTTGGTTTTAATTAGCGTTTTTACTCTTCTTTTAGATACCGGATAATGACCCAGTGCTGGCAACATCAGCCTGAAGATAGGCCCAACTTTGCCATAATTTTGGAGAGGATTGAATACTGCACCCAGGTATAAGCATTTTCCCCCTTGACCAGCATTTATATGAAAAAGATGGCAAATACCAAACTATGAAATGGAAGTTAAGCCAGCCAGAAAATAGGAGTTATTAACGATCACGAGAATGACTGTTGATCTATGAAGTAAGCTGACTGGTACCTCAGTTTGCCCGTTTTGTAAATAAATGCGGGTCACTGCCTCTTCCTTCACCGGCACATGACGCAGCTGCAGACACCCAATACTATTAGGGGATCAATTCAACTCACAAGTGTGAACTAAATCCGTGTCCGTCCTGGGTAACGGTTTTTTAGACAAAACTGGAGCTCCAGAGAAGTGTGGGAAACACGTGTTCTCAAATAGCTTATAGCGTGGCTAGAGAAATAATAATGTGAAATAATTAACAGTATGTAATTGTAAAATTGGGTGCCCAATGATAACCACTAGAGGGATTCAAGGAAGGAACAAAGTAAGCTGGAGAAATGTGAACATCATCAATAACATTAGTACAGCATCTGTAATACACAAATCACTTTTCTTGTTTTTCATTTTATCCTCAGTGAGGTACATAAAATATCCCCATTTTCCAGATGAATTGAGGCGTGGAGAGGTTTTCCAAGCTGCGCAGTTTCCTGGCCGTACCGCTGGCCCCTATGCGGATCCTTCTCCCATTTCCTTCAGAAAGGACTCTTAAATTTTCCCTTTCTAAAACGCTATTTTAGCAGACCCTGCCTCCTACCTCAAGAGAGGAGAGGCTGAGAATTCATTCCCTCCCCCGCCCCATCTGTGCATGGACACCAGTTCTCAGCTCCCTCCCCACATGTCAGTGGAGGGGGCGGCCCCCCTCCCTCAGAGGAGCCCCTCAGGGGCGCTCCCTCCCTCCCGCAGTGTCTCCTCTCCACACATCTGCGTCCTTCCCTTTCTCGGCTCTCATTCTGCCAGGATATGTAACTCTGGAGAATATTTCAGAAGTCGGACAATGAACCACTAACTCCCTAAATCGCCTCATCTTGGTTGTGACAGAAGCCATATACATGTTCAAGCCACCTCGTTCGTTCCTAACACCACCGTCCCACCCTTCCACTCCTTCAGCTCAGAAGGGAGGGGACTGGCCTTTATCTGGATGGACTTCACTGATCAAGTTCTGTGGGGTTCTTTCAGAAAACTTGCTGTCCAATGAATGGCATTTTAGGTTATTATGTTTTAATACTAATGGAATATACCCACTCAACTATATATACTTTGGAGTAATTCTTCTCCCAAGCATATAACATCCCTCTTAAAAGACGGTAATTCTGTACAAGCCTATTTTGAATGACTCCCCATAGAGAATGAATAAATAACCAGGAAGGATCTAAAGAATAAGAGAATCAGAAGGTAGTTGTTTGTATTCTTATACTCTTTTTATTGATGAATCCTGGACCAACATGTTCTTCTGCTACACTGAAGCAATGGTTTTCCCAATTTGCACAAAATATTAAAGAATTAAATTCCCCCAAGTTTAAGTTTCCTTCCACAGATTTTCTTCAAATCTCTGGCAACTGCTTCTGCTTTTCTGTATTACCATTCATCGCTGTAAAAATGATCTAGCACAGAGCTGGTTTTGTGAGTGGTGTTCCTCATGGCACTGCAGTTCTTTCTGGGCTTGACAAAGGGTCCGGTCAGATCCAGACCAGATCAAGAACCACTGTGCTACGTGCACACAGAATGGCACGATGATGTAACACAGGAAACGTCATCATCAAGTGCAGCCCATCCAAATATGATGAAAGTAGAAGGTGGCTAGGAAGAGAAGAGGTAGACCTTGTGAGCCAACGGAGCATGTGTCTCTCCTCCCCTCCCCTTGTCCTGCGTGCGCACGCGCGCGCGCACACACACCTGAAGTCACAGACTTTTCTTTTCAGCAGAAGGGATTTTTTTGGGAATGGACTGGAATAATTTTTCTAAATCCATGAATCTGTAAGATTTGCCCAAAGGTGGTGTCTGGAAAGCCACTCCCCTGCACCAGACACCTCTAAACAAGTGTTTACCCTCCAAGCTCTTCAAGGATGACGATGACCTCCCATTTTCATCTCCTGTTCCCCGGGGCCTATGAATTAACATATTCCCAATAAACACTGGGTGGTCTCCTCATCTGGAAAATAAGTCTGGATGAGGCCATCGCTAAGGTATCTTCCAGACCCAACAATTTTGGTCTATGATTCAACATCTTAATCGTTCATTTCTCCCGCCTGTAGGACCCAGATGTGATCAACACGGCTTTGCCCATAGAGTATGGCCCACTCGTGGAAGAGGAGGAGAAGGTGCCCATGAGGCCCCAAGACCCGGAAGGTATTCCTCCTCTCCTCGTCTCTCCTCCACAAGCCAAACGGGAGGAAGGACAGGATCCCGCTGCCCCGCCCCCCCTGCCTTCCACTTCCTCGGGCAAAGCCGTGAAGAAGCCCACGGCGGCGGCGCTCTCTGTTCGAGTCCCAAGAGGGCCAGCCGTGGAAGGAGGACATGTTAATATGGCATTCTCCCAGTCCAACCCACCATCAGAGCTGCACAAAGTCCAAGGATCCAGAAACAAACCGACCAGCCTCTGGAACCCAACGTATGGGTCATGGTTTACAGAGAAACCCACCAAAAAGAACAATCCTCCAGCAAAGAAGGAGCACCAGGAGAGGGGAAATCTGGGGCGTGAGGGGAGCTGTACTGTCCCACCTAACGTGGCACCTGGCCGACTCCCGGGTGCCTCTCTGCTTCTAGAGCCATCCTCGCTGACTGCCAACATGAAGGAAGTGCCTCTGTTCAGGCTGCGCCACTTCCCGTGTGGAAACGTCAACTACGGCTACCAGCAGCAGGGCTTACCATTGGAGGCCACCTCTGGCCCCGGGACCGGTCATTATGAGGACACCCTTCTGAAACACCAGCCTGGGCCCTGAGCCCCCCTGGCCCTCGTTTCTCTTCCTTGGGAAGCCTGAGCCCACGGAGGAGGGCCAGGTCATGGCTCCAGAGACCAAACGTCACTTTTCATTCTGTGCCAACTTGTTTTGAAGTGCCCCATACACAGCTCTATTTTCAAAATGCTTTAGAAAAAGGTTTTGAGCATGGGTTCATCTTATTCTTTCAAAAGAAGAAAACATCGTAGAGACAAGTGATAACTGCAAGGCCCCGACTGAGTTGCAGAAGGTTTTTTTGTGCATGGTTGACGTCCACGTCCTCCTGCTCACTCGCATTGTGTGTGCTCTGCTCAACGCGGTCAGCATTAGCTGCTCATGTGGCTCCGAGTTGGAGTCACAGGTGTTTCCTGACCTTGCGGGTGTGGACCCGGACCACTTGAAGGGGGGAGGGAACAGAAATAAAGGAGTTACTTTCAGGAGCCGGCATGGGGAAAGACGCTCTTTACTGGGAAAGGAAACATCACAGACAACTAGCTGAAATGTCCCTTTAGGTGATGTCTGGATGCTTCCGATTGTGCCGATTCGCTGATGATTGTAAACATGTGATGAATAGTTACGGTGCGATAGAGAAAACGCGCATATACTCATCTGAACGAAAAGCAGATATTCAGCGTACTCTGAGTATGATAAAGACACAGTCCGTCCAGATCCAGAGATTCAAACATCCTGTCAATATACCTCATGCCTTAAGAAAACCCTCCTACTAAAGGGGGCCTGAGTGCGAGGTTTCCTACCGGACTGAAAGCTCGAGATTTGAATTCTTACTTAATTTAAAACTTCCCACTAATTAAAATCAACTCTGATCATTTAAAAGCAAAATTTGTAAGCAGCAGTGATACATCGAAGCCTAGACACATGCCCCTTCATGGGCCTAGGTGTCGATACGTCCCAGGCCCAAACCTTCCAGCAGTTTCCATCACGAAGGTTAAGCACAGGGACGTTTCCACCTGCAGTGGCAGGCGGGTCACTGGACGCCCAGGCCCTCGGTGGTCCTGAGAAGTGCAGCGTCCACCCTTCCAGTGTCCATCTACCTTCATCCTCCTGCAGCATGTGATCCCAGCGTACATGGGAACACTGATTTGCTCACATAGGCACAACATCCTTGGTATAGCTCCCAAATACAGATGGAAACAGGACTCCCCCTCTGGGTGGCAAAGGAACAGCGGGGCACTGGCGTGTGGAGATGGACATTGGCACGTGATAGTGGGGGCTCCGAACTTGGGTTTTCACAGATGACATTGATTTCCATGAAAACGAACTGCGAATGGGTTAAGTTTTCCACACATGTACTTAGGCAATAATGCTTTATCAGTGACCTTTCATTTCATTCTTTCTTTCTGCTTCTCCTCCATTCCTTTGCTCAGCTGCTTTCCTGGCGGGGGCTGTGCCGAAACATTGCTTTGGGAGGACAGCATTTTTCCATGACTTGATAGGCTCTAAGCATCCCCAAGTGAAAGGACTGTATATATATATATATATATATATATATCCACCTTCTCCCCCGCCTCCTCACTCTCCCCTAGGTCACAAGTATCGCTGTAGATGTGGGAAAGCCATTCTGATCCAGGCCAACACTAGACAAGAGTCCATTCTGTTGGAGGCAGATGCCTCGCCCTGGTTGGGGGTCCTGAACATCTGTAGAAGCACTCATACCCTGGACACCACTTTTCCTTTATCCTAACTGCCAAAAATATTCTCACCAGACCACAGAGGATGCTGAAACATCAACGAACTCATCTCTAAATAACCGTATCAGTAAAGTTTTGGCTCATGCCAGGTGCAAAAGTAAATAGTCTAATTATATAATCTAATTCATAAACGACTAGCGGGGCCCACGAATGATACATTGAGAAGCTCTCTCCTAAAGGATAATGACAGAGGAGCTGACAAGAACTGAGAAGAACAATTTCATTTTATATCTGTAACACCAGTAACCAGTTAAACAGGGAGCATGCTACATGGTGAAATAGCCAACTCTTTATTGTCATTAATGGGGAAAAAAATCGTATCCCTTCCTCTTCTTAAAAACTACAAATCCATTACATTTTCAGGTTGTGCCTTACTACCACTGAGTTTGATTTGCTGATTCTAATTGTCTTCATTGGTATCAATTTTCATGTAAATGATAGTCAAGTCTTAAAAGCCTGTACACATGGATAAGTAAATAAACAACTCCACACTGAGATATTACGACCTCAAGATGTTTCATTTAATTCGCTGTAAGCCCTGGGTATCAGCAGGACATTAACCTGGACTATTGTCCACTCGGTCATGCTCTAGCCATATGGCTGTGCCAATTCGTGTAGGTGCTGTGGATGCTCTTATATACTAACTCTGACAGAAGAGTCCTACCTAGAGCATGAACAGGCACAATTAGAGTTCATAGAAGCCATGTTAATGGAACCATAAGCTAGAATGATTTATATTCCATGTCTATAAAGAAGCTCATCAAAAGTGCACAACTGTACCACTGGGAAATTGGCCATTTGTAAGGGAATGACCAGTTTAATATGCGGCAACTCAAAATTATAGCAAATTTCAAAAGGGTGGGAATAAGCTTAGTATTTCTTAAAGATTATGATCTACTCAGGGGTCAAAAGACTGGATTCTCTCCTACCAGTTAGGTTGTGAGTCCTGGCTCTCCTTGGGGTATCGGACCTGGCCTGGCTGTCCCTGTCTCCATGTACAATGAGGAGAATGGCTTCCTTTCCTCACGGCCCCTCGGGGAGATTACAGTCTGTGTCTAAGCACAAGCACTCCTTCGTACACCCCTTCAATTCCCAAGTGATTTGGGCTGGGTGTGGGGGAGAATTTCAAAAGTCAGAATGTGCCTAAACACCCCTGCCTCTCTACCACCAAAGCACCATGTTTGATTTCATCTGTCACTTGTGTAATCACAGGAACAAGAACCCTACCAGCACCCAGTCCTTTTTAGCTCAAAAGAATGTAAAGACTCTACCACACTTAGAACTGTTTAAATGTTAAAAATAAACAGCACAGAAAGGAAGGTAATCAGCTTGAGTAATTAAAAAAAAAAAAATTCTGGCATCTTCATCTAATACTTGGCAAACTCTCTAGCTATAAGTTACTATGTAACTGTAGGTTACCTTTACTCCACTCAGAAATTCTAAGTGCTCAGGCTAGTTTAATAGATTTTCTCCAACAATAGCAAGATTCACATTCACATGAGCTTTGGAGACCTAAAAACAAGATGCACATGAATTCAGACTATCCTTGATAACAGACTCCTTATGACAAGATTCATAAAACCATATGAAGTGTGTTGTCAATCTGTCTTTAGCTAATGACTTTTTAAATGGGTCCCCAAAGAACATACAATTTGACTTTCCTAAGTTCATTGCAGCAGATGGTTCCCCATGTTGTGCGAACATGCAAAACAAAACCCAGCATTCCCGTAATCCTCCACAGGATGCCCTAAAATAAAAGAGAATTATTGAGAACAAACAGTAAGGCTTCTATTAAGATTCTGTTTTCCTTTCATACTCTGAGTAGATGTATTTAATTTTTAATGAACGACTCAAGTACGAAGCTATTTTTAGTTCTAACTTAACTTTAAAACACTGGAAAAGCTCAGTGTAAGAGCAGACTATTACATGCAACGGTGGGGGGAAGGAACATGAACTACAACCACAGAACTAAAGCAACGACTTCCCCGTCTTCGGTATTCAGTTAACGTCGAACGAGTGTGCTACCCTTCCCCATGAGGACGGCACTACCAGGCCGACCTCGGGAAGCCTGCAAGCACCAAAGTCCGTATGCATTGCTGGCCCCACGTCCACTTCTCAGAGGCCTCTGTTCCACACTCGCCAGCTATCTCCCTACTCCATCCATCTACCAAGGCTCCTGCCTTCTTGAAAGCAATTACCATTATTGATCCTGCCCTCACTCAAATGCTCGTTCATAGGCACGTGGCAGCTGGTATATATTAGATTGAAAGGCAGTCTTATTAAATGAACTCCCTCGAAGCCTCAGCAACTAGTGTATGTTAATAGCCTCTAGAATATTTACATTCTACGAGATGTTATTTGCCAGGATAGGTGAGTAGTAGATGGACGACACTTCGGCTGATTATACTACGTTGGATGGGTTGGCACTATTTGGTATTTGAGAGACAGAGGCAGATGGGTCAGCCCCAGGTGCTCGACTGCAAGTACCCGCCCCAGTGACTCCAGCAAGTTCGGTGAAGCCTCGCGTTCTCATTTCACAGCATTAACTGTTTGGTCTCAAAGCCCCTTGCAAGGTCGATGATTCTGTGAGACTTCACCTCTGTGTAAGGCAAATCCCAACAGGACTGGTGTGTGGGCGCTTGTGTGTCCTTTTCCTTAATCTTAGCACTTGACTCTTGACTCTTCATGCATTTAGAGCCAAAGCCAATTAACTCAGTGCGCCATCCCAGTGAGCCAAATTATAGTCTTTATACAGAAGGAACCCAGAAAGAGGTTTAGTATCAGTTCTCTGTTTATTCTCTTCGAAGATCTCTTTAACAAATCATAAAATTATGAACATAGCAAAAAAGTTAAGTGGGTGGTTTCCTGCGAGCAGCAAAGCTGCAGGACTAGGAGAACTGGGTTCGTTGAACGAGCTGTCTGCCTTCAGCGCTGTAACACTCATTTCTCTCTCCTGTCAGGTGAAGAATAATTAGTTCGGTCCTCAAGAAGGGAAGTCTAGTTTGAGTAAAGCCAGCCTGAACTCTGGTGGACTGGATATGAAAGAACGTAAGCTCTAGGAGATTGGCTCAGGCTAAGGAGGATGCAGCCTCTGGGTATTTACACTTCCTACACGTTAGAAATGCTTAAAATGCAAGTGCAGTGCAATACAAGTAAATTTCTGAGACTCCCTATTTAATTTCATCTATCCAGTTCAAACAACTCTGACAGAATACCCAATCCTGAGTGCTGGAAGCTTTGTGTATGATTTGAACATGACTCATTTCTTTGTCAGTCTCTTTTATGTCTGTTACAGCTGCAGACTTATTGGCAAAGTAGAATGATAAAACTTATCTTTGGAGGGCTTGCCCTACCTGACATTTCACGATAGGTCGGATGCACTTCCTGTCCATCGCCAATGAGCACCTCCCAGTCTCCATTCCCAGAGCCGGATACAAAGCCCGGAATAAGCCACGAGTTTGGGACAGGAGGTGTCTGCAGGGTCAGGCATCCCTAAGCAAGTGTCACGGTGCCACTACGATAAGGAATTCATTTATAACAGGACTCCTCTCTCCCAGCTACGTAGGATTGGAGAGAATCCCTCTTTTCACGTTTATAGACACACCCACAGCAGCTGGATGGCCATTTTTTGAACATGTGGTAAATAATATAGCTTTATAGTGGATCTAGAACTAGGGAATCCCCAAAGAGAGCCCACTCAAGTATCTCACCGAAAGATAAGATGGTGAAGACTTGCAGGCAAATTTTCTACATTTTAGTACTTCTAATACTTCAGAAAATTTTTAAAAATCTAAGCCCTTCTGCATTATTCCAAAGAATATTTATGGAATATTTCACAGTTCTCAGAAGAAAGAGAGTGATATTAAAGACAGATTCTTTTGGCACACATGTGCCCCAGTAAGCAGCTAGTGAAGTTTTGTGCAAGGCAGGAAACGTGCAGAGCATCACCCGGATTCTCCTTGGTCACGCACCAGGCAGCGTGAAGTGAGGCCTCCTGAAACTTCATGCACCTTCTTTATTCCCTAAACTCTATTCCCTTCAAGAAAAGGAAAAGAGCACTTGAGAAAATTATAATCTTTTAAACTCATATGTATAATCTATTGGAATTCTTATTAGAAATTCGCTTTTATTAGCAGGTTCAATTAAAGGGACTGAAGTTTGACACTTTACTCTTCTCTGTTGTCTCTAATGCAAAATTCACTTGCCCTGCCATCAACATGGAACTTTTTTTAAGATTTTATTTTTATTTATTTGACAGAGAGACAGCGAGAGAGAGAACACAAGCAGGGGGAGTGGGTGAGGGAGAAGCAGGCTTCCCGTGGAGCAGGGAGCCCGATGTGGGGCTCGATCCCAGGACCCTGGGATCATGACCAGAGCCAAAGGCAGATGCTTAACTGACTGAGCCACCCAGGCACCCAATATGGGACTTTTTGTGACTATTAAAATTCATTTTAAAATCCATCTTAGGATATTTTTTTTCCAAAGATGCTGGAGAGTAACACCTATCCTTCATGACGAGAACTGTGAGGGACAGCCATTATCTGGAACACTGTGGACCGAGATTTAAGCTGAATCTCAGAAGTCATATTAGAAAAAGAAGAAAGGGGGCGCCTGGGTGGCTCAGTCGTTAAGCGTCTGCCTTCGGCTCAGGTCATGATCCCAGGGTCCTGGGATGGAGCCCCGCATCGGGCTCCCTGCTCCACGGGAAGCCTGCTTCTCCCTCTCCCACTCCCCCTGCTTGTGTTCCCTCTCTCGCTGTCTCTCTCTCTGTCAAATAAATAAAATCTTTAAAAAAAAAAAAGAGAGAAGAGAGTGCTGGAAGCTTTGTGTATGATTTGAACATGACATTTCCTTGTCAGTCTGATTTGTCAGGTGAAGAATAATTAGTTCGGTCCTCAAGAAGGGAAGTCTAGTTTGAGTAAAGCCAGCCTGAACTCTGGTGGACTGGATATGAAAGAACGTAAGCTCTAGGAGATTGGCTCAGGCTAAGGAGGATGCAGCCTCTGGGTATTTACACTTCCTACACGTTAGAAATGCTTAAAATGCAAGTGCAGTGCAATACAAGTAAATTTCTGAGACTCCCTATTTAATTTCATCTATCCAGTTCAAACAACTCTGACAGAATACCCAATCCTGAGACCATATTCCTCCAGACAAAGGAGCCCACAGGGCTGTGCATGTGGGTAAATACCTAATACCTACAGGGGCGGCAGGTTTTTCTGTCTGGGTTCATTCAGGATTTTAGAGCTGAACTTATGCCAGATTTGTGAGCATTTTTTAAATGACACTAGTGATCTTTAGGAACAGATTCGATTTTAAGCTAAGAGCCTCAATTTAAACACCTAAAATACCTTTGCTAACATAACTCAGAACTCCACTGCCCCCTCAGCACCACCATGACCCCCACACTTCCCTGGGTAGTAAATGATGAAAATGTTGAAACTTGCTGCTGCTGGATCATGAAAACTCTATTCATTGTAAGATATTCTAAAGGAACAAGAGGGGGAAAAAAGGTTCCCACACCTCTTGGTGCCCTTCTCTGCAAGGGAGGGGCCATAAGCAGAAACTCAGCTTCATTCCTACCAAGCATAATGAAGATAAAGCATCGTAACAGGTGCCCACCAACCATAATTCCTCCGCATATGCTTTTTTTTTTCCCCTCCTATGAAAAGGAGCATTAGCAAAAATTTTGGTAGAGGAAATCCTTTTTGCCTATGCAAAGGCATCATATTCTGCTTATAATAAAATCTTAACGTGTCCTATTTAACTTGTTCGGCCTACAAGCGTCATTAGGAATGTCCGTTGTATATTCAAGCAGCTTACATGTGACAATGTTTGTAAATAAGGGCCTATGCATCAAGGGATATTATTAATTACTAAAAATATGTGATAATGTGAGTTTTGTATCAACTACTGCAGTTATATAATAAATATAGTGAAGCACAGGGTATGAAAATAAAAAATAAATTCTCCTATTGGCTTGCAATGTGGCGATACATAGAATAATCATTTAGAAATTGTCCAGTGAGTAGTTACAATTACTAGATCCATTTCTTAATTAAGAATGATTCTTAACACACTGGGTCTCTAGCCACTGGTCAATGTGGCTTAAATAATATTATCACATATTCTAAGTGGATAGGTCCAAAATGAAACTCTGAAATAAAAAGGTTTGGCCCCAGAGACCAATGCTGTGCACCACTCAGTATTCGACCATACATATGACAACATTCTCTGGATTACGGTCCTACCAAAATAGAAATTCAAAGCCGTCCCCAGGGAAAACACACACACACACACACACACACACACACACACACACACACGTAGGTGCCTCCTCCCCTTCTCTTACCCAGCCCTTGGCACCTTTCTCTGCAGGTCACTGTTCTGGGGGAAAGTTAGACTCCCATGATTTGAACCTTCCTTGTCCTCTTCCCTCCCGTACCAAGCACAATTACCTGTTCCATGGCCTGGTCTCTTGAGGCCACCTGTCTGAAGCTAGCTAGATAATATCCCTACTTTGAACCATCAATGGCCTTCATTGCCTTTGTTCATTCAACAAACATTCACTAAGCATCTACTAGGTGCAGGTATTACTCCAGGTGTCAGGGATAAAGCAATGGACCAGTCAAATCCATCCCTCCATCTAGTGAGGGAAGAGAGAAATAAGAAGCAAAAAGTCTAGCATGATCAAGGATGGTAAATACGAAGGAGAAAAATCAAACACGGGGCGGGGGGGTGGTATACGGTTCTGGAGAGAAGGGTGCAAGTGTCTCAGACCAAGACTGCAATGTCTCAGAGTTCAGAGTCGGCAAACATCTGCATCTGAACACTTTTAAGCACTTAATATTCCCACCAAATTACCCTAAAATAAAAAATAAAGCTTTGTAGTAGAATGTAGGTAAATATTTATATGTTCTTTTTAATTTAAATTCAAAATAGTCTATCCTACCCTAAAAAAAAAAAATGAAATCCCACTGGTATAAAAGAAAGTGAAGCAATTTTAGAAAACTCTAGAAACCCATTCTTCTCTTAAATGGCTCTCTGTCCATCAAAATGAGATAGTAGGAGGGTGGCTAAAAATATAACTTTACTTGTTGAGTAGAAAGCATGATACTTTTTAAGACTCTAGGGTGATAAGACAAATCCAGGTCATTGTGGTAAGACAAAAAAGGTAAGCACAGAGCCCATGTACTCTGAGTTACTGAGAGAAGGGGCGATGCGGAAGGGTGATGACAAGATAACATTCCAAGACCAAAACAGCTTCCCTTTTTTATTAATGCTCAAGAATTGAACTGTGAATGACATTTAGTAAGCAAAACACAAATGAAAACACCTCATTTGTATGTATAGTATATGTAAACATATACATTATATGGATTTAATGATCCTAATCTAAATATGAGAACAATTGTTTCCCTGACCTTAGAGTTGGCATTACTGTTTCTTACAGTGTTTCATATTTAACAGGAAGAATTATGGACACCCAAGTTCAAAGTAATCATGAATTCCATATTAAGGTATAAATAGAGTTTTAAAGAAATAAGCTGTATAATAAAATAAGTTTACTTTTGAATTGCAATACAGGCATTTTCTTCAATCAATAAAAATATTCCTTGATTATAAAGCAGCCATATTTTGCAAATGTGTATCAGGAAAATAGCTCTGGCAATATTTGAAATACCACACTTCTTTTTAAAAAGGCAGCAAAGCAACAGAATTTAGATTTTAAATAGTATATTGCAAAATAGTTCAACATATTATTTCTAAGCACAAAGCGAGCTCCATTCTAAAGGATACTTTTAATCTTATAAAGTAAACTGTTTCAATATTTCTGTGTAGTTTAAAGGCTACATATCTACAATAAAAGATAAATCTTTACACATATAGGACATAAATGTCAATACATATCCACAACACAAACGTTTTACATTGTATCACTCTATTTTGAAGCCCAGTTTGTTAACATGTGCTCAAAAAGAAATACAAAAACATGATACAATTCTGTAGCTTTGTAACAGGCTGAATTTTGCAACAACTGAAAACATAAAAACAGCAAAGGTAGCAAACACAACACCAGTTTTATGAATAGAACCAAAAACATCGAGAAATCATAAACATTTAAGTAACTATTATATTCTTCCTAACACATCTTATTTTACTCTCTTCTCTTAAATATAATTTTTCTAAATGTTTTTCATATCCCAGGAAGAAATAATGGCAAATTCTCCACAAAGATGAAAGTGCATTGTTTTAAAAGTGCTTCGTGTGTGTGTTTTATAGGTATGTCCAATAAGGAATTAGACAAGTCTGTGCAAAAAATTCCAATTATGACTTGAATTCATAAACCTAATGATGGGGTTTTGTAGTTCATTCAGATGAGGCAATTGCCAACACAGAAGAAAAATCTGTGATTACATACTTTATGTATAGAGGAAAGAGCACGAGCCACAGGTCAGGAGACCCCCATTCTATTCTGAGCTCTGTTAATCAGCTAGTTAGAGACTCCAGGTAAAAGAACTGCTCTAGAACTTCCATTTCTCTATCTGGCAATAGCTGAGAGGCTCAGCAGAAGAGCCTCGAAGGCCCATTTGACTCTAGAGTTTTAATGTATCTCTAGATGAGGCATTCCTGAAAGGGCAAATCATTTCCAAAAAAAATATGAAAAATACACTAATCATAAGCTGCTCTTCTTATTAGTACAGAAAGAAAAACTCCAAAAATACTTGACAGAAAAAAGTATGTGAAGGTCATATGTTAACCAAAGCCGGTGAAAACTCTCACGGATGACAGCCTATGAAAAATCCAGTATTATGTGCAAAAATGAAACCGAGTAAGCAACGTCAGTTGGTTACCTAATGGCACATTTTTTTTCCCTAAGTCTCAGAATTTCCTTGGCTCTAAAGCTTTAAAAGCTCTTAAAAATGCTTATTTTGAACTTGTTTTAAGAGAACCATGGTTGCCATGGTTCAGATTTCTAGCTTTCTAAAGGAGTCTCTCTGAATTGTTATAATGGTTTTTTTTTAAGGAAGATAGCTCTATTTTCAAATCTAAAATAATGGCTAAATAAACCATTGGCCATGGACTCTTTATGCATGTATATGAGCTCACTGAATATGTTAGAAGTTTAACTCAACAATTCTCATCCACCAGCTTTGACCCATTTATTCCCCGATAGGTTACTCTGCTTGGCCTAACTAAGACTCCGTGGTTTGGCTTACAGGTGAAATAGCGCGTGTCACCCACGGCTCCGTCATTCTTCCCCTTGGCACTTCGAAGCTCAAGTCCAAGCCAGATTCCAGAAGCAAAGTCAGTGGGGCCCACATACCTAACGGTCCCCATCTCATTAGAGCTGGTGAGGAGGACCTGGGACCCCTCGTGCAGCTTCACGCTCCCTTCCCCGCTCCCAGCGGAGGTGGTGCTGCCCCGGCCGCGGCGCAGGGCAGGTCTCGGTCTGGCGGAGGGAGAGCAAGGGGACCGCTTCAGCAGGAAAGCAACACAAGCCATCTGTCAGCTCCCTTCCCACCGCCACGGTCACGATTCATTCGCAAAACAAAATACTCTCTGTTCACACCCTGATTGTTTTTATTCGAAACAGCCACATTAGGATATATTTTGTTCAACATTTGAAACATTTTTCTCTCTTGGCTATTTTAATAGTACCCTAATCTGGATTTAAGATTTCACTAGCAATTTCTAAATACACACACACACACACACACACACACACACATTTTTACTTTCTGTAAAAATAGCCACTAGAAAAAAATACACTTATAACTTGTTTAACTGCACTCAGTTATCAAAGCAAAAAAAGAAAAAGAAAAAAAGAAAAAAGAGAACGTAGCACTAGGGCTATGGTAAATTAAAATGACCTTTTGTTCACTCTTTAAACATTTATTTACCTGAAAAACAATGTTTAGAAACTGCTCGTCTATAACTTTATAAAATAAATTTATATATATCTTCTATGAATGAACTCCAGCCACACTTCAGGGTTTACCACCCTCCCTGTCACTAACAGTAAGGAGGATCTTAGTTTCCAGGCACAGGACTCCTCTCCTTTTCTCTACAAAACGTTATTTATAATGAACCGCGTCCTGGCACCCGCCACCAACCTGACCTGATAGCAAAACTACTGAGCACTCACGCAGGGATTTCATCCAAGGCCTCAAGCCAATACTGTCCCTAGCACCCTCCACTGTCACTGCGAAGTCACTGAGCCTGGAACTCACACTAGAAACATCACCAGGTTCTTGCTGCCCTACATGACCTGAGACTTCCCCAAACCACCACCACTGGAGCCTCGCACGCTCCATCTGCGTACCACCTCTCCTCCAAAACAAAACCTTCTCCCCGTCCCCACTGTGGAGACAAGGCAGAACCCGTTACCAAAACTGCATGGTGCCTGGAAGAAGCTGGGTCCTCCTGATTCTCTATTTCATTTCACGGTTTATATTTCCTAAAACACTATCACACACAACATTGCATTTCCTTCCATTAACAACTCTGTAAGAAAGGAAGACCACTCTAATTTCATGGGTAAGAAAAGTGACGTCCAAAGATTGGTCCCAAGCCACATTTGCCAACACGTGATAGAATTCTAGTTAGAAAATATAATGGAAAAAAGTATTATTTATTACAAACGTACACATACAATGATAAGGTTAACAAAGAATACATAACACCTGTTGGGAAAAGTACAAACCTTTACTGAAGAACATACAAAAGAAAAATATACAAGCTTTGCTCCTGGATAGAAACATATATGTGTCAATTCTCCCTAAATTCACCCCTCAGAGGGATATTTGCAACCTCACAAAATCAGTCTAAATGTCACATAAAAATGATGCCATGTATCATTTCCTGAGCACCTACTACTGCCAGGCACTTTCCATCCACTATCTTATCCAACCTCACCCAAGCCACTGCCGTAGATATTATCTCCCTTCAAACAGAAGAGGAATTTGAGGACCAAAAAAAATTAAGCTATTTGCCTACGGTCGGAGATAATGTGAAGAGGACAGATGGGGCTCCCGTGCAAGGTGGTCCAAGCACAAAGGCCAGGCGCTTACAGCCACAGATGGGTATTAGTAATTAACACAAAACTGAAAAATAACACAGCAAAGATTTACATTGCCAGCACATTAAATTCTAAAGTTACTATAACTAAAACAATGGGGCTCTGGCACAAGAATGTACTTCTACATGACACAGAAAACATACCTTAGAGAAATACACATAATTTCTTATGTGATTAAAAAGGAAAACTTCAAATCAGTAGGGACAGGAGTGAACATTCAACTAGGAGTGCTGTAAAAATCATTTGGGGGGAAAGAATATGATTCTTACCACTCACTGTATGTTAAAATAATTCCCAAATAAATTAAACAGCTAAATACATACATTAGAAAACAGGAAAGAACCAGAAGGAAATAGAGCTGGATATCTGCCTGAATACATACACACACACACACACACACACACACACACACACACGGGAAGGGAGGGAAACAGATAATGAATGGAAAGTCTAGCATCTACTATTAGTTAAATTATGATTTTTTTCACCTATTATTATGCCATAAAAACGTTTCCATATCACAGGACAGTCTTTTAAAATACTGCAAAAGCCACACTGAGGAACACTGTTAAAGAATACAGGATTTATTAAGGGAAAAACTTTCAAAGGGTATGGAGAATCTGATTTGTCCATCTTGGTTTAAAATTCAGATACATGCTTTAGGAAAAAAATTAGGAAAGTATATACCAAAACGGAAGTGATAATTTCATCTAGGTGATAAAAATTACAGATGATCTTTATCTGCACTTAGTTTTTTATAATTTTTCAAATTTTGTACAATCGACTTTCATAATCAAAAAAGTTTTAAGAGAAATAAACTAGTAATAAATGAATTCAAGATCTAAACCAAAAACTCATGGTTTGGGTGAAGAGTTAACATTCTAGTAAGAATGATCTGATTCAAGTTACGTCTAAAAGCTCAGGGAAGTGAGAAATTTGGAATTACAAGTACATTTCAGAGCTACTCATTCAAAAACATTAACTAACCACCTATGAAATGGCAGGCCCAGGGCTAGGTTCTAGATTTGTGCATAATAATCAGTAAAATGTCATCAATACCAAAATACAGACTGTGCGGTGCAGAAGGAGCACAGAAAGAGGAAGAAGTCTATCCTCCCTTAAGGGCCAGGGAAGATCCTTCAGTGAGGAAGTGACCTGTAAGCCTCACTGCTGAGGCTATCCCCACGAGACCGAAGTCAGGGGCACAGACAGGAGCCGTGCGTGCAGGCGGGCCTTTAGATGCCGTGCCAACGAGTCTGGACTTCATCGTGTGTTTGAGAATCGAGAAGCTTCAAGGCACAGGCAGTGAATGCAAATGGATGACGTGACATAATGGAACATGCAGCAAACAGGATTCTGCGAGTTCTGCCTAAAGACATTCAGATTTGAGCTGACCACACAAACCGTGTCAACGGGCTGGATCCCACAGACGGGATGCGCCGTGACAGCACGGAGAGGAGCTGAGAGGGGCTGGCAGGACCAGGCTGCGTGTGGTGACAGGACACAGATGCAGGCTGGATGTCAGGCGGGCGAGGATGGACTCCTCGTGACTACCGGATCACTGTGGTGCCGGGTTCAAACCCCAAGCCCCCTTCCTCTCTAGCCCTGTTCTCGGCATTCGATACACACAGAATTCTGAAAACATGAGAACTGCGTCAAGCCCCTTGCCATCATGCTGTCCTCTGAATGAAATGCGTTCATCACTGTCATTTCGACAAATGATGCAGAAAACCAGATCCTGCCCCCCTGTCCTCACGTCCTCTCTCATGTGGGGCAGGCACGTCCTTTGCACAAACGCTTCAAGTTTCCTCCCCAGGAATTTTCATACCACTACGTTTTCCATGTTTCTTCTGGAAGTATCATTTATTTCCATATGAATAAACAAGAAAATGATAGTGTGGGGGAATCTCAATGAACTCATTTTTCAACCCAGTCCTCAGAATCCATCATGCTTCCGGCCTGGTCACAGCACAGTACCCGACCCCCGCTGTGCCATCGGCAGAAGGCCAGCCGTCACTCCCACGTCTGCCCTAGCCCAAGGTCACAGGCAGCTCTCCTACTACCTGCCAACACCCAAAGTCTTCCTCTTGTTCCTTAGAACAGTGTCCACCAAACATTTCAGTCCCGTACTCTATAAGCAAACATCAATTATTTTTAAAATTGATTTTATACCCTCAATAAGAGAGGTTTTTTTTAAACAGGTACTAGTCTCAATCTGTACAAGTATCAGTAAAGCTTCATTTCTTTTGACTTTTATAGAAAATAAAGAGAAGGTCCTCACATTTTCCCTCATGTCAGCAGATGATCTTGTGTCTACCCCTACCTGTGGTGTAATTCCCATGGTTCAGATTTCTTGTCCTTCCCTTGGTTCCCTGGACATCGTGTTCCCTACCCCAGCATCGCACATGGCCTTTGACACTGCCCCTAACCCCAGGGCCTTTATATCCCAATGGTCTCTTCCTGGTATTTCTCCTATTCTGCCTAAGAACTCTTGGATATCTTCAAGAAACTGGAGCAGAGAGTCACTGCTCTTAACACACTCAGCCACTCAAGTGAGGAGACCAATTTCAACACTCTCAAAACTGGTGAAAGTTTGAAGGAAAGAAAAAAACCAAAACAAAACCCCCAGCCAACCCTGCTAAACAGTACCTAGCAATGTCTTAGGACAATCAGGGTTGGCAAGTGAAATTTCAGATCCTTGTGACGCCTGGAGTAACTTCTCAGCAGATTATATAAACCGCCTACTTGTTGCTCAGCTGACTGCCCAGTCCGGTGCCTGGGCTCTGCTTTCTAGTGGCTTCCAGAGTACCACACTTAAGCAAGGACGTGTGCTTTCCTGCTCAGCCAGTCCTTTTTTCCTTCCCCACCCACCCCTCCACAGCCGCAGGCATTAGCCTTTAGATTAAGTGGAAAAATTTTAAATAAAAAAAAAAAAAAAGAACTCCTTAATCCAATCAATCTAGAAGAGCCTCATATTCCTCTAAAAATAAAAAAGTTGGGGCACCTGGGTGGCTCAGTCGTTAAGTGTCTGCCTTCGGCTCAGGTCGTGATCCCAGGGTCCTGGGATCGAGCCCTGCATCGGGCTCCCTGCTCCGCGGGAAGCCTGCTTCTCCCTCTCCCACTCCCCCTGCTTGTGTTCCCTCTCTCACTGTGTCTCTCTCTGACAAATAAATAAATAAAATCTTTAAAAATAAATAAATAAATAAAAATAAAAATAAAAATAAAAAAATTTCCCAGAGTGTCAGAAAAACATCAGGGGGAGTAAAGTGGGTCTGAGGGAAATCAATATAAATGAAAAAGAAAAAAAAATTCTATAAAGAAACAACAACAAAAAAAGCATTTTGAGCAGTATATTCTAAAAGAGAGAGTGGGAGTATTTTTTAAAATAATACTAAGATCACTTTATGCAAACAGACCTGACATTTCTTTCATGTGTTGCTGAAAATATTAAATCAAATCTCTAATTAAATAAACAGTTTAAAATCAATCCACCCTATTCAATGGTAACATAAAATGTAAATTCCTCCAACTCTTATTAATGGTACTAAACTCTGAAAATATATGCAGCATAACTACTCTTAGTCATTGGTGACATTTTTAATTGAGCTTGCGGGGGAAGGAGGGAAGACTCTTCTCAATACACTCATCACACCTTTTCTCGTAAGTGCTAAAATTCTACCAAGCAATGCAAAAGGTACAAAATCTACTTTCTTCCTTCACAGAATCCTGTCATGTTCATCTTGAAAAGTGTTTTTCTAAATCTTCTTAATACTCACTTGGCAAATGCATTTCTTCTGTTAATCTCTTTTTGGGAAGAAGCAGAAGTTGTACTGAAACTTCTCCTAAAACCTAAATGTCAAAGTTAAGGTCAAAAGAGGAAAAATAAATCACAAATTTGCAGTCCTCATTAAAAAGTATCTTTTATCATTTCTTCTATAGGTGTTCTATTCTATCAAATGTTTCTTTGGAAACAAAAAGCAAAGAAAGTTAAGTACATACAGAATATAATAGTGGTTTAGATTTTTTTGACAAATTTTTATCTTACCTTTCTCATCAAACTATGCATATGCAAAAATAAGATCATGACATTCCATTTGGAGGTTTTTATTATAAAATTTCTTGAAAACCAAATAAAACTAAATTAGACACTGATAAAGTTGAATCTTTTTATTCTCAAATATTATAATCTTGATAAATCATATGAAAGAAAGGATAAAAATGGCTTTAAAAACACTATCACTAAATATGCCATTTGCAAAATATTGAACAATAAATTTCAGAGTTTATGATTCTTGGCATCCCCAAATGACAGAGTTATTAAAAAAAAAAAAAAAGATTTCATGAAAGGTACATTTTAAAAAGATGTCTTTAAAAAAGAGTAAGATTTCCAGTTCTGGAAAGTAATGGCAGACCAGATGTGCTGAATCCATCTCTTGATCAAAGCAAGTATAATTTTATACAACTATAATTAAAAATATATATATACTGTTGAGCTGATACAAAGGCACAATTTCAAAGAGATGCACCACAGGATTGCCACTAAATTCTAGAGAACTCTGGCTTCTGCCTTACCGGCTGCATAGGAGACAGGAAAGGACATAAACCTGGGGCCTAACAAAAGGGGGACTCTAACACAAGACTCCTGGTTAAAATGCAGATCCCAACCAGCTCACCCTCAATGTAAGTTTAAATAAGAAACAGAATGAGGGGCGCCAGGGTGGCTCAGTCGTTAAGCGTCTGCCTTCGGCTCAGGTCATGATCCCAGGGTCCTAGGATCAAGCCCCGCATCGGGCTCTCTGCTCAGCAGGGAGCCTGCTTCTCCCTCTCCCTCTGCCTGCTTGTGTTCCCTCTCTCACTGTGTCTCTCTGTCAAATAAATAAATAAAATCTTTAAAAAAAAAAAAAAAGAAACAGAATGAAACACCATTCTGACAAAAACAAAACAAAGTGGCTTGTGTCAACCTTAATGCTCAGAAGGTGGAAAAATTTTCTCCCTTCAAAATTTGTGATTATAAGAAAAATTCATTTTATCTATGTAATAAAAAAAAATTGCAGGGAATGTAAATTAAAGCAGTCCCAGGTTGGCGGTACCTCCAGGAGTAACTGGCAGAAGTAAATATCATCTTCTCCGGAGGCATCAACCCAGGCCTCAAAGAATTCCTATACATTAAATTCTGAGTAGAATAAGCACCTCACAATAATCAATTACAAAATTCACAAGGAAAGAAGGTACCATAAGTTAGGCTCACAGAAACAGATTGGCAGAACCATAAGTTAGGCTCACAAAGACTTCAGATATGGAATTATTTAACATAAAAATAACAATATTTAAAATGTTTAAAGACATAAAAACTTAAAAATATGGGGAAATAACAAGTGATAATAAATAACTACAAAACAGATTTGTGGAAAGGAAAAAAGAAATGAAAATTTTATAACTAAAAACTTTGTAGTGGGATCAAACAGCACAATAAACATAGCTGAAGAAAGAATCAGGAAACATGAAGATAGAGCTAAAGATGTCTAGAATACAGTCCAGAAAGACCAAGGTGAAAAATATAAAAGAGGCATGGGAAAGTGAGAAAGTCTACTACACTACTCATCAGAGCTTCTGAAGGAGATAATAAAGAGATTGAAGGAGAAATACTTTAAGTATACAGACAAGAGTTTTACAGAATTGATCAAAGATACTAATTTCCAGATCCAGGAAGACCCATGATACCAAACAGGATAATCAAAAAGAAATCTCCATCTAGACAACAGCATAGTAAAACTATACAACACTAAGGAAATAGAGAAGACCTTTAATGGCAGTCAAAAAGAAAGATAAATCACCTACAAAAGTATGGGTTAGGCAGACTCATAGCAGACTTCTCAAAAAAGTGACAGAAGACGAAAATAATAAAATTATATTGTCAATGTACAGGGAGACAACATCTTTCAAACTCAAATTTTCACAAATTGTTAGGTTTACCCAGTAAAACTATCATTAGAAAAGACAAAAACTGAGAGACCCTTTCTAAAAGAAATTTCAAAAAATATACATGTGGTAGGGGCACCTGGGTGGCTCAGTCAGTTAAGCGTCTGCCTTTGGCTCAGATCATGATCCTGGGGTCCTGGGATCAAGCCCCGCACAGGACTCCCTGCTTCTCCTTCTCACTCTCCCTCTGTGCTCGCTTGTTCGCTCTCTCTCTCTTAAATAAAATCTTTAAAATATATATACAGACACACACACACACATACACACGTGGTAGGAACAGAATGATCCCAAGTTAAAGTTCTGAAGATTAAGGACTAAAGACAATTGTAAATATGTGAGCAAATTAAATACTGGTTATTAATTATATTTAAAAAAAACTATTATAATGCGAAATCTGTGGGGGAAATAAAATAGAAACTGAATAACTCAGTTTCTAAGGATTTTCTATCACTTGGGAAAGAGTACACCTGATGATCAACGTTAGACTTTGCTAAGTATGTATGTTAAAGTACCTACAGTACTTACTAAGAAGTATGTTCATAGAGTATAACTTTCATTCAAGTAGAGAATGGAATGAGAACAAGAGGGGGTAGGAATATAACTAGAATAAAGTCAAGAAAGAGAACCACAAGTATAAAAAACTGAAAAGTAGCACACAAATAGCATAAATAAATCCAAATATATGAGTACTTACAATAAATGTAAATAGGTGAAACTCTCAGATTAAAAGGCAAACATTGTCAAACCATATTTTTTACAGAAGTGAAATCCAACCATATTCTATTTATAAAATATTCCAAAAACATAAGGATATAGAAAAGTTACAAGACAACTGATAGAAAAAGATGTATTAAGCAAATACTTGACCAAAAGAAAGCTGATATAAGGTAAAAGGAATTATTTAAAAAGCAATACCATTTACATTAACACCAAAAAATGAAATAGATTGGTATAAATCTAATAAGACATGTACAAAATCTATATGAGGAGAACTATAAAACTCTAATGAAAGAAATCAAATAAGATAGAGAGGTATTCCATGTTCATGGATAGGAAGACCCAATATTGTTAAGATGTTAGTTCTTCCCCATTTGATCTACACAATAAATGCAATCTCAATCAAAATCCCAACAAATTGTTTTGTAGATACTGACTATTTGGAAAGTTTGTATGGAGAGGCAAAAAGCCCAGAATGACTAGCATAATATTGAGGGAGAAGATCAAGAAGACTGAAGAAACTTGATGAATCACTATAAAGCTATAGTAGTTAAGAAAATGTGGTATTAGTGAAAGATAAATAGATCAATGGAACAGAACAGAGAGTCCAGAAATAGACCCACACAGATATAGTCAACTGATCTTTGACAAAAGAGCAGAGGCAATTCAATGGAGAAAGGATAGATTTTTTTAACAAATAGTCCTAAAATATGCAAAAAAAAAAAAAAAAATGAATCCAGACATAGACTTTACACCTTTCATAAAAATTAACTCCTTGGATCATTGATCTACAGGGAAAACACAAAACTATAAAACTCCTACGAAGATAACACAGGAGAAAATCAGGATGACCTTGAGTTCAATGATGACATTTCCAATACAACACCAAAAGCACAATTCATGAAAAAAAAATTGATACCCTGGACTTCACTAAAATTAAAGACTTCTGCTCTGTGACAGACCGTTAAGACAATGAAAAGACAAGCCACAGACTACAGAAAATGTCTGCAAAACACATTCTGATAAAGGTCTAGCATTCAAAGTATACAAAAAAACTCTTAAAATTCAACAGTAAGGAAACAATGAACACAACTTTAAAAATGAGCAAAAGATCAGAATGAACAATTCACCAAAAATGGACAGATGGCAAATATGTGCAAAGATCTTCAACTTCTGTTATGAACTGAATTGTGCCCCTCATTCATATGCTAAAATCCTAACCCCTAGTGCCTCAGAATGTGACTGTATTTGGAGACAAGGCCTTTAAAGTGGCAATTAAGTTAAAATCAGATGAAATAGGTCAGCCCTAATCCAAGATGACTGGTGTCCTTAAAAGAAGAGATTAAGACACAGACACATACAGAGGGAAAGACTTTGTTAAGACACGGGAAGAAAACCCCCATCTACAAGGCAAAGCAAGTGCCTTAGAAGAAACCAACCCTGCCAACACCTTGATCTTGGACTTTTAGCTTCCAGAATTTTGAGAAAGTAATTCCTTTGTTTAAGCCACACCATCTCTGGTACTTTGTTATGCTAGCCCTAGGAAACTAATACGACATCATAAATCATCAGGGAATTTCAAATGGAAACAACGAGATACTATTACACACCTATTACAATGGCAAAAATCCACAGGCCATAAAATTAATCTCAACAAATATTTAAGGACTAGTTATACAAATCATTCGTACACAGATGGTTATCCTATGGAAAAAAATGTAATTAGACCCTCACTGTATACAAAATCACTTCCAGGTGAATTGATAAATATGAAAAGCAAAACTACAAAACAAAACTTTTAGAAAGCAATATAGGAAAATATCTGTGTGAGGTTTGTTTTAGGAAAAGATTTCCTAAGATAAAACATGGAAAACATAATGGTTTGCTATTTTTTTTTTAAGATTTTATTTATTTATTTCTCAGAGAGAGTGAGAGTGCGCGCATGGCAGGCAGAAGGAGAAGCAGGCTCCCCGCTGAGCAAGGAACCTGATGCAGGACTTGATCCCAGGATCCTGGGATCATGACCTGAGTCGAAGGCAGACGTTTAACCAACTGAGCCACCCAGGTGTCCCAGTGGTTTGCTATTCTGATTACTTAAAATTTTTAAATATCTGCTTATCAAAAGACATCAAACGGGTGGTGGGGGTGGGGGAGGCAAAAGACAAGTTGAAAACCAGGCAGGCGAGACATTCACAACACACAAGACTGGCAAAGTATTAGTGTCCAAAATATATTCAGAAACCTACAAATTAATAAGACAAACCAAAAGAAAAATGGGCAAGAGACTTGAACAGGTACGTCATAAAAGAGAAAATGCATATGGCCCATCAAGAAGAAAAAAATGAGGCTCAACCTCATTTATAATCTGAAAAATGCAAATTAAAACCACGAGATACCATTTAAATCCATCAGATGGGCAAAGACTTCTCAATCAAAGAGGACTAGTGTGAGATAAGGGGCTGCAGAGGCTCTCATTCACTGCTCATGGGCACGTGCACTGCAAACAGTCTGCCATTACCTAGGAAGGCTGAAGGTCTAGATGGCCCATGCCTTGCAACCCTAGAGAAACTTTGGTAAATGTGTGCAATAGTCTAGTTTGTAGTAGTAAAAAAACAAATATAACACAAATATCCATCAAGTATAGGATGAATGATATATTTTAATGGAACACTAACAAAATAGCCAACAACAATTAAATATATATACATTTTATAATATATATTATTTATTAATATATCTATACAGGGGTGATAAAGATTTTTTTTTTAAAATCAAGGGAATAATTAACATAAAATTCAAGACTCATAATCTGAGGACAAGGTACATGAGAATATAAAAAAAATTTTGATGAATAAAAGCAAAGGACCAATTATTAGGAACATAAAACAGTGTAAACCTACCAGGATAAGAATGATTCTGTTTATTCGAAGAAATTTCTGAAAGAGTATCCAGGGAATCTGTTACCCTGTGAATAAAACAAACCTCATTAGCAAACCTCATTAGAAGAAGTAGCAGGTCTTCAGATTTAAGATTGGCTCTTAACTGAGGTTTTCACACCAGTGGTTATTTCTTATTTCACCTATTCAACAAACATTTATTGAGCATCTATTAGGAGCCAGGAATGAACTTCAAGCTAGCACCGAAGACGGGCACTAACAAAAACAGAAGAGATCCTTGTTATCTAAGGATGAGTAATGCAGAAAAAATCAACTTAAAGTAAATTCACTTAAAATAGAGACCTGACTTTATTTCTTTGGAACTTTATCTTCCAAGATGAAACTAAAAAATCTGAAAATAAATTTGTTTTATGTTAAATTTAACAAATGTTCGATCAGAATTATAAAAACATCACATTCTTAAATTAAAAAAAAAGATACTGACTCAGTCTGTGTGTGCATGTAATTTTCTGATAAAATTGCGTGGCTAAATACAATCCAACATCTTTTACTTTATATTTGACTCTCAGCACAACCATAAAGGTAACTTTCCTGACAGGTCTGTCTGTATTTTTTAATATTCAGATCATTCTTCATTGTTAAAAAGCCAATCCTCACAGTCTCATTTTCTTTCAGTTGTTTACTGACCTGACCCACAAAGCCTTCATTCTGTCACCCACTTCCTGCAGGACACTTGGTCACCACCCAGAAATCCTGCAACTCTCGCAATATCTGCAATTCCATCTTGCACTTCATGTGCATCGTTTTTACATGATACACACACTACGGCAATCAGTGAGAGACTGATGAACGCAAAGAATAGGACTTGATGAAGAGGACAGATAATTAGGTGGTGATGGGTAGTTGAGAACTTAATTCTAAAAGTGATCAGTTCATTAATAATAAGTACCTAATCGTGAGAACTAAGAATAAGAAAATTAATACTGTGCTGATGAAGACCACCTAGGCAAAAAATAGGTAAGTAGGTAGAGAGATAAGATTAGATCTAGTCAGTAAGTCTTCTTGGAATTTCTGCAAAGAAATATTGGATGATTTATATATTCATAAAAAAAAGGTATGAACTCAGTGAAAGCTGGTGATAGTAGAAAGCTATCCAAGCAAAGGAAATAACATTTGCGCAGATTCTCATAAAGGAGGCACATTTTTTTTTCCTTAATGGAAAGGAGGGAAAAAAAGACAACTACAATCTGGGAGGAATGGGATTGTGATTGGTCACTACTTTATTAAGACTGTCCTCAAGCAGTCCTTAGTTTAAAATTCTTTCTTCTCGAAGATCAGTGGTGTCTTTCAAGAGCTCTAAAGCTGGTTTAAATTAGAAATTCCTCAAAATCAGGGACCATGTCTGTTTTATTTGCTTATAGAATGCCTAGCACAGCACAAAGTGCTAAAAGACACTTAATAGTATTTGATGATGATGAATGAGACAATCAGAAGATGACAGGAAGACAGCTGGATTGAGACAGCAGTTCATTTAGAGAGAGCCCTGTATCTTCTAAGAAGAGGGGGTGCTTTTAAATAAATCACCTTAAAGAAGACCAAATAGAAGGCGAGGGGGGAAAAAAAGGTAAAAACCATGTGTTCCATAAACAAAGCAAGAAAAAGAACATGAAACCATGAGAAAGAAAATGGCTTCATAATATAAAAGGGGGAAAAGCTGTTACAGCATAAAAAAATACTGCACTAGATTTGGTCAGTATTTACCGTGTCTAAAATATGCCAAACTATGTCCTCTGGGTAATCAAACATAAAATGAAGAACTCCAGTCCTCACGACTAAGAGACAAATAAAACTCGTAAGAGACTATAGCAATGTGTTAATGAAGATTTGTCCAAAGCAATAAGAGAACCCAGAAGACTGGGGACTCCAGCATGCATTTTACCCTCAATCAATCATCGATAACACATCGGTCCTAAAGAAAGTCAGCAACCCTCTTTTAATCATTATAGGGTACCGGTTAAGAACATAACTTCAACTACCTGGCTTCAAATCCCCACCTGGGAGCTGTGCACACTTGCATAACTCACTTAACTTCCCTGTGCCTTACTTTCCCCCGCTGTGAAATAGGGATAATTACAGGACCTGACCCAGAGGGAGCTTCCAAGGTGTGAACAGTGCATGCAGCGCTATTAACTGCTCACACACAGAAGTGCTGTGCGTTGGCTACGGCTTTTTCTTTATTTATAAAATGCCTACCACAAAACAGCAAACTGTCTAAAAGCAAGGGCTTAGGAGAAACAACAAAATAACAAATCTGGGTTGAATCCAGCTCCATCATTAACTAGTGTAAGACAGATCAAAATATGCCACTCCAAAACATGCCACTCTGGCAGAAGGATTATTTTGAGCTAAAGACATTTGAGAATCAACAAATGCAGGAAGAGGCTTTCTCTGAACTCTCCTTATCTGCCTAAAACAGGTGCTCCCAAAAAAGAACTCTTCTGTCCTATATCCCCTCCCCAGCAGTTTCATCAAGCAGGGAACTCCGACTCTTCTCATAGGTGAGGAGCTGGGAGGTTAACACCACATCACAAAGTATCTTATCTCCCACCCAGTTAGCTTTCCTAAAAACCATGTGCCCTCCCACAAGTGGCCTTTTTCTCCCTCCCTTTCTCCTACTAAGATGGTCTACAAAAACTCCAATCTCACCACTTATATGGGTATTCACTTCTTTCTGTGATGCCCAGGTGCATGCAAATTTAAATGTAATAAATTTGTATGCCTTTTCTCCTGTTAATCTATCTGTTGTCAATTTAATTCACAGACAACAACCCCCCCAACCCCCTCATCAGCTACTGACCCTAAGCGGGCAGAGGAAAATTTTTTGCTCCCCTATGATAACTATATGACTTTAGCTAAGTCACTTTATCTCTTGAAACTTTTCTTCACTGGCAAAATGGAACAACTATAATAACTTACAACTCACTGGGTTTGAGGGGGATTAATGAAATATGCATCTAAAGTACACTGTACAGAGCCCACCATTTACTAAATGCTCAATAAATGTTTGTCATAATTATTGTTATTTTCCAGCTTACCTGACCCAATACTCATTAGGATCAAATGAAACAACATTCAATTGAAGATACTTCATAAACTGCAAAGCATTACATATGTTCAATACTGTCACAAATAATGAGAAAAAAGTGTATCAATTACATCAAAGAAGGAAATTAATACAAAAATTATGTGAAATTATTAAGAAAAACAAAGTGAGGTGGAAGACAGATCTAAAAAAAACTCTAAAATCTGCCAGGAGGCAGTCACACAGCCTAGGTAGAAGGGAACTAGATGGGGCTCTGGGATGTGATGGCAGATCCGTTCTCATGAACGTGATTACACCATACATGTTCTTTCCTAAAGATTAGCATCCCGTTTCCCCTGCACAGAAGAGCACACCAAGCCAACTTCTCTCAGCACGTAAGTCATTTCACATAATGGTACCTGGGATTTCATGAGAACTTGTTTCTGCTCAACTTGTTTTTTTAAAGCCAGAGTGAGCTGGTCCAGAAGTGTACCATCTTCAGAAACACCGAGGAGGTACATTATATATAAATCCTTAAAGCTTCACTTCCCCTGAAGATCTACTGCCTATCTATTTTTGAAAACTAAAGAAATCAGAGGAAAAAGCCATTTTGGTTCCATTAGGTTTGGAGGAGAATGAATGGGGTGCCTGCTGGCAGGAAATTTAATGTAGTTAGGATGTGACTGAAGCAATCAGAGAGCATTTTTACTTTTGTTTGCATGACAGATTAAGCTTGCTGCTCTCACTGTTCTTAGCAGCAAACGCCACTTCTAATAGCCTACACATACTCATAGGGTTTGCAAATGAGGAATAAAGGAGGGTTTTAAAATTGCAAATCCTCAGCAAAGCAAATTTAGCTTTCCATGAGCCTTCTCTCTGAAGAAGGTGGTGGGTTAACCCCTTGAAAGAAGACATGAGCTGTAGTCAGTGCATGTCTTTAATATAAAATGAGGAACTCTAACTATAAACCACTGCAAATTACAAAAAGGTCTTGTGAAAAAACATAAATTTCCTTTTTCTCACCTTTGTACCCTGGATGGGGGAGCAAATATTCCATATCTTGGAGAACAACTAAAATACTGCACACCTCCAACTGAACCATCATTCTTGCCATGGGGTTTCTCAAGCTCTATACCGTACCAATATCCTAGAACAAGAATATTGGATTTTGAAAGCATCCGCATTTTACCCAAAATGGTTATGCTATTATACAAACCCAGAACCCGAATGGCTTAACATTTTCACAAAATGACCAAAATGATGGAAGAGCATCATGATCGTTGAGCTTTCAAATGATAAAATTTGAAAATTTGAAAAAATGAACAGGAAAAACATTTTACAAGCACAATTACAGAGTTGTACATTAAAGGAGAGAGATAAAATACACAAATTTGGCACAAATCAGCTATTATGCAAGTAGTATTATGACCACAGTATATCTACAAGCTATAATGAAAAAGAAACTGCCCTTGACTCAGTGATACAGCGCATTTCAGTGGGAGAAGCACAACACAACACTGAGCCATATGGATCATAAAGTGCATGTGCAATCTTTTCCTTTCACTCTCCCAACATTCCAACATCACAAACTGTCCTTAAATAATTAAGGAAGGACAAAAGTAATATGGAAAATATGATTAGACTTCATGGTGACTCTTCTTTTTCTGTTTCCCCACTCAGGATAAAAAGAAAAATCATAATACTTAACCTTAGTGAAAAGATTTAGATTAGCTAGTAGGAAGACTTTTCTAAAAGGTTTTTTTAAGTATGTAAAAGGGCCCACTCTGAGGAAAATAACAGGACTTCTTTTCTAGAGGGCCAAAACTAAAGCAGTGAGGTTGCTTTTAGTGTGGTGAGAATTAGGTAGATGGACATATACTCCTAGTCTAAGTGTATACATACATACTCCTGGAATAAGGATTCTCAAATGGAGGGTACCTCAAGACCAGTTAAAAGTGTCTAATGAGCCACTCATTTTTATTTAAAAGGAGAATACAGTAGTAATTGCATCTGGTCACTTACAATCAGTATCAAATAAAAAATAAGAATACAGACGTTGAGAAACTTACTGCAAATTCCAAATTCCAAAATACAAAAATACTGTTTCTTTCAGATGACTAATTCAAAGAGTCTATATAACCTCAAAAATGGCAACCTAGAAGTTCTTCAGTCTTTTCCTCTTATGCTCAAAAAGATGACCCTTGAGCCCATTTCTCAGTACTTTTGCACCAAAAAGACTAATGCATGACCGCAGTCCTCTATACTTAAACAGCATACAAGTACAGAGTAACGTACACAAACTTACTTCTCAGCCATACTAATGCTCTGGAAACAGGTCATCACATTTCCGAATGTCATTAACCAAGGTTGTCTGGTTGCCATTTTTATTTCTGAGTGCCACAGTTAACAATGTTCAATGTTACAATGTACCATATAATGGCAACACGTTTACCATATGACTCTTGAAAAAGTGTAACATCCCACAGAAAGGACAAGTGTTAACAATTGTGACTACACCTTGTCTGGTAGTGGTGAGGTACATATGGCTTCCCACTTAAATGGTAATTTTTTTTCCGATAAAAAGGATAAAGAGGCTAAAAATGACGTCCTTCAGGTCTAGATCTTATAATCTAAAAGCTTCAATGAATCAGCGCTGTTCTCGAGAACTGACTGATCTCAATTTTGGTGCCACACGACATGCATGCTAGTAGTTTCTAAAAGGACAGAATGACTTTAACAGAAGGGTTTCCAACTTTACGTTTGCTTATGACTACCCCAATTTCTGGACGCTTAACCTTAGGAATTTAAAAATTAAAAGTCGGGCACCTGGGTGGCTCAGTTGGTTAAGCGACTGCCTTTGGCTCAGGTCATGATCCTGGAGTCCCGGGATCGAGTCCCGCATCGGGCTCCCTGCTCGGCAGGGAGTCTGCTTCTCCCTCTGACCCTCCCCCTCTCATGCTCTCTCTCTCTCATTCTCTCTCTCAAATAAATAAATAAAATCTTTAAAAAAAATTAAAATTAAAATTAAAAGTCAACCTAAAACAATGAATTGCATCCAGTGAACCAAAACCACTCTAACCTTGTTTAATATAGAAAAAGGGAACTCAAAAGACATGGAGATTGTGAAAAATAACCCACCTTTGGGGTCTTAAAAGTTTTTATTTGAGAACTATATTAAGACCATCCTAACTCATCTCAATTACCACCTGGAGACCTGTGAGGGACATGAATTATACAACACACAGCCCATCTCAAATCAATTAGCTGGATTGCAACTATAAGTGGTATAATGAAACGCGACTGTGCTGGGAGACAATTCTCCACGGCTTGCTCACGTTTCTGCGTGTCTTATGACCAGAGGCACTGCGTTTCCATGGATGTCCGCACAGAGGACAGCCTTGGAGGACAGAGACAGGGTGTGGGCCGCATGCCCCACCCAACATACAGGCATGCGTCTTGTCTAGCGTACAGGTTCAGATTCCTTAAGCTCAGGGCTCTTCTCCTGTAGCATAAGCCACTGGGTGTGCAGGTGTCACCTCCCCCCACCCCGGGAACTGGGGCTCAGGAAGCAAGTGCAAGACAATGCCAACCCTCTGCTTCTGCCGCTGCTGGGACTCCGGAAGTCCTGTCCTTGAATCAGGAGCCTAACGTCTTCCATTAGCATCTATGAAACTGTGGCAATCTAACTTGTCAGCTTACACACGTAGGGTAAAATCTCAGGTCCTTCACAGTTCTTGACAGAAGGCTACAAATTTAAAATCAATGTTCTGGGTAACCTTTTCCTAAAATGCTGCAACGCCGCCATGTGTCAAAACAGCATACTGCCACTTAAAATACACAAACATGGTTTCATTCAACTGGCTTCTATATTTGAAATTAAAATCACTGAAAATGCAAAAGAAAGCTAATCTTTACTTTTGGAAACACAATATTATGTCTAGATTGGAATAAATATGTAAATACACAAACATGTATTTTTAAGGTCCCAGGGTGCACAGAAACTTTTTCATTTTCCTTCGAACCTATCTGTTGGCTTTTCTTTCCAAGCCACTCAGATAAAAGCGATATGCCGTGAACTCATTTTTAGAATATCCTTAGCAATTTACCCAAAGGATACAAAAATACTGATTCGAAGGGGTACGTGCACCCTGATGTTTATAGCAGCATTATCAACAATAGCCAAATTATGGAAAGAGCCCAAATGTCTATCAACTGATGAATGGATAAATAAGATGTGGTATAAATCCCCTGGAATATTACTCAGCTATCAAAAAGAATGAAATCTTGCCATTTGCAACGACATGGATGCAGCTAGAGTGTATTATGCTAAGCGAAATAAGTCAGACAGAGAAAGACAAATATAATACGATTTCACTCATATGTGGAATTTAAGAAACAAAACAGATGAATATAGGGGAAGGGAAGAAAAGAAAGGACGCAAACCATAAGAGACTCTTAACTATAGAGAACAAACTGAGGGTTGCTGGAGGGAGGTGGGTAGAGGATAGGGTGGATGGGGGAGGAGGATTAAAGGAGGACACTTGTGACGAGCACTGGGTGTTACATGTAAGGGATGAATCACTGAAGTCTACACCTAACACCAATTTTACCAATTATATGTCAACTAGAATTTAAATAAAAACTTGAAATTAAAAAAAAAAAAGAATAACCTTAGCAAAAATCTAATCCTGATATTTTCTCTCTGTTATTGAGCACGCTTGGCAATCAGTGAGCATGAAGCTGGAGAAGGGCCACGAATTTTAACATTAGACAATTTACAATACAAGTGAGATTTCGCGGACGACAGTCACCCCGAGTGCAGTCAGCGTTTCCATCACTGTTTGGCTTCGCCGGTGCCGCACAGATAACTAACATCCACAGGAACTGTTCATCAGGAATTCCCTACATGTAAGATTTTAAACCTTGTGTATTCCGAAGCGCTCAAGCGGAGCCAGGAATATCCAGACGAGTTACCTGGAGCAAAGTGTGTCGTCCCGAAGAACTTAACGGTGCCGGTTCTCCGGCCCACCACCAGCACTCTGTCCCCGAGGTGGGGCCCTCCCGCGCAGCGGCTGTTATTTGCTGCAGATGCTCCTGAGGAATTCAAACCTGTTTGGTTGGTTGGTGGGGAAACGGGAAGGGGCAGGAAAAGAGAAGGGAAAATAGCAAAGGGGAAGAAAAAAAAAAAAAAACCAACCTCAAAAAGTATATTAGCCAAAAAATCACCACGTGTTCTAACCAGTCTAGCTAGTCGGGAGATCTCAATGTGTGACACCCTTCATGATACGCGTCACCTACAGCTGTGGTTCTCACGTGTGAGGCCAGGACATTCAAGGAACTTGTGAAGGGTCTCCTGAAAAAATTATTGCCACGAGAACCTGACGCACACGGTTCCTCGTAAAGCGTCAGTTCTACCCAGACTGCCCGGGGTGCACTTACTCCCACAGAGGCCAGCACCCTTTTTCCGCAAAGGGCCAGTGAGCGAGCACGTGACGCACTGCAGGCCGTGCCGTCTGTCGTGACTACTCGGCTCCACTAACCCCAGCACAACAGCAAACCGGCCTGGCGTGCTCCAGAAAACTTCACAGAAATAGGTGGCACGTCGGGTTCAGCCCATGGGCTGTATTGTACCAATCCCTGTTCCGCTAAAATGCTAGAATCAGAGCCGTTCATTGGGACTCAGTGTGAATTATATATACAGGAATGTGATCTGAACGTGAAAATTGCTCTGTTTCCAATTAGCTCAAACTGATTTTCTTATTAGGAACCAAACCAGTCCCCCTCACCTTGATTCAAACCTAATCCTTAAAATGCCCACTATCAAACATCCTGGAGAAATGCTGTCTGGAAAGCTGTTCAATTATAACAGAAAGTGGGCCCTTGAGGCTTCTCCCATCAGTCCATAAACAGACTTGAACAGCTATCATCTGGGAAGGCCTACAGAAGCCTCTGTGAGGACAGGGGACAGAGGATAAGTCACACGGCCAACGGGAGAGAAACTAAAGCCATGGCAACAAATGAGGAACATAAACCCAGAGAGAAGGCAGGGGTGGATAAAGCGCTATGCTAAAAAGTCCTAGGTCCTCATAATAACTAGTATTTCCAATGCACTTCAGAGTTTACGAAGTGCTTTCCATAGAATTACAACTATAGATAAGACACAAACTCAGGAATTAACTAAGACATGGTGTTCACAGGTAGTTGATGGCACACCCGGATGAGAGCCGGGGGCTCTATGACCACAAGTCCTCAGGCGGGTCCCCAGGCTGTGTAATGGACCAAGGACAGCATGTTCGATCATGGGATACAATGATGCCAAGAACACACACCTCCTCCCCTACCTCTGCCATTCCCCTAATCTGTTCTTTCTGCTCCTCTTTATCCTCACTTCCCAATATGTCCACATCCCTCAAATGCAAATCTATGGAGAAAGTGAAATACCTACTTACTCTAGAAAAGTGTCCTAGGGAAATGTCTCTGAGGTCCCAAACATGGACTTCCTCTCACGGATCTCCCATTCTCCCTCCCTCCCCTCCTAAAAGGTCTTCTTGCTCATTCTAATTGACAGGTCTCTTCATCTACTGCTATCTAAGCCTACATCAGGCTTAAATTTATAAAAAGAGAAAAAAGGTTAAATACATAGGTACACTAGAACTACTTCTTATAAAAGTAAAAGAGGTACTTCCATATGCACATATAAATTTTAAAATCAAGTAAATGTCAAAAGCCCAAATTCCAAGTGAAGGAGGCCTTGTAATGTGAATAAAATGAGGACAAGCAGGAATGCTATATCCCCATCTTGGTAGCTCTGTTCTTCAGGGGGCTAGACAGAAACTGCTCACAGGGGAAGGAGCACCTACACTGAAAATACAAGTTCCAAGTAAACAATTTCAGGCAAAACTTCTAGGTTCTCTGCTTTTAGAGTCCCACCCTATAGGTTTATTACGTCAATGTTATCGCTGAGGGCTCCTCCCCATCACAGTACAGTAAGTATTTTAAAGAGAAAAAAAAAAAACCCGTCACGAACATTTTCTATAATAAAATATTGCTTCAGTACAACTGTTAAAAGTACGTGAATGAGAATCTTATTATGAGGTGCACTGAAAACAATTTATGCCAAAACGGTTTCATTTCCTTTCCGGACAAGTTTGCTACGTAGCCAAATGAGTGAATGGCAATATGTTTCATACATGTTGATTTCGGCAAGATGTCTGCTATGAAGTGCTTTCTATATCCTTACATGTAACTGGAGAAATGTGGACTGAACAAGGTTACTCAGGACTCGCCACATCCCAACGGGTTACCATCATCAACCTGTCAGGAGAGCCACTGACCCTCTCCTACCTAGTGTTAAACAAGGACTTGAACTTCAAATATGAAGACGACACAGAAGTATGTGGGAAAGCTAGTATTCAAGGTGTAAGCAACAGAATGCAGAGGGATGAAACCTCTAACATTCAACTAAAGGAGAATGCAGGTAAAGTCCTACGTGAAGCGGCAACAAGAAGGGCCCTGGCCAGAGGCTCCCTCGGAGCCAGGATGACGGTGTGGCCGCCACACTGCAGGGGGGGCCTTACACTGTGCTTGTGCCCATGGGCAACAGTTCAGCTCTCCACGGGCTGGCCGTGAGGGGTCTGGAGACCCAGGAGCAGGAGGAAGAGCGGAAGGTACTTGGGATGGAGGCAAACCCTAACAGCAGCAGAGAAGCAGCCGACCGACCGCAGGCTAAAGCCCAGGTGTGCCACTTAGAAATGACTTACCTCCCCTAAGGGGTAAGTGGCATCAGGCACCAATGACTTACCTCCCCTAAGCCTCGGGTCCCTCATTCATAAAATGAGGGTGAGAATAATAGTACCTATCCAAAGGTTTGTTTTGAGAATTAAGTGAAATAAGGTATGTAAAGTGCTTAGAATAGAACCTGAAATAATAAGTATACAATACATGTTAGTTATTATTAGGTCTAGATTAGAAAAGAGATAAGAAAGATCATAACCGCATGGTTTCCACATATCTGAGGATCTATCATAAATTTCTAAAACAATCCTTACAGGGTCAGAGGCGTTACATGCATGTGGTAGGGAAGAAATCAGTCCAGACAAGGAACACGGCAGGAGCACGGGGAGGGAGGCAGGGAGACCGAGGACGCTCACGAGAGGGGAGGGGCACGGGGAAGACAGAACAGTACAAGTAGTTCTATCTGACTGAAGTAAAAGGTTCCTTCTACACATTTAAAAAGAGCAAATCTACTTACAAACAAACCAAGATAAAAAACACCAAGAAAGCCTGGTTGAAAAAGCCATAGATACCAGCACTGGTTCTAGAGGAGACAGACGGGCTTTTGCTCATTGTCTTCCTGTTATTGCTATGTGCATTCAGTTTCTTGGGGTAGTTCGGTTTGTGTTCCAAAGATGATGTGGAGGAGGAGCTGCTGATGGATCCAAGCAGGGTACCTAAGACAGGTAAAGGAAAAGAACACAGCGAAGGGTGGACAATAAGAAGTGAACCAATAAGATGCTTTCCCAGGTAAATCCCTCTGAAACCCTCCATTTAGCTTCCTCAGCTGTGGAATATCTAGTGTTGAATTAAATGCCTGGTTTCATCCCGCTGTCCTGCAGTTCATACAGACAAGACTTTATCAGCCAAGCTACTGGACTGTAGGGTTCCTGCTGCATGAGGACGCTCTCACACAGAAGAGTACATCCAGCTTTACTGAAGCTGACTACCTCCCTATTCCCCCCACACTCTCTCTCACCTCCCACTTTAGATGGCTTAGTACAATCCAATCTTATTTACACTTAAAAATTCTATTAATTTGGGGCGCCTGGGTGGCTCAGTCGTTAAGTGTCTGCCTTTGGCTCAGGTCATGGTCCCGGGGTCCTGGGATCAAGCCCCGCATCGGGCTCCCTGCTCTGCCGGAAGCCTGCTTCTCCATCTCCCACTCCCCCTGCTTGTGTTCCCTCTCTCGCTGTGTCTCTCTCTGTCAAATAAATAAATAAAATCTTTAAAAAAAAAAAAATTCTATTAATTTAAGATAAAAAAAGGTAGTATTAAAATGTTTTGAGTTGGGGCACCTGGGTGGCTCAGTCAGTTAAGCGTCTGCCTTCGGCTCAGGTCATGATCCCAGGGTCCTGGGATCGAGCCCCGCATCGGGTTCCCTGCTCAGCGGGAAGCCTGCTTCTCCCTCTCTCTCTGCCTCTCCCCCCTTGCTTGTGCTCTCTCTCTCTCTCTCTCTCTCTCTCTCAAATAAATAAATAAATAAATAAAATCTTCTAAAAAAATGTTTTGAGCTAACCTGAAGGCAAGCAGGAATACTCTTGAATGTGTTGTTCATGCTCTATTCACCCAATGATTTGATAGCTGAAGGCAATTTTAAACATTTTTATCAAGCCATCTATACTTGGAATTTCCTTTTAGTCTCCCGTTTGACTTAACCTGGTAGCTCTCTAATTTAAGTGTACAGAGGCACCACACAGCATTTTATACCAAAACCACGTATGCACTTTACGATGAGCCGCTTAAGGTATTTCCGAGGATGATTTTTCTCTCAAAAACGTTAAAACTTAGCCCCCATATAAGCTTTATCACTATATTATATTAAAGTTCCATCTGTAAATTAGATTTTTAGAATGGAAGTTATAAAATTATTTTACCATCTTTCTCTGTTACGGGTTTCAGTTCTTCACCAGGAGGCAATGAAAGTGTTGATTCAGAAGCGCTATCTTTTTTTGAAGTCATTAATCCTAGCATGTAGAAACAAAATATGTTCAGCAAGAAAGAACTTCAACATTAAACATACAAATGTACTTGCTGTTTAAAGTACAGACATCCCTCATTATCTAAATCTTCTCCACTTCTGAAAACATGCCGGATAGTAAATTCACAGACAGCAGGGGCCGATCCAATATTTCATTATGTGAAGAGGCGGGGAAAAAGAATGCATCCTCAGCCCCTCTGAAAACCTCAATCAATTTCCTCAAATACCACCAAGGTCTCTTTTAGACCTATTTAACAATCCACTAAGGAATTCTAAATTCTATAAAACAGTTAAAGCCCAGCTACCTAGCTGTTTGACTTCACACACTCATGAGTGTGTCCGCACAATGCCGGCAGGTAGAGAGCAAAACTCACGCAGCTCTAGGACAACCACCTTACACGGACCAGGACTTGCACACAACTCACAGATTTCACTCATGTGTCTGCAAATCGGTTACAGCAGAGTTTCTACTTAGATAGTGAATTCTGGGTTAAAATTTTGCAAACCATCATAGCCACTCATCATGCAAACGAACATGAGACAGGAAGAAGCCCCACACTCTCTGCCCCCAGCGCTCTGACGACGACAGCCCCGCTAGCGCCACACCCAAGTGTCACAAACAGACTCACTTTAAAAAAGAAGAAGCCCACAAATAATACTTCGCCTTATGAAGATTTCTGTTTCCATTCTACAGAACCAAATTATTTAAATAGGAAACCTAACGGACTCCACCCAGTTTTAAATTCCATCAAGCACCCATTTCAATTCTTCTTGCTTAGGAAGCATCCGAGTGAAGGACTATCCTTGACACTCTGAGCATCACCAGCGTGAACGAGACATGGTCCCAGCCCGAAAGGAGCACCTTCTCAATTCAGAATGGTAGAATGATGTGAGCATGAATAACTAAAATATGAGGACATTTATTGATAAGCACTAACACAAAGGAAAAAGACAATAATTGTGGTTACAAAGATAAATTAATGCCTCATCAAGGAGATCACATTCTGAGATATGTCTTGAAGGACAGGTAAGACTTCCAGGGGCGCCTGGGTGGCTCAGTCGTTAAGCGTCTGCCTTCGGCTCCGTTCGTGATCCCAGGGTCCTGGGATCGAGCCTCGCGTTAGGCTCCCAGCTCAGCAGAGAGTCTGCTTCTCCCTCTCCTTCTGCCCCTGCCTCCATGGTCTCTCTCTCTCAAGTAAATAAAATCTTAAAAAAAAAAAGAAAGAAAGAAAGAAAAGAAAAGACTTCTTCCAGAGCATACTGGAGGTATGGCCAGAAAGAACTGAAGATAGGCATTCTAGATGGGCAAAAAGAAAAGAAAAATCTCAAGGACAGGGTCAGAGATGGAGGAGTAGCATGGCTGGAATAAAGAGTATTTTTTGGGACGTGGGAGAAGTAAGACTGGATAGATAGGTCAGAGTGAAATCTCAAAGGAGGACAGTGCCAGATAAGGACCTGGTCCTCTTGTGGAAGGAATGGGCCTCTGATGGACTTGAACAGGGCTGGCATGAACGGGGGGGGGGGGGGGGGAATAACATTACCCTGACAGCAAAGTTTAGAAGGAAATGAGAGGGGCAGAGATAGGAAGCATGGACCAGGGAGAAGTTCTTACCATAGGTGGAATGAGGACCAGAGTGACAACAGCAGGAACTGAACAGAGGGGTGGGTAAGAAAGACTCTGTGAAGGCACCCCACAGAGAGCATTTCTTATTTTTCAATTATATTTTTCAGTTTTAACATGTCCATTTGGTTCTTTCTTACTTGAATTTTTTAATTGAGTCACAGGAGATTCACATGCAGTTGTATAAGGTAATACAGGGAGATCTCTTGCATACTTTGCCCAATTTCCCCAAAGGTAATTTTTTACATAACTATAGCATAATCCCACAAGCAGGATGCCAACATTGATACAATCTGCCAATCTTAGGTCGCCCCAGTTTTAACCAAACTCCTTTGTGCATCCGTGCACATGTGCATGTGTGCTCACACATCATTTGATTCTTCTTTATATCCTCATTTCTCTGAACTTTCTTTCCACTTATTTCAAGTGTATTAACCTTAATTCTTAAAGAATGGTTAATGTATTATTTAAAGTCTTTATCTGTGTCATGTCTGTGTCCTGTTAGGGTTGGCAACCTTTAATTGTCTTTTTTCTTGAGAGATGTTGAGATTTTCCTGGTTTTTCTATTTTGAGCAATTTTGGATTGTATCCTGTACATTTCAAATATTACATTGTGGGACTCTGGGTCTTACTTAAGTTCTACAGAGAATGTTTATTGTTTTGTTTTGTTTTGTTTTGTTTTATGAAGGAGTCAACCCAAACCAGTTCAGGCTGGACATCCCTACCCACCTTCTGTGCCCTGTGGTTCCAATGTCAGTTCAGTTTCCAAAGACTTTTTGGGATCTTTCTCCTATGATGCGCCATCCAGCAGTGCCTGGGACCTGGGCAGCGGTCTACCCCGGAGACCAAAGCCTGTGGTCAGATCCACACATGCACCACTGGAGAGCAAGCCCAGAAGTTCACACCCAACATTTTGAGATCACTTTCTTGAGCTCCCTGCTCTCCATGGTCTCCCTGTTACTTTCTTGCTCCCGGAGGCATCCCTTCCTGATATCTGGGCAGGATGCCTAGGCTTTGGTTTCCCTGCTCTGTCATACAGTCTCCCAGGACTGACTCTGCCCCTGGGAACAAGGAGAAGACAAACTATTGGGGATTCCATCCCTGTTCCTGGGACCACAGTTTCTCTGGTCAGAGAGAAGGGTTCCCCTCCCATGGGGTTTCAGGTGCCTCACCACCTACCGCTGCTGTTACACCATGCAGGACTGCCCAGGGACCGGCATGGGAATGGACCAAAGGGGGGAAAAAAAAGCTATCATAAAAAAAGGGATTTCCTACATTTTCTGTCTAGTAGGGGACCCCTTCCCTAATCCCTAGACCAGAAATGGGGGGCTTCTCTTTGGGCTTTCTTTCCATGATGGCTGTGAACTTCTGGGTTTCAGGTTAAAAGGATACCATTTACAATTGCACCAAAAAGTATGAAGTATCTAGGAACAGACCTAACAAAACTGGTACGAAAAGAGCTGTGGAGAAAATTAGAAAATCTTACTGACATATTTTTAAAGGACCCAATTAAATAAAGCAATATTCCAAGCTTACAATTAAAAGACTGAATATTATAAAGATGTCAGTTCTTCCCAAATTGACTTATGGTTTAAATGCAAAACCAATAAAACTTAGCAGATATTTTTTTAAAGAAACTTAACAGCTTATTCTAAAATTTATAGGGAAGTGTGATTTATAACGATCCAAACAGGCAAGATACTGTTTAAGAATAAGCTAAGAAGCTTTCCTTTCCTAGATATCAAGATTTATTTGTTAAAAACTATAGTAGTTATGAAGTACAGACTGACACAGAGATATTCAAATAGCTCACAGAAGAGAGCAGAAAGGACAACCAATTCTTGGACAAAATCCTTGAATCATGGTAGAAAGCCTTTCTGCTTCAGCCACTGGTAAGTTAGCAAGTACTTACTGAGCACGTATTTTGTGCTATGTACTACTACGGTGAATACAAAAGTACAAAATACTCTCACAGTCCATTTAAAATTTAAAATTTTGCTGAGAGGATAAAGATCTGCACAAATGAAGCAACCAGAGGACAAGACCCAAACTAACAAATAATTGTGTGGTATGGATACAAGTGTACACAAGGGTGGACATAATGGAGACATCAAAGTGATCTGGGTCCCCAGGGAAGTTTTCTTGGAGAAACAGCATCAAAATAAGGAGGTAAAGCACAGCTAGGGCCTCAAAATGCAGAAGTCAAATTACTGCACTCAGAGAAATAGCACGAGACAAAGTACGGAGGGAAGAGTGAGGACAAGAAATCACAGTTCAACTATGGAGGTAGCCAGAGACCCCATTACATACAGGAAGGACTCAGACCACCAGTTTAAAGAGTCAGGACTTCTTCTGATTAAAAAGAAGTCACTAAAATTCTTGAATAGGGAAGAAACATAAAGCTAGTTATGTTTATAAGGATTTACCGGAGGTATAAAATTGAGCTTGGACGTTAGATTAGGGGGTGATGAAGGTATGCAGGTAGTAGGAAAGAAAGAAAAGAAAGGAACAAATGTAAAATACTCTTGTCAGGAATCAAAATCATAAACCATGACTGACATTTAAAAACATGTAAGATGGAGATTTTATTAAATTCCGGTTCTAGTTATCTAACAAAAAAAGTGTGAAGCACACTAAATATAAAGCAGTCTGCAAAGGAAATAAAAAACGCTGAAGAAGAGATTTAACTTTCTGGTTTGACCTACCAGTGTTTACTTTTGATGTTACATGAGTTACATCAATTTTCTGGGACCTGATGAGAGGCACAGCTTTTCCAGAAGAAGTGTGTGCTATATTCTTCCTTCGATCTTTTGCTTTACTTATCTTTGAAAGTGGTGCAAAAATACCTAAGGGAGGAATGGAGAGCTTGAGTTAGTATGAAGCAATTAAAACCATTTCAAATAAAGGGGCAAGTACAACCATTTGGAAATATAAATCTTTAAGTTCTTTTAGTGCCTACCAGGTGTCCTGTAGGGAAAGACAGGAAAAAAGTGACACGCAGTATGTGCCCTCAGAGAGCTTACAATTTAGTTGTCAAGACGAACAACATACACAGTAATTTAAAAATCACATAAAAGAGGCATAATCATGTATTACGTGAAATTCAGGGAAAAGAGAAATGAGTGAAGGTAATAGTTTTCCATCATAGTAGTTTCTGACTAAACTATCGGCTATTGTAAATGTGTACAATCTTACTGGAAGACAAAAATTCTAACCTAAGCCACTTTGTGGCATTAAATTATAAGGAAATAGATTTGTGCACAAAAAGTTACAAAGTTACACTTGCATGGTAAAGATAGATTTCCAGAGCCAAAACAATTTCTAGTTTACTACTACTATGACCCAATTACACTTTTGGAAATTAATTATGAAAAAATAATCCAAATGGGAGGAAAAGACTGTATAACTGATATGTCATCATCGCAATATTATTCATGAGTAAGAGAAAACAAGTATGTGTTAACAGGATGAATGAATGAACTGTACCCCTGAACTGTTACATCACCATCAATAAGTAAAACAATAAAAATTGTAAAGAAATACAGAAAAGTATGAAAATTAAATCAAGAAAATAAAAATGAAACTATTACATTTGATTACATTATGATTGTATCTGAGAAACATTTTATGTGTGGATATAAGAAATATTGTAAAAACCTGAAAACCAAAACACATTTATGAGAGCAGTCAGATTACTCTCAAATTCTCTTTCAAATTTGTCATTAATGCATTATAATGTTGTTTAATGAATGGCTTTTTTTTTTTTAAACAGATCTTTTTTGTAAAAGATTTTATTTATTTATTTAATTGACAGAGAGAGAGACAGCGAGAAATGGAACACAAGCAGGGGGAGTGGGAGAGGGAGAAGCAGGCTCCCCTCCGAGCAGGAAGCCCAATGCAGGGCTCGATCCCAGGACCCTGGGATCATGACCTGAGCCGAAGGCAGTCGCTTAACCAACTGAGCCACCCAGGCGCCCCTGAATGGCTTTTTCTTAATCTGAGGAAAGTTGCATGGTTTCTCTTTCAAGGTCTTAATAGAAAATTTCCACACAATATTATTCCACATAATATCTTTTCTTTTTTTTTTAAAGATTTTATTTATCTATTTGACAGAGAGAAACACAGCGAGAGAGGGAACACAAGCAGGGTCCACATAATATCTTAAACAGTAAATATTTAATTCTAATTTTAGTATATGTGCTGCCGAAGCGAGCACAGTAAATATTTAATTCTATGGCTTTAAAAGATTTCCATAGCATATAAAACCCCACCTAATATAAGTTCTTATTCTTCCTGTTTTTTTTAATGAAATAAATCATTTGGGAGAACCGAAACTAAATTTAGAGCGAAGACTGGCTACAACCAGAGCCCAAAGTGCACACAGAATATGGGCTAAAGTTCCTAGTAAGTAACTCGTGCTCATCAAAGTACCAATGGGACTTTCCTCAGATCTTGACATATAATTAATCATAAAGCTTAACTAAAATAAACTCACAGGGAAGAATGATTTTTAAATAGAAGAATAACAAATTTCTAGATAAACATGGCCCATTTTACCACAACTCCTCCCATAATGGCACCAAAATATTAGAAAGGAATAAAAACGATATAAACTCTAAAGAAAAAAGAAAATGATAAAACGGAGGAAAAAAATACTAAAAGCTGCCAGAGAGGGGAAAAAGGTCAAACACGGAAGAAAGATTTTGCAATTTGTACACAGCAGCACTGGAAGCTCAAGACAGTAGCTGACAAACCAAGAGCCCGGGAGGCCACATCCTGCCCACCACCTCTTCCGTCAAGTCCCACTAGCACCCATGTGTTTACACACTGTCTGCAGCTGCTTCTTCACTACAACAGGACAGCTGAATAGCTGAACAAGAGACTGTGTGGCCCTTGACGCCTAAAATATCTCCTCTGGCCTTTTACAGGAAAAGTTAGCCAAACTCCATCAGATAACAGAATATCACCTTCTAGATAGCAGGAAGGGAAAAATGAAGGGGGGGAAATCGGAGGGAGAGACGAACCATGGAGACTATGGACTCCAAGAAACAAACTGAGGGTTCTAGAGGGGAGGGGGGTGGGGGGATGGGTTAGCCTGGTGATGGGTATTAAGTAGGGCACGTATTGATTGAATGGAGCACTGGGTGTTATACGTAAACAATGAATCATGGAACACTACATCAAAAACTAATGATGTAATGTATGGTGATTAACATAACATAATAAAAAAATATATATCACCTTCTCTAAATATACAGAGAAAATATGAGCTCCGGGCTAACATTCCTTATCCCATCAAACTATCATATGAAGTATGAGGGTAGAAATAAACATATTTTTAGAATGGAAGTTTTCAAAAAATTTATCTCCCATGAGTCCTTTGTCAAAAAGCTACTAGAGGATGTGCTCCACCAAAACAAAGAAGTAAACCAAGAAAAGAACTGACTTAGAATGAAGGCGCCCAATCTTTCTCCTTATAGTATGAACTGAACTCAACAGAAGTCTAAAACTGGAAAAATCAGGGACGCCTGGCTGGCTCAGTCAGTGGAGCGTATGACTCTTGATCTCCGGGTCGTGAGTTCAAGCCCCAAGTCGGTTGTGGAGATTACTTAAAAATAAAATCTTTTAGGGGCACCTGGGTGGCTCAGTCTGTTAAGTGTCTGCCTTCGGCTCAGGTCATGATCTCAGGGTCCTGGGATTGAGCCCCACATCGGGCTCCCTGCTCTGCTTCTCCCTCTGTCCCCCTGCTCCTCCCCCCAACTTGTGCATCTCTCTCAAGTAAATAAATAAAATATTTTTAAAAAACCCTTTATTTAAAAAAAATCTTTAAAACAATAAAAATAAAATTGGAAAAATCTAGAGAGACTCATATACATGTATTATTTACAAATACAAATATTAATATCAGAAGATACAACTAAAGAAGTTAAAATAGTTCTTGCCTCTAAAGGACAGGACTCAGGGTCAGGGAAGGGCAAGCCAGGGAAGGAGTTAACTGATGTTTTTAATAAAACTTATAATACAATTTGACTTATGTATTCACTTTGGTAATTATTAAAAGACATAAAAATGGTATTACCAAGTATTAAAATTTATTATAAAAATTTTCATAATCGCTAAAACTTAGAAGCAACCAAGATATCCTTTAGTAGATGAATGGGTAAATAAATTGTAGTACATCCAGACAATGGAATATTATTCAGGGCTAAAAAGACATGAGCTATCAAGCCATGAAAAGACATGGAGGAAACTTAAATGCAAATTACACAGTGAAAGAAGCCAGTCTGAAGAGGCCAGGTTCGTACTGTAGAATTCCAACGATATGACATTCTGGAAAAGATAAAACTAAGAAGACAGTAAAAAGATCAGTGGCTGCTAAGAGTTGAGCAGGGAAGGGAGGAATAGGCAGAGCACAGAGGGTTCTCAGGGCAGTGACAATCCTCTATATAGACACTGTAATGATAGAGACATGTCATTAAACACTTGTCCAAACTCACAGAACATCCACCACCAAGAGTGAACCCCAGTGTAAACTATGGACTCAGTGCTGATGACGAGTCAGTGTAGGTTCCTCTATGTTAAGAAATGTACCCTCTGGTGAAGGGACACTGATAATGGGAGTGGCCCTGCACACATGGGAACAGGGGATACACAGGAAATCTCTGTACCTTCCTCTCAATTTTGTTTTGAACCCAAGCTGCTCTAAAAAAAGTCTTAAAAATTATTATAAAATTTCTACAATTGAAAAAATCTAATCTGTGTGAGAATTAACAGATCAGTTGAACAAAATAATCCTGAAACAGATGATAGCATTTATAAGAATTTATAATAAAGGAAGCACAACAAGCCAAAGGAAAAATGATAGAGGCGGAAAAAAAAAATCTGTTGCTGAGAAGAGACAAATTCTTTGGCTTCTGCTTAGTCAGGGCAACTCCCATTTTTCCATAATCCAACACATGATCCTTGTCCCCCAAAACTCGCCTTTAAGCATGTGAAAGGGACAGAAGCAGGGTCCTTGGTGTATCTGGCTTTGTCCTCATCAAGCATGCCTCTCCTTGGGATGATGAGATTTGGGGGGCAACATGCATTCTGTTACAAGCTAAGCCTTTCCCGAGACTCCGAGTGACATCAACCCTGTGCGTTGCTAGGAGTTTTGATCCTTTTGCCCTCAGTCGGCTTCACAGCTGCCACAATTAGCTAACAGAGGAAAACTAAAATCAAATTCTTAATTCCGCAGAACTACCCAAATATATTCCAAATGGGTTAAATAATATAGGGCAAAAAATTAAAACATTCAAAAGAATAAAATATATAGTTTTAAATTAATCCTTGGATTAGAAAGAACTATCTAAACATAAAAGCAATGTTAAGAAATTATAAAGAAAAAGTCTCTTAACTACATAAAACTCTATGCCAAAACACTGCAAATGAAGTTCAAAGGCAAATGACAAACTGGGCAAAATATCTATGATAACTATAAAAGTTTAATATCTTAAATACGTATTTGTATTTCTAAAGTTTTTTAAAACCCACTAATACCTCAATCATTTAATTAGCATGTAATATGAAAAATTATTTCTTGGCAATTGCTAATATATATATTACAACAAAATATTTTAAGTGTTTTATTTCACCACAATCAGAGACAATGAATTCAAACATAGAAATTTTTACCCATTAAATTGGAAAAATTAAAGGAAATGGAGCCATTAAAAATCACATTTTCAAACGATATTTAATGATTTGGAGAAATTATAATAGCATATCAAGCAAAAATGCAAAATATGTAACTATATATCATCCAAATTTTGCAAAAAGAATTAAACAGAAGAAATATACCAGTGATTTTATTTTCTTCTTTTAACCTTCTTTATGTTTTTCAAATTTTATACAATACTTTTATAAACAAAAAAATTAATAAACAAAAAAATGATGCTCCATTTTAAGTGTATGACAAAAGGAAACTGATAATTTTGATAAATTTATAACAGCTAGCAAATAGCTACCATTAGTTGAGTACTTATAGGGAATCAAGCACTATTCAAGGTGCTTTATACATTTATCAACACATTTAATCCTCATACGAACTCTTGAGGTATTGTTAGCCCCATTTTATAGAAGACAAACTGAGGCACAAGAAGAGAATTAAGGTCACATAACTGGTAGGTAGAGAAGCTGATCTACACCCAAGCTGTCAGACTCCAAGCAAGGACTTCAGCATTAGACCAGAGTATCTCCCTGTGCAGCTATAATTGAAACACTGTGCAACCAGGGAAGTTAATGTTCTAGAAGAATATTTCATGGCAAGGAAAAATATTCACAACATAGCAAGTGACAAATTTAGTTCAATATGTCAAGGAGTCTGTATGTGTGTATGTGTATGAGAGAGAAAGAGTATGAATTTAAACAAACATCTGTCAGAAAGAGAAAGAATCATCCCACCTCAGGAATACAGTTTTAAAGTTTGCTTCACTTGCTTTCCCAAGTTTTCAAGTTTTTCAACCCCTGGAGTTCTGTATTTCCTTGATAACAAAGTCCCTCCCTCAGTCACGACAGCACCCTAAGCAGGACTTACAGGAGGTCCACGGAGCCGGAAGTACTCCCGGTGGGACACCATCTTCCCATCACTACACTGCTCACAGCAGGAAAAGGGCAGTCCCTTCATTAACTACATAGATAACCAGGAGGAAAGGTTTCTTTTCTTTTTTTTTTTTTTTCCCCGCCTAACCAGGTTTACTTAAAAACAATAGAAGAGTAGGGATGCCTGGGTAGCCCAGTTGGTTAAGCTTGGTTAAGCATCCAACTCTTGATTTCAGCTCAGGTCATGATCTCAGGGTCATGAGATCAAGCTCCACATGGGGCTCCGTACTCGCAAGGAGTCTGCTCGGGATTCTCTCTCTCCTCTCCTTCCCCCCCCACCCCGATCATGCTCCCTTTCTCTAAATAAATAAAATCTTTTTTTAAAATGATAAAAATAAAAATAAATAAATAAAAGTAAATTTGGTTATCTTAAACTATTTCTCATTAAGTTAGATAGTATCTACCTTACCGTATTTGGGGGCACATTTAAAGTACTGGATTTTCCCAACACTTCCATTGTTTTTTCCTTCTGGTTCATCCAACTCAATGCCAGCCCACTGCCCACTTGCAAATTCTGTTGTTCCGCAAAATCTTAATGTTCCAACCTAAAGAAAACATAAATCAGAATAAATTTTGAGGATTACTAGTAATTCTAAATGTGCTACTCTTGCCAACTTTACCATGGAAGTTTTTAAAAACCATTCTCTCAAAGTAGACTTTAGAACAGGAATACTACCAGGGATAAAAAGAGGTATTATATAACGATAAGAGTCAACCTCAAAAAGATGTAAGAATCCTAAATCTGTATACCTAACAACTGATTTTGGAAAATCTCCAAACATTTGGAAATTAATAAATATACTCCCAAATAACTCATAGTGAAAGAGAAAATCACAAAGAAATTTAAAAACATTTTGAATTGAGTGAAAATGGTAACACGATATATAAAAATTTGTAGGATGCAGCAAAAGCAGTGTTTAGAAGGAAATTTATAGCATTAAACACTTGTATTAGGAAAGGTCTCAAATCAATGACCTAAACTTCCATTTTAAGAAACTAGAAAGTGAAGGCCCAAAGCAAGCAGGAGAGAAACAATAAAGATAAGAAATTATGGGGCACCTGAGTGGCTCAGTCGGTTAAACATCTGCCTTAGGCTCAGGTCATGATCCCGGGGTCCTGGGCCTGAGCCCCACATCAGGCTCTCTGCTCAGCGGGGAGCCTGCTTCTCCTTCTCCCTCTATCCCCCCCCCCACCCAGCTCATGCTCACTCTCTTGCACACTCTCTCTCACTCTCTCAATCTCAAATAAATAAATAAAATCTTTTTAAAAAAAAGAAATTAAGAACAGAAAAAGAATAGAGAAAATCAATGAAACCAAAAGCTGGTTCTTTGTAAGGATAAGTAAGATTAATAAACTTATAGCTAGGGACCAAGTAAACAAAAGAGAGAAGTCACAAACTGCAAACATCATGAATGAAAGCAGGACATCTTTTCATACCCTCAGTCATTTAAAAAATAATAAGAAAATACTCTGAACAACCCTGTGCCTGTAAATTTAACAAATGAGATAAAACGTTCCAATTCCTTGAAAGATGCAAACTGTCAAAGCTCACACCTGAATTGTAGTTAAGAAACTTCCAAAAAACAAAAACAACACAACAACAACAAACCCTTCAGAACCTTATGGACTCACTGGTGAATTCTAAAATTCTTTAAGAATTTAAAGGAAAAATAATCATCTCTACACAAACCTAGTATATAAAAGTGGAAGGATTAATTCTCAACTCATTCCCAGCATTACCTTGATACCAAAACCAGACACAAGGATCCTCAACAAAATAAGAGCAAATCAAATCCAGCAATATACAGGGGCGCCTGGGTGGCTCAGTCGTTAAGCGTCTGCCTTCGGCTCAGGTCATGATCCCAGGATCCTGGGACTGAGCCCCACATCAGGCTCCCTGTTCAGCAGGAAGCCTGCTTCTCCCTCTCCCACTCCCCCTGCTTGTGTTCCTGCTCTCGCTGTCTCTCTCTCTGTCAAATAAATAAAATCTTTAAAAAAAAAAAAATCCAGCAATATACAGACTCCAACAATATATAGCAAATCAAATCCAGCATTATGACCAGGTAAGGTTTATCATGAGAAAGCAAGGCTAGTTCAACATTTGAGAATTAATCAATATAATTTATCATATCATCCACATACTAAAGGGGGTGGAAAAAACTTACTCTCTCAACATATGCAGAAAAAGCCTTTAGCAAATCAAATTTCAACATCCTCTCATGATAATAATTTAAAAAAAAAAAAAAAAAAACCTCTCAGCAAACCAGGATTAGACAGGAAATTCCAGAACTTAATAAATTAAGATACCCATAAAATCTACAGCTAACAATTATCATACTTAATGATGAAAGGCTAAGTGCTTTCTCCTTAATATTGGGAGCAGGACAAGTTTATCAACTCTTACTACTTCTACTCATCATTATACTGGAGGTCCTAGGCAATGAAATTAGGCAAGAAAAACAAATGAAAGGCATACAGATTGGAAAGAAAGAAAACTGTCTCTATTCACAGACAACATGATCGTTTACATATGATATCCCCCACACAAAAAAAAGCCAATAGAATTAATAAATTTAGCAAGGTTACAGGATATATGGTCAACATACAAAAATCAACTGTATTTCTCCATGAAATTTCCAAAACACAACCATTTACAATAGCACCAAAGATCATGAAAAACTTAGGTATAAATCTAGCAAAATACAGCAATATCTAAGATATGCTTAAAACTACGATTGGCAAGGAAGAAATCAAACTTTCATTATTTGCAGACAACACGATACTCTATGTAGAAAACCCAAAAGACTCCACCAAAAAAATTGCTAAAACTCATACATGAATTCAGCAAAGTTGCAGTATACAAAATCAATGTGCAGAAATCTGTTGCATTTCTATACACAAGTAACGAAGCAGCGGAAAAAGAAATCAAGGAATTGATCCCGTTTGTAACTGCACCAAAAACAGTAAGATATCTAGCAATAAATCTAACTAAAGAAGTAAAAGATCTGTACTCTGAAAACTATAGAATAGTTATGAAAGAAATTGAAGAGGACACAAAGAAATGGAAAAGCATTCCACGCTCATGGATTATAAGAATATTGTTAAAAAAAAAAAAAAAAAAGAATATTGTTAAAATGTCTATACTACCCAAAGCAATCTACACATTTAATGCAATCCCTACCAAAATACCACCAGCATTTTTCACAGAGCTAGAACAAACGATCCTAAAATTTGTACAGAACCACAAAAGACCCCAAATAGCCAAAGCAATTCTGAAAAAGAAAAACAAAACTGGAGGAATCACAATTCCAGATTTCAAGTGACATTACAAAGCTGTAGTCATCAAGACAGTATGGTACTGGCACAAAAACAGACACACAGGTCAATGGAACAGAATAGAGAACCCAGAAAAGGACCCTCAACTCTATGGTCAACTAATCTTCGGCAAAGCAGGAAAGAATATCCCATGGAAAAAAGACAGTCTCTTCAACAAATGGTGCTGGGGAAAATGGACAGCAACATGCAAAAGAATGAAACTAGACCACGTTCTTATACCATACACAAAAATAAATTCAAAATGGATAAAAGACCTTAACATGAGACAGGAAACCATCAAAATTCTAGAGAACACAAGCAGCAACATCTCTGACCTCGGCCATAGCAACTTCTTACTAGACACGTCACCACAGGCAAGGGAAACAAAAGCAAAAATGAACAAATAGGACTTCAAGATAAAAAGTTTCTGCACAGCAAAGGAAACAATCAACAAAACTAAAAGGCAACCTTCAGAATGGAAGAAGATATTTGCAAATGACATATCTGATAAAGGGCTAGTATCCAAAATCTATAAAGAACTGACCAAACTCAACACCCAAAAAATAAATAACCCAGTTAAGAAATGGGCAGAAGACATAAATAGATATTTTCCAAAGAAGACATCAAGATGGCCAACAGACACATGAAAAGATGCTCAACATCACTCACCATCAGGGAAAGACAAATCAAAACCACGATGAGATACCACCTCACACCTGTCAGAATGGCTAGAAAAACAACACAAGAAACAACAGGTATTGTTGATGAGGATGGGGAGAAAGGGGATCTCTCTTGCACAGTTGGTGGGAATGCAAACTGGTGCAGCCACTCTGGAGAACAGTATGGAGGTTCCTCAAAAAGTTAAAAATAGACCTACCCTATGATCCAGCAATTGTACTACTGAGTATTTACCTAAAGGATACAAAAAATACTGATTCGAAGGGATACATGCACCCCGATGTTTATAGCAGCATTATCAACAACAGCCGAACTATGGAGAGAGCCCAAATGTCCATTGACTGATGAATGGATAAAGAAAATGCAAGGTATATATATGGAATATTACCCAGCCCTCAAAAAAATGAAATCTTGCCATTTGCAATGATGTGGATGGAGCTAGAGTGTATTATGTTAAGTGAAATACATCAGAGAAAGACAAATACCATACGATCTCATTCATGTGGAATTTAAGAAAGAAAACAGAAGAACATATGGGAAGGGGGAAAAGAAAAAGAAACAAGTCATGAGAGACTCTTAATGATAGAGAATAAACTGAGGGTTGATGGAGGGAGGTGGGTGGGGGATGGGCTAGATGGGGGATGGGTATTAAGGAGGGCACTTGTTATGATGAGCTCTGGGTGTTGTACCTAAGTGAGAATCACTGAATTCTACTTCAGAAAACAATATTGCACTGTATGTTAACTACCTAAAATTTAAATAAACAAATGCTTAAAACTACAAAACTGATGAAACAAATAAAAAACCTATTAAATAGAGATATATTGCACTTGTGTTTTTTTTTATTTTATTTATTTATTTTAGAGAAAGAGAGTGAGCACAAGCAGGGAGAGGGGAAGAGGGAGAGGAAGAGAGAGAATCTCAAGCAGACTCCATGCTGATCACAGAGCCCAACACAGGGCTCAATCCCATGACCTGAGATCATGACCCGAGCCGAAATCAAGAGTCAGCTACTTAACCGACTGAGCCACGCAGGCACCCGTACCATGCTTGGGTTTTAAAGACTCCATATCTTTAAGATATCTGTTCTCCTCAACTGATCTATGTCAACACGACTTCATTCAAAATCCCAGCAGGATTTTTTGTATGACTTGAAATCCATAAGCTGATTCTACAATGTACATGGAAAGACACAGAAACTAAAAAAAAAAAAAAAAAATTGAAGGCCTAACAACATCTGATTGCAAGACTTACTATAAAGGTAGAGCAATCATTACAGAGTAGTACTGAAGAAAGGGTAATCATCAAATCAATGGAGTAGAATAAAATCCAAAAATACACCCATACACCTAAGGTCAGATGACAAAGGGGCAAGGGCGATTTAAGAAAGAAAGAACAGTCTTTTCAAAATATGGTGCTGGAACAAATAGGTAATCAGATGCAAAAAAAAGAGAGAGAGAAAGAAACTCTATCTATACCTAGTATTCTGTACAAAAGTTAACTCAAAATTAAATATAAAACTAAATGTAAAACCTAAAACTATAAACTTCTGAGAGAAAGTCCATGTACTGTATCTTCCACTCTCCTATGACACTGTAGAAAATTTCTTAGCTATGCTAAACACACAATCCATACAAGAAAAAGTTGAAAAATGAACTTCATCAAAATTTCAAACTTCTACTCTCTGAAAGACATTCCTAAGAGGATGAAAAGGCAAGCAACAGAGTGAAAGAAAGTATAACGGAAGCAAGATTGGCCCTGAGACAATCAGGTTAAACCCAGCTGACGCACACTATATGCTTCTACTTTTGTATAGCTTCAAATTTTCCAAAATAAGAACAACAGAATAACTCTTCTAAACATCCATTCTCAGACATAGGAATACTGAAGAGGTTGAACATTAATCCCAAGTTAAAAAAAAAAAGCTAACAAATGTCCTATGAATATATTCTTTTGGAAGCTGGTAAAATGTCATTCTCAACATAATCATCTGTTTGGAGTTTACCTTCCTTTCTGGAGCAATTTTCTCAGTAAATCAAACTTCCAGATTTTGGCATTTTCTGCAAAACCCGTGTCACCATCCCCACAAGCCCACACATATATTTACACATAACTGTGTTAGGAAATAACGGAACTCCCTGTTCCATTCTCCATACCCAGCTCCCTATTAAACCCAAAGTTAAAACAAAACAGACCTTCCCTATGAGGTATTAAAAAAGAGAGAATGGATGGCAACAAGACAGCGCCATAAGGACTCTGAGGCTTTGGAGAAAAATAGGCATCTGGAGCATCTTCAATAGGCTGGGTTGGGGGGGGGCAGGAGGGTCCTCTTTTCCATATACATTTTTATTATGAGGTTGAAATAATATCTAAGATTTCTCTATTTCTAGGATCTCAAGGCCAAACATCCATGAATGGCAAGAGTCTCCTTTGCTCCATTACTGCGAGGTAGTTGTAGTGGGAAAAACCCAGTGAGGGCGGCAGGGGGGCTGCAAGGAAACCCCTCCAGGCTCAGTGATGTCTCAGCTCAGGCCTCCTAATGCACTCAGCAGCCCTATTGTACCCCACTCTCCCCACCCCAACGGAGAGGCCTTCATTATTCCGTCCAAGGGTAAGCGTGCCTCTCAGTTTCACCATTTCCATTAAGTCTGTCTCTATGTACACACCGCACTTTCTAAAAAAACTCAAAACCCTGTCCACAGCGTATGGCTGCAGCCGTGGCACACGGGCCACGCACACTGCAGACCTTGGACCCAGCTTCAGAGACGGCCGTTACTTCCTTACCTTCTGTCCTGCAATAACGACACGATCCCCCAACTTCAGACCGAGGGACATGAGCATCGCCTTGCTAGTGACGCGGTCACAGTTTGGAAGCAGGGGCTTTGACATGTCACGCGACAGGGGCGCCGCATCCAACAACATCTGCTTGATTTCTTTAGCAGTTGCGGCAGCATCGGCCATCTCCAGAGGCATTTCCACTGGGTCCGGAACGACATCAGCAGGGATCTGCCCTTTGTCATTCTGCAAATACAGAGAAGAGAACATTTTCAATCCATATCACTCACAGCTCTACAAGGTCATACACAATTATTTTTAAAAATAAAGGTGAAAAAAAATTAAGTTCAATTCATTCATCGTGTATTTGTCAAACTGTTTACCTGAACACCTCCTACATGCCATTCTAAATGCTACTGACACCACAGTGAAGAGAAAAACCCTGCCCTCCGAAAGCACACCTTCTGGTGCGAGAGACAGACCACACACAAACAAGTAAAAGAGATGGTATGTTAAATGGTAAAAAGTGGCAGAAAGAAAAACAGTTCCAGACAGGGAAGGGGAGAAGACCTGAAGGGTGGCGTCTATGCAGGCAGGGAGGCCGGGGAAGGACTCACAGGCTAGAGGAGATGTGGGAGCACCATGCAGGCGAGCTGGTCGGGGAAGCGCGAGCGCTGAGCTCATGAGTGGACAGAAAGCCTGGCCACGCAGGTTTAGAGACAGAAGTCACAGCACTGACTGGCCTCCCAACCCCAGATCCGAGACTCTGCCGCCTCGGCCGTGTGACCTGATCCATCCTGCCCACTCATGGAGTGATTTAGTTAGTTATTTGAGGGGGAGGGGCAAAGGGAGAGGGTAAGGGAGAGAATCTCAAGCAGACTCCATGCCCAGCACGGAGCCCAACATGAGACTCCATCCCAAGACCCCAAGATCATGACCTGAGCCGAAACCAAGAGTTGGACACTTAACGGACTGAGCCACCCAGGCGCCCCATTATTGAGTGACTTTTGTCTTGTATCTACATTCATGCTGCCACTGGGTAGAGCAGACTCTTGTCATTTCTTAATGACTTAAGTAAGCCCGGCTGCCTGCCTCAGATCCCTGTCCTCAAATGCATCCTCCTCCACTGCATGGCGGTAGTGACCTTTCTACGCCCTTTAGGCCAGTGCCCTGCTCCCACCATTGGTGGCTTCATGCTGACTGTAGGTTACCATCTAAACAACTTATCAGGTCAGGCAAAACCTTAATTTGTTTCCAGTGTAAGTCGATTTTTTCATATTATCTGCCAGGCACTGGGCCAGGTCCTGTGATAGCAGTGTTCTGCTCTGATGGGGCTTACATTCCAGTGTGGATGACCCAAATGGAGCACAGACTTGAGAATCTGGTGAGTGTTTGAAAGAGTGCGGATTTCAGGAATAGAAACTACAGTTTCAATACTTCAACACTTCTCAAATGTGCGCTATAATCAAGAAAACAGTTCTGGTCTCACTATAAAGGAGAGACTGCATCCTTGGATTTAATCCTGCAACAAGATAAAATGGTCAGTTGCAAACCCACTAACGTTTGTATGGTGTTTATATAACCAAATCCGATCACATAAATTATCTCATTTGATTCGCACATCAAGAAAAAGCTTATGAATAAAACAGATAAAAATCCATGCCGAGAGTATATAGTGTAGTATAAGAGACAATAACCAACTAAACAAGTAAAATATGACTATCGCTTCTGGTTTACCAATTAGGGAAATTCAGTAAGGAAAGGTTAATGACTCCTTCAAAGTCATTTACAGGATTCCTGGCAGAAGGGACATCTGAAGCCATGTCTAGGACCCGCTACATTCAGCCTTTCTCCTACTTAGGGCTATCCTTCCTTCAAACACGGTATCTCTCTTCTATGTTCCCTAACCAGAAAAACTTAGATGTTATGAGAGAGTTTCCAGACTGTAATCTTCTTTTAATATAATGAATCGAGATTCTTTTGCTGAGAAAATTCTTTTCCTTGTCTTCTCTGCTGATAATGATCTTCAAACGCTCCATTTGGATGAAAGAATGAGGTTTTTAAAACACACTTAGTTTGTGAGTGCGTCACAGTTTTTATTTTAAAATTCAAGTCAGTTTGGTCCTAAGTAAAAACATGGCAGGGAGACATGTTATCAAATTTCTGGGACAGTGATGGGACTGTTTTAAAGAATTTCAGATTTCAAAGAAAATATACAAAATATAATAAAGGTATGTATAGCACTAATATGTACTCTTGACAAAAAGAGGGGGGATTTTTTTTTTAACCTTGTACTGATAAGTTGTAAGCTATATTGACAAGGACTCTTTTTCTTTTTTTATTTTATTATGTTATGTTAATTACCATCATTAGTTTTTGATGTATTGTTCCATGATTCATTGTTTGCATATAACACTCAGGGCTCCATTCAATACATGCCCTCCTTAATACCCATCACCCGGCTAACCCGACCCCCCACTCCCTCCCCTCTAGAACCCTCAGTTTGTTTCTCAGAGTCCACAGTCAAGGACTCTTTTACTTTAAATTTTTAAGTCCTCACCTTTCTAGAGTAAGTCACACACTTATTTTAATTCCTATAGAATGTGGCAACTAAAACTTCTGTTAAAATAATAATAATAACAGGGGCCCCTGGGTGGCTCAGTCCTTAAGAGTCTGCCTTCCACTCAGGTCATGATCTCAGGGTCCTGGGATCGAGCCCCGCATCGGGCTCCCTGCTTAGCAGGGAGTCTGCTCCTCCCATTGCCCGCTGCTCTCCCTGCTTGTACTCACACTCTCGCTCTCCCTCTCTCTCCCTCTCTGACAAATAAGTAAATAAAATCTTAAAAAAAAATAGTCTCTCCACTGAGGAGGTTTTGTCAACAGTCGTACTAGGAAAAGCAAAAACATATCACCTTCACATTCCAGCCAAATTGGGGGATCATCTCCTAGCCCTGGTGAATGCTACTCTCCTCTCTGCCTAAAAGGCTTTTCGCACCTCCTTCGTCTAACTGGTTAGTTCTTAACTATGTTTAAGTGCTCAATGTCACCTTTGCCCTTGTCTGTGACCCATGGCACTCTGTGCCCACCCCCACATCGTAACCCACTGAATGCCAACACACTACAGCAAAATTACTTGTCCATTCTCCCCTCTAGACTATACTCTCTTTGGCGACAATGACTTTTATTTATTGTTTTCTCCCCGCGCCCAAGAAACAATAGGAAAGGAGGGAGGGGGAGACTGGGGAAGGGAAGAGGGGAGAAGGGTTAATTAACTAATGATGGGGTAAAACAGAAAGAAGAGTGGCAGAAAGAAGCAGGGAGGAGAGGGGAAACTAGAAAGCGGGGAGGGGGAGAGGAAAAGGGGAAGGGAAGAGGCTTTTTCAAACACTGCCCTCCCCTGTCCCTTCAAAGGAAGGCCCAGACCCAATTAAGAATCCCTGCCAGAGCAAGTCACTGTTATTCATATTAAGGAAAAGAACAGTGAGAGCCACTCAGTAAAAACAGTAAAATACCAAGAGACTTGAAGATTATGAAATCCAATCCTATGTGTTAACTTTGTAAATTTACTAATTTACATAATTACCATGAAAAAATACATTTTTCCTTTAATTTTTAAAGGTTTACTGCACTCCTAAACGTACATTTTTAAAAATGGACAGGGAAAGAAACAACAAATGTTGGAGAGGTTGTGGAGAAAGGGGAACCCTCTTACACTGTTGGTGGGAATGCAAGTTGGTACAGCCACTTTGGAAAACAGTGTGGAGGTTCCTCAAAAATTTAAAAATAGAGGGGCGCCTGGGTGGCTCAGTTGGTTAAGCAACTGCCTTCGGCTCAGGTCATGATCCTGGAGTCCCGGGATCGAGTCCCGCATCGGGCTCCCTGCTCGGCAGGGAGTCTGCTTCTCCCTCTGACCCTCCTCCCTCTCATGCTCTCTGTCTCTCATTCTCTCTCTCTCAAATAAATAAATAAAATCTTTAAAAAAAAAAAAAAAAAATTTAAAAATAGAGCTACCCTATGACCCAGCAATTGCACTCCTGGGTATTTACCCCAAAGACACAGATGTAGTGAAAAGAAGGGCCATATGCACCCCAATGTTCATAGCAGCAATGTCCGCAATAGCCAAACTGTGGAAAGAGCCGAGATGCCCTTCAACAGATGAATGGATAAAGAAGATGTGGTCCATACATACAATGGAATATTACTCAGCCATCAGAAAAGATGAATACCCAACTTTTACATCAACATGGATGGGACTGGAGGAGATTATGCTAAGTGAAATAAGTCAAGCAGAGAAAGTCAATTATCATATGGTTTCACTTATTTGTGGAACATAAGGAATAACATGGAGGACATTAGGAGAAGGAAGGGAAAAATGGGCGGGGGGAATTGGAGGGAGAGATGAACCATGAGAGACTATGGAC